>NC_046352.1:817783-1127201 GCF_000738735.6 Corvus cornix cornix | reverse complement strand
GGCTGAGCTGCCCGGGGATGGCACAACCCCCCTGCCCCGGTCCGAGCCTTGCAGGGGAAGACGGGACAAATGCTCCATTGATGTGCCCGTTCCCGGAGGGTTCTGTGCTCCCGGGACGGGTATAGCCGTGCTCGGGGCTCCAGCACACGGGTCCTTGTGCTCCAGCACCCGCTGCCAAGCTGCTATTGGAGCTGCTGCAGCAGGGGAGAACAGCCTGTCTGTGTGGCTCCTCTTGCCATTTCTCCTCCTCCTCCTCCTTCTCGTCCCCGGGAGCCGCTGGGGCAGCGCGGGTGTGAAGGCTTTAATCTCTCTATTTAGCTTTTTCCTTGCGGCGTGCCAGTGTTTCTCCCTCGCTGCCCTGAGGGTGGCACCAGCTCTGTGCAGGCGGCTGCTAGACCCAGCATGGCATTTAAATTTTATAGAAGCATCTTGCTCCAACCCTCCTGCTTCCAGCTGTCCTTAATCTGCTGGCCCGGTGCCCACCTGGCCGTGCTCCAAACTCACTGAAACGGCAGGAATTTGTCTTGACTCCAGCATGCAGGATCACTCCTGGGGCTGCCGATGCGGCTTTTACAGCTGCAGCTTTTCCTCCTGGAAGGAGGGCTGCTGGGTGCTCCGTGCCTGGAGATGCATCCAAAAATACTCAGCCTTGCAGCAGCAGCAGTGCCCAGCTCGGGAACTGGTGGTGGTGGAGGAGCTGGTGGTGCGGTGCAGCGCATGCTGTCCCTTTACAGCAGCTGTCTATAAATAACAGCCCCTATACTTAGCCCAGTGGTCTGGGTGCTTCCCCCCAGCCTTGGCTGCGCAGCGTGGCTCCGAGGGCAGGCGTGTGTGGGGTGGGAGAAGTCAGGATGTGCCTGAGGATCTGGTGGGTGAAATTTAGACTCCAGTGCTGCTGCATATATTTTCTCACAGCCTGTAGTCTGTCATTATTTTCCTCTTTGAGCAGAGGGGGTGATGAATGTTTACAGCCGAGATTCCGATCCCTCTTTTGTTAATCGTCAAATAAAAAAACCCCCTAGATCAGACCATACAAAAGGATGTTGGTGGAAAGTACTCGTTGTGATCAGAAAGGAGCTATCTTGTGACCCTGAGCAGAGCAGCAAAAGCCCTGACAGAGTCGGCTCGGCATTGTTGGAGCGTCTTCTGTGTGGGTGGCTGGTGCTGGTGTTGATGCTGTGGTGAATAAGCTGCCTCCGGATCCTTTCCCAAGTGTGTCTCACATATGGAAGCAGCTCTGAAGTATCCTAGTCCCTCAGCTGACACCTGCTGGGTTTAGAGATGTTTCCCTCTTTCTGGCACAAACCCAGCGTGGTCTCCTGCTGTCAGAGTCCCTGTCCCTGCTTGAGCAGGCTCTGCCTTTGCAGAGCTCATTTCTCTCCCAGTCACGGGCCAAAGCTTCCCTCTGACAACAGGGCTGGGATGTTCTTGCTGGGCTGGCAGATGAGGTGCCAGTCCCTCTTTGGGACAAACTTGCTGGCTCGGCATCTCCAAATTTTTAAAAGTTTCACTTCCCCCTGTCAAGCTCCAGGCAGTTCTGGTTCCACTGCAACAATGGAGCTTGGGACGGCTGGCAGCCGGGCGCAGCTCCTCCAGCCCTGGCTGCCCTCCAGCCTAAGATGGGCTGAGAGGCTGCGGAGGGTTTATCTCCCAGGAAAAGCTGTGTTTGGGCCAGATTCCCGGGGACTTGGTTCCTGTGTGTAGCTGCCCACCTGTGGAGTGGTTCCTCTCAGAGCAGGGGAGGGGTGGCACTGGGAGACTCTCCCTGCTGGTGTGAGCAGCGAGAGGTGACTGGAGTAGCTGGGGGAGGGTGGCCCGAGGTGGCAGCCTGGTGCCCGTGGTGGTCTGAGGTCCCTGCGGTGAACGCTGTTCTTTGCTGTTGTGCGTTTTCCCTTTTGCTGGTGCTCCTCGTGGTGCTGGGCCCTGGGAGTGTTGTAGCTGTTGTCAGGTCACTCCTGCAGCTGAGGGAGGTTTCTGTTCTAGCCCAGGTGCTCCCTGTACATCAGGCTGCTCCATCCCTCAGTCCGGAGCAGCTCTGAATCCAGGCTCAGAACCAACTGGGCACCTCGAAAGGGGCGAGCTGAGATCCTGGTTCTGGATCTTTGCTTGACCATCTGGGTAGTGTGATGAGGAGATGACCTGACCCTGTTCCCCCCAAAAACATTCTTTAGAATCTGTTACGAATAAATACAGTGTATTCAAATTCGTTGGATTATTTTTATTTCTTTTTTTCCTACACCTGTATCACTTGTCATGCAATGGGCTTGACATAGACTCACTAGGAATGGCACTGATTTCTTTTTTTTTTTTTTTTTTTCATTGTTCTGTTTGTTTTAAATGTCCCTTGCAGTGATACTGGTGCTGCCTCCTGTGAAGGGGCAATTGGAAGATTCCAGTAGCTTGATTGATGGAGTGTGTGTGGTGGGACTCTTGTGAATGGGTTGAACCTGAATTTTTCTAGAAGAAAGATCCCCTACAGCCAACAGCTTGACAGGGCGACTTACCATTGCGATTGCACTTTTAGGCTGCTCCTACCCAACAACACACTAAACTGAGATTCCCTTCTTCCCTTTGAGATGTCCATGAGATTTTTTTTCTTGCATTTTAAACTGAACATAGATGCCACGTAGGTTGTTTTTTACAACTGGTTTAAGGGCTGCTTTTGGGAGCTTAAGTGTGCCACTTTTGTGGCTTCAAGGAAGCGTAACTCCCCGGAGCCTCATCCCTGTGGTGGGAGCTTGAGATTTGCCAGTGCAAGGTAATAGCTATTGCAGGTTTCAGCTACCTCCCTGCAGAGCAGCTTTGCCTTCATGGCCGAGTCCGCTTGGTCCAGCTCTGCTCCCTCCCCACTCGGAGCTGGAGGAGTGGCACCAACCACTGTGGGGCGATGGGGAGTAAGGGTGGGGGTGGCTCTTGCACCTGACATGGACGAGCCCAGCTGATGAAATAAAGACTAGATCCTTGGAATGTGCATAGCCAGATCGGTACCTTTCTTGGGGTAGGGTTTTTTGGTTTTTTTTTTTTGTTTGTTTTTGTGACAAAACTGTAACAGCTGGGCAGATACCACGGCTTCCTGGTGCTTCCTCCGAGGCTGACGTACTCGAGTATCTTTACTAACTTGTGTGCAGGGAGGGAGAGGTGGGCAGGCAGCAGGCATTCCCTAGGGATGCTGCTCTGGGAACCAAAAGTTTTTCACGGAGGTGCCTGGATCGCTGTGCCCGCCAGACATCTCAGATTTCCCCTTGTGAGGGTTTGGCTCTCTCAGTCCAATGTGGCTTTGAAGTCGTTGGGTGTCCGGAGCAGGTGGGGGGGTGAAGTTAGTTGGCCTTAGAAAAAATGTCTTCTAAACAGACCCTCTGGTGTCCCTGTGTGAGCCACTGATAGCATTTGAAATTCATTCTCTAGCTAGAAATGGAGCCTGGGACCCTCCCTTGGGCAGGTCTTATCTCCAAAGCAGCCAAATTCCCAAGCAGCTCTGTGATAGTCATTTCCAGCTGTTGCTGTGTCCTCCAAGGAGGTGGACAGACCTCTTCCATGCTGGATGGGCTGTTGGGGAAGGTGAGGCTTGTCCTTTGAAGCACAAACCAGCCAGGTCACTGGTCTTTTTTTTTTTTTTTTTTTGGCATGCAGTGTGGTTTTAATGCACAGAGCCAGAGGCCAGCGGCTGCCATACCTGATCCTGTATTTTCTAGGGGAATTTGAAATGCTGCTCTTCCAATTTTCCAAAATATAGTTGAGTTCCTAAATGATGAGGCAGATGATTTGTCCAGGAGCCTGCCCCACTGGAGAAAAGGCAGCAGGGTCCTACACACGAATTTCTTCAAGCTCCCAAGTCTGCAGTGCTGAAACTGGGAACACCAGGGAGGGGGGAGTGCATGGAGGAAAATGTTTCTGTCGTGGGTGGGGAGGGTCGCAAGATCATTTCTTATCCTGGCTGAGGCCAGGGCAGGTTTTTTGCGGGGGCTGATGGCCCAGAGCTTGAGTGGGGAATGTCTGAAGAGGAAAATGTTAAGAATCCTGTTTAAGTGCCTGTAACAATATAAACACAACTGTACTGTAAACCTTTATTATGTGCAAACTTGTGGTTTCTGCCGAGAGAAGCCAGAGTGGCTAATTCCTTTGAAGGACCACCCTGAAATGGATCTGAATTGTGGTTTGTTTTTTTTTTTTAGTGCAGGAGGTGTTATGGGATGGGGTGGGGGGGTGTGTGAGGGGAGACTGTAGAATTACGCTAAGGTAGAGCTGCACTGGTACACTGTGATGGGAAGTGCAGTGTTATGGAAATGACTCCTCATGGAATTCTGGAGGCATCCCTGGACTCTTGCTCGAGTGTCTCGTTCCTGGGGTTGTTGGAACGAGACCTGTCTGCTGGGGAGGGGGGGAAAAACTAAAACCTACCAACCTTCCTAGAACTGCAACAAAAGGAAACTAGGACAAACTCCAGGGTCTGTCCTCCAAGGTATTTCCCTGCCTTGGGGGGTTGGGAGGGAGTGCAGCCCTTCCTGCCTTGCAATCAGTCTTACCCCACGTGGCTTCCCTGTAACTGAGCCGCTACTACCAGCCAGCCCCCTTATGTCAGTGAAATTAACTTCAACTACTACGTGACCCACTGCTGGCCGTGAGGGTCCTGGCTGAGCAGAACATCATCCCCACGGTCACAAACGTTACCTATGAGAGCACAGTCTGCCTCATGGGACATGAGAGGAGGCAGACCCTGAACCTCATTGCCAACTTCGTGGGCATGGAGAGCAACAGATATGACTATTTGATGACCCTGCACAGGGTGGTCATCATAGACTTCTCTGACATCGGCGAGCAGCTGAGGAAGCTGGAGTGTTACCTCCAGAGCCTCAAGCCCAAGTCGGAAGTGGATATGAAGGCACTGCAGAGGTACATGTGCTCCAGGTTTTACCCCGAGGAGATCCGGGGCGGGGGGCTCCTCAAGTACTGCAACCTCCTGGTGAGGGGCTTGTACGGGGACTTCGAGGAGGCCATGGACCACCTGCGCAACAGGGTCATCGCCACCAGGAGGGAGTGCTCGGAGAACCCCATGGCCGAGAACTTCCACCCCACGGTCACCGGGGAGAGCACGCCAGTTCGAGTTCAGCGTGGACTCCTTCCAGATCATCCTGGACTCGCTCCTGCTCTTCATCTCGCTCTCCAACAACAGCGGCAAGAACGTGGAGCTCAAATTCGTGGACTCTCTGCGGAAGGAGGCCTACGTGCAGAAGCTGGTGAAGGTGTGCAACGAGACCGACCGCTGGAGCCTCTGCCTGCTCGACTTCCTCCCCGAAGGTGTCAACAAGGACAAGATCACCCCCATGACCCTGTTGGCGTGGATCTGAAGACCGAAGACGTTTTCCCAGCTGGTTAAAGATGTGGTCATGGATCAGCCAGTCACATCCTACACCAGGACAGTGGCTTGGGGTACAAGGACCTGGACCTCATTTTCCGTAGCCGCCTGGAGAAGAAAGGAATCACAGTCCACAACGTCAGGTTGAACGGCTCAGCCCAGGCTGCTCCAAGAATCCCTCCTTGCCTCTCACTGACTCTGTCTCTGTCTCAGGTTGTTATTTTACTGTCTTGCACTGGAGTGACCCACATAAGCGCTGGGAGTGAATCCTGCTGTCCAGCTGCTGGCAGGAGTCGGGATGCTTTCCAAAGTGACCTATTTCCAATGGATTAGCTTTGCTGATCATGTGCAGTCAGATCTCTCTAATGCCAGGGAATAAGTAAAGGAGAGCCACCCCACCTCTCCAGGTCAGTGTGGGGAAGGCAGGGAGAGCAGACACTGCACTGGAAGCAGCACCCACTGGAACTGGGAGGGAATGAAGAGGGCAGAGACCACCCCAAAAAAATGGGGTCAGGAACAGACTGGGCTGCCACCTCCTATTTGGGGTCAGTTTGGGGTCGGCTGGTCTTGGCTTGGTAGGCCGAAGGGGATGGCTAAAATGAGTGAGCCACCCTGATTAAAGCCATGGGGACTGCTGCGCCTGGCTGGGGCTTTTGAGCTGCCACTTACTAGTTGGGACATGAACTTGCATAGTAACACCCGTAAGATGAAAGCTGCCTCTTGTGCTTGATAGCACGCCAAGCTCAGCACGAAAGCTTTGGAGGGGCTGCTGGGTGTGCCAGCACTGAGCAGGCAGCATTAAAATCACCGGATTTTAGCCTCCTGCTTGTTAAGTAATCAGGCAGGTGATTCAGCTTCCCTGTAAATGAACAGAGTTAAACTCAAATTATAAGCTGGTGTCCAGATAGTTTATTTTATGGTCTTGGGGGTTAAGAGGTGGGAAGAGCTTCTGCTGGAAGGTGCAAACCCAATCTTCGTGGGATCTTTGAGCTACAGCCTTGGGACTCCCAGGAGAATGGGAAATGGCTGGAGGGGAGCATGTAAGCAGAATGGACTGGCTCTTAGTGATCCAGTTTGTCCATTTGTGTCCCAAGCTTTGGCTCTTTCAAGCCAGAGTTCATGGGGCCTCTCAAACTAGGGCAGGCTCGCAGGGCTCACTAAGGGCCCAGCCAGGGTTTGGCCCTTCTGACACAGCTTTGAATTAAAATTCACATTTTGGGCAGCCAAAATGCGACCAGGACTGCAGGGCTTCTGATCTGCCTCAGAACGGCTCAGGCCCACGTTGGCCAAGACCTTTTGTGTGTTCTTCCTTCCAAACAAAACCCATGGAGGGGCAGTTTTACAGCTGCTGACCCTTGGCTGGGTCACCGAGGGTCTGGGATGTGACGAGGGTTTCATGCTGCAGTCCCTGAGCGAACATCAGTGGGTTTGTTCTGAGATGCTTTTGCAAAGGCAGCAGAACTTGCTGGTGGGAGAGATGGGAAGCACCACCAGGGAAGCTGCCTCGTGAGCCTGAACGGCCCCCCAGGTGTACGGGCTTGGCGACGAGCCCGGCTGCGTTCCCAGCCGGAGCAGGGATGGCTCATGTCAGGTGGGGCTTGCAGTGGTGGATGGTTCCCTGGTTAACTGTTGCCTGACATGTGACTGTCACCACTCTCTGCCTTGGAAAACAACTTCTCTCACTGGCTGGACTGGCTGTGCTGGTGGGGACTGTTTGTTCAGTTTGGGGGAATAACCCTGTGTGTCTTCTAGGAGCAGATTAATTTTTTCAAGTGAGTGACTCCAGCTGGCAACAAATGAGACCAGGAGCTCCCCTGGGTTGCCTGCGTGATTCTAAGCCTGAGAGCACAAAACTCTTTAACTCCACGAGCAGTGCTGGAGCTGTGCCCCGGTCTTCTCCAAGCACTGGGCCCAGCTCTGCATCTAACACTTTGTGACCTATATCTTGTCTCATGCCTAGAAAGGGGTTAAGCAGATGTTCTTTGGGGTTAGAAAATTAATCTGGAATGAGAACCTGGGGAACTCAAGTAAGCTTGGAGCTTATGGGTCTGGAGTGCTGCAGGTCCTGGGACAAAGCTGACTCAAGCAATTGGGTTTTTCCCCTGTTTTCTGAATACGTCTCACACGGACAGGGCAAAGTGCTCTGCTCCCTGCTGTTATGCAGGTTCGAGATTTCTGGGATGATTTGGGACCCTGTGGCCAGGGGGGACGAGCTCCAGGTGGAGGTTGGTGGGTGGGAGCTCCCAGGGAATAGCTGCCTAACCCTGGAAATATCCAACCCTCTGGGGAAAAATGCAGCCCTGAACCCACTGTCAGAGTCAATTATCCCAACCACACGGAAGGTGAGCTGCTGTTTTGGGAAGCAGGTCAGCTGTTGTGGGAGGTGGGAAGCGGCAGGTCAGGACGCAGCAGGATTTGCTCCTGCCTGGCTGAGGGCTGACTAAGCTGGAACAAGTAACCCAAAAGGCAGTTATTTATCCTGTTGTTGTTGTCAAACACGGGGTAACCGAGGGCTGTAATTGTGCCCGGCCGTGAGGGCAGACCCTGTGTTTCACGAAGCTGCGGCGATCCGGTGTCGGGGTTGCTCAAAAGGATGCTGCCAGCAGCAGCTTGTGGCAGCACCACAGCACTGAGCAGCATCAAATATTCCAGCAGTTATCCCTCTCTGGTTCCTGCTCGAGCTTTGAGCTGAATGACAGGCGAGAGCTGCAGGCAGGACGCTGCCCTTGGCTTGGTTTGGAGTTCCTCGAGTTCCTGCCGCATCTGTCGGGGGCAGAAGCGCTGGGTTCTGGAGCTGCTTGAGAAATAGTTAAAGTTAAGTTTGAGAGATGGAAAGGTGACATTTGAAAGGCAGCCTATTCACATTAGCATATTCATATTTGGGAGGCGACCGAGACTTTGGCTTCTTCACGAGCTCCTGTTAGTTTAGCCATCAAGTAATAACTGTGTTTATCAAATGTCCATGTCCTTTGATTTCTGGGCACCACTGACTGAGTCCTCCAGAGCCTGCCGTGCTGGTGGACATGTTGGGCTCGTGTTGGAAGAGGCAGAGTTATTAATTCAAAGGCCGGATCAAATGTGTGTGGCCAGGGCTAAAGTGGCTTTTTTTGGAGTACGAAATGGCTTCTTAGCTTCCTCCCCTCTTACGTTGTTCCGCCTCTTTTTGAGTTAATTTGTTGCCCTAAAAATGCCTTTAAAATGCATGCCCCATCCCTGGAGCTGCTGCAGCTTGTGCCATAGATCCTGCCCCTGCCAACAGCCACAGCAGGAATGCCTAAAGCTTGAGGGCCCCTCCTGAAAAGCTCACGGGATGCTGTGTGCTCAGCTGGCCGCACTTCCCAGTCCTAGGGGTCTTGGTGGGGCTGGCCTGGCCTGGTTGCTCCAGGGGGAGTTAAAAGTTTTGGGGGGACTGGCCCCCACTGTTCTGCACCCTGCTATGGGCAGGGGCGCCTTCCACTAGAGCAGGTTGCTCCCAGTCCTGTCTAGCTGTCCAAATGCTGCTTGACTTCTGGCAGGCTTGGAATTCGGGGAAAGCATCTCGTCCCAGAGTCCAGCCGTGGCTCTGCACAGGACACCCCCAGAAATCCCCCTGTGTGTCTCAAAGCGTTCGGGTTGGAAGGGACCTTAAAGATCCTTGAGTTCCCTCAGCTGGAGTGGACCCACAAGGGGCCCGGGGCAGAGCGGCCGGTGCGGGTCCGCCGCGGGGAGCGCAGAGCCTTCGAATGGTATAAGCGGCCCGTCGGGCCCCGAGCCAGCCCGGCCGGGCACCCTCGGCCTCCCCCCGCCGCGTTCGACTCTGCCCCGCTCCAGCGGGGGTCAGGGAGAAAATAAAAGTGCTGAGGCGGCGGTCCAGGTGAGCGCCGGGGCTGGGGGGCTGCGGGGTGCCGCGGGCCGTGCTCCGTCGCCCGCCGTGCCCATCCACGGCCGCGGCAACTTCCCCACGCTGTCGGTGCGGCCCCGCACCATCAGCCGCTTCAGCGTCCTGACGTGGGAGCAGGTGCAGCGCCTGGACCAGATCCTGGGGGAGGCGATGCTGGTGGCGGCGGCGGCGGCGGGGGCCGCTCCGGGCGGCGCGGAGCAGCGCGGGCGGCTGGTTTCCGGGCAGTTTCCGGGTGCGCGGCTCCTTTTCCGGCGGCGTTCGGCGGGGTTTTGCTTTTCCCCCTATTTTTAAATTTTCCTCCCGCTTCCCCTCCCCACCCGGCACTTCGCCCCGCGCAGCCGCCCCTCGCCGGCGCCACTTGGGGGTTGGGTTTGTTTGTTTTTTTTTGGGGGCGGCCGGGGCCGGTTTTGTGCGAGTCCCTGCGGGCACCGACCGCGCTCCCGCCGCCTATATAAGGCGCGGCGGGGGGCGGGCGGGCGCAGCGCTCGGCGGAGCCGGTGGCGGGCGCTGAGCCGGTACTCGGGCCGGGATTGGCGGGCGGGCGGGCCAATGGGGCGCGGCGCGGGCGCCCCGCCCCCTTCCCCATCGCCGCTCCGATTGGCCCGCGCTCCAGCCGCGCTCCTCCCCCCCGGCCGGGATTCCCGCGCGCCGCGGGGGCGGGGCTGCCCCGGGCCCGCCCCGCCCCTCGGGCACCAAGGGTGTCCCCGGCCGCCCCCGGGCTGTCCCTTTCCCGCGCGTCCCGCGTGTGCATCAGTGTGAACAGCGAGACCCCGAAGGACCTCAGTGGGACATCGGCGGGGTCTCAAGTCAAAGGGCATCAATGGGGCACCAAAGGGAACCGGCAGCACATCAAAGGGCACCAGTGCATGGGGCATCAGTGGGCATCAGTGGGCATCAGATCATGGGGCATCAGTGGGCATCGATGGGCATCGGTGAGCTGTGGAGGGTGTCAGACCATGGGGGGGCCCTGGGACACTTCTGACCAGGGCCAGGGGCCTGGGGGAGCTGGGGGTGTCAGGACCGCAGCTCCATCACCCCAGGGTGTGACCCTGTGTCTGCTGGGTGCCAGAGCTGGCACAGGGTGGTGGCTCGGCTGAGAGCTGGGCCACGCGCAGGGATTTAGGGGCTGGGTCTGAACTCTTGTTGGGATGGAAGGAAATGGGCGGCCAGAGGCCGGGGACATGTCTGGCTCCAGGAGGAGCTGGAAATGTCTGCAGGGTGAAACGCTGCGGAGAAATGAGCTCTGCAAAGGGGTGGGAATGCGTCTGTCCATCCCCAGGACCGCAGGGCACCAGGCACCGGCTCGGCGGAGAAGGGCCTTGGATCCAGGCTCCAAGCAGGAACCGGGGATATGGGAGTGGCCACCGCAGATGCTGGACTAGGGTGTGAAAATAAATCAGCACTGGCTCATCTCCCAGCAGGGCTTGTGGCTCCTAAGGAAAAAGTCCCAGGGTGGATGTTCAGAAGTTTCCAGGGGAGTTCTTGCAATAAAACCCTGTGCTTGGCTTGGGAGACAGACTTTGCATCTTGGAAGAGCTCTGCAGCGCCTTCCCTGAGGTGTTCCTCTTTCTGCAGCCACCTCCAGCTCCCAGCAGCAAACCCTTGGGATATGGCAGAGGTTTCCCTTCTCTCCCCTCCAACCCCGGCTGCGGATGCTCCTGAACACCCCACTTCCCCCCGGCTGCCAGTGCATCAGGGAATGGGGAGGATTTCAGAGGGAATCTGGGCTCGGGACACCACGGGGCATCCCCACATGGGGACCCCGGCGGAGGGGACTCCAGCCCCCTGGGAACCACTCGGCAGCTTTTAATCCCGATGGAGAAGCCTGGTGTAGTCAGGGAGCGGAGCACCACGGCACGAATCACTTTCCACATCACTGCCCTGTGCCCCAGGTCAGAGCCTCACGGGCATAACCAGGAGATCAAAACGGTTTTGCAATGAGAGGCAGCTGCCTGATTTTATAATCAAGTTCCTTGGAAACCCTTTAGGCTCTCAGCCCCTTGGGAAACCCTTACTGATCCAGTATTTTTTGCCAGCAGCCCCTGAGCAGCCCTTCCTCCTGCTGAATCCCCCCAGCGGGATTGGTCCTGATCCCTGAAGATCTCCACGTCTGATTCCTGACCCACCACCCAGGGCTGTCGCGGCTGGGAGTCCCCCAGGGGCGGCACCAGAGTCCATCCCAGCTCATCCCAGAAGGATCCGCAGCGCCTTGTCCATCCCTCTTTCCAGTGGGCCGATGTTTCCTCCGGAGCCAGCAGCACCTCTGTCCCCCTCGGCCCGTAATCGCTCGGTGATGGACGTTAACGAGCGGCTCTCCCAGTCCGGCCGGAGCGCGTCAGCGAAGGAAACGGCCCGGCTGCCATTCCCAGAGCCGGGTTCGCCGCCCGCGGCTCTTTGGGATTATTCCTTAATTGCCAACAAAACAAACGAATAAAGCCCGGGCTGGCCCTCGCTGAGCTGGCCACCCTCGTGCCACCCCCGGGAGGCAGGATCCGCCCGCGTTTCACCTCAAGACGATGACCCGAGGAGCCGCACCCCTGCCCAGCCCCTGTCCCTCCCGCACATCTCCAAAGGGGCTCTGGCGGGCAGCCCCGGGATGCTGCCAGCCCCAGATCCGCGGGGCAAGCGGGGTCACGGCATACGCCGGGGCACGCTCCGGCTCCACCCCGGCTGATTTCCCAGTGGGACGAAGCCGTGTCCGGCTGCCCCGGGCCTTCCCCTGCCCCCGGCAGTGCGGGGCCCCCGCTCCTCCCCACGCACGGCCAGGGGGGGCTCAGCTCGGGCGGGGAGGTTCCGCCTCTGCCCCCCGTCCGCCCCCCCACCCACTCCCGCAGCTCTTCCAGCCCTTTTCCCCCAGTTCCTCACTGACCAGCCCGCCACGCGAGTCACGGAGTGCCCGAGGTCTCTTCACCTCCAGGCTGAAGAGACTTTCACCCATTGCTTGCTCAAGGAGTTGGCACACGCCCTGCTCAATGCCGAGTGGGACGGAGCCGGTCCCACTCCCCCGAGGCGACGCTGGGTGACGTTGGTGGCTCCGGGAGAAGGGCTTGGTCCCTCCTGAGCGCGGTGGCGGTGCCAGGGCGCTGCCGGGGAGCTCCCACCCCGACACCGCCGTGCTGCTGCACGCTCGGTGACAGCTGCGGGCACGGGGACGGGGACAGCCGGGACACGGCTGACGTGCTCTGCGTGTGCGAGGGGCAGCCGTGCACAGCCTGGCCGGTGCGGGCACGGAACAGGCAGGGAAATGCCTGGGGACGGCTGGAATCTGCCTGGGGACAGTTTGTGTCCGCCTGGGGACAGTGTGCAGGGGACAGCGGGTGTTTCCCTGGCGACGGCAGCTTTTGCGCATGGGGACGGCAGTGCGTGGGGATGGCAGCGTGGGCGTGGGGACGGTGACGAGTGTGTGGGGACGACACGGGCATGACAGTGAACTCAAGTGACTGGGAGGTGTCCAGGAACTGTTTGCTGAGGGAGGATTTGGACGGGGACAGCGAGCAGTGGTGGCACCTTCGGGATGGGCTGTGTGGGACTGACCGGGGCTGGAGCCAGCACAGCAGCCGGTGGCACAGCCCCAGGGACACGGCTCACCAGTGGGGAGGGTCTCTGTGCCAAATCCAGCCTTGCTGTGGCCAACATGGGGAAAACACCTCTTGGGACAACTGCCAGAGAGTGACAGCAGAGAGTGACACCCCTCATGCCGTGCAATGGGTGCTCACAATGTCCGATGGGATGTGGCCAAGTCTGGGGGCCCAGGGTGGTGACACAGGGACCCCAGGCTGAGATTTCATCTCAGGGCCTCCCACGTGGCCCCTCTCCGGCGGCATCACTCATCATCCCTTCCAGGGTGACAGGTGCCATTCCCCAGCTCTGTGTCACCTGCACTAATGACACCCTGCGCTCCCTCAGCCTGGCGGTGCCGTGTCCCCCCCACTCCCCAGGCAGCATTTTGCAGCAGCCGGGGGACCAGTGACACCCCAGGGGAGATTCAAGACAGCCCACGTCGGTGCTGTCGCCTTGTCCCCGGGAAGCCACCGAGCCTGGGGACACACAGGTCATGATGCCAGGGGAAAGGGATGTCCCCAGCCCCTGCCACAGCTGTAAAGGCACAAGTCATGCCAAGAAAAACAGCACGTGGTGTCCCCGAGCAAAGGGAGCGTCTGCACTCCCTGCCAGGCCCAAATTTGCAGCACTGAGATGGGTCATTCCTGGAGCTGCCACCACCTGCAGCTGCACTGAGGTGTCACCCGAGGCCCAAGAGCCCAAGCTCAGCAGAGTTCCCGGCTTTCCCAAGAGGAGAGGCTGGCCCAGCGATGGGACAGGGTGAGCCCTCAAAAAGCCATGAAATCCCTCCTCGAGTCACCAACTCCGGGCTCAGCAGCCTCACCCTCTGTGTGGTGGGGCAGGAGGGGAGTGAACGTCCCCATGGCCCCAGCAAGGACCAAATCATGGGCATTAAAGAGCTGCTGCCCCAGCCGGGAGATGGGCTTTCCCCTGCCTCAGTTTGGATGACCTTGTCCTTGCACGCATGTGCCGTGGTGTTTATGCCCCTTCCACAGCCCCCATTCTCCCTCCCCAAGCATGTTTGGACCGTGGTGGTGGCACCAAGGACAGGGACTCTGAGCATCCGGTCCTGGCAGTGATGTCTTTTCCCTGTGTGTGAGCCCCCCGTGCCCCACATCCCCCAAAGCACACGCAGTGCTGAGGCTGGGAGGTGGATGGGCCCCAGCGTGTCCCCCCCGACCCTTTAATGAGGGAGGACTGATGATCCCTCCAGGGCTGGGCTGTCACCGCTGAGCCACTGCCTCCCCAAACCGAGGCATTTCCAGGATATTCTTGTTTCTGTCTTAAAGGGTGAGTAACTTTCCCACGTGTTGGGGAGCGTCACCTGCAGCCTGATTTCAGTCATACCTTTCGAGCGAGAACCGGACACGGAGGGGCAGCGGGAGCGCGGCAGCCCCGGGCAGTGCCCGGGTAACTCAGCTGCGGCTTTGCCACTCCAGTTGCAGGGGTGGGAGCACGAGAGGTGCCGGACGCTGCCCATCCAGGGTTTGGCAGGAACAGGTAAAGCCAGGCCACGGCTCCATCCTCACCGGGGGAGAGCAGTTGCATCCCACGCGGGGTCTGGGCTGGTTTGTCCCCAGGCCAGGGGCACACCAAAACAAGGGATGTGGGGCAGGCGATGCCACGGGGGCCATAGCGGTGCCGGTTCGGTGGGTGCCACCCGCTGGGTCACCCCACTGCAGGGGTGACCCGAGGGGTCCCTGGGCAGGATGAGGTGGCCGGCTTGCTCACCTGCCCGAAATACCTGAACCCCGGGGTCCCCCTGGCCTGCGGCGGGACTCGAGCCCTGAGCCGGGAGCCGTGACTCAGCCCCCGGGCATCCCGCAGCGCGTCAGCGCTCGCGGCCGGAGTCCCCCGCTTTGGGGAATTGCAGTGGGAATGTGTTTCGTGGCTGCAAATTACCCGCAGCTGCACTGGCACCTCCTTCCGCTCCCCGCTCCAGGGCCGGGGTTGTCCCGGGGCGCAGTGCCCGGCTGAGGAGCGGCACCACAACCCCAAAACCCCCCGGGATCCACCTTCCAGCTCGTAGAGGAGCCAGTTCCCAGCAGCATCCCGGGACTGCAGAGAGGGGAGAGGCTCAAGCATCTGAGCCCCGTGATTTTCTTCCTGGATTTCCCCAGGAGCCGCGGCTGGGGCTGAGCCCACTGCAGCAGGGCTTGGGGGGGGACAAAGGTTCCATCCCCAGGGGAGGGGTCTTGGGGACCATCCCGAGCCCGGTGCGTTGTCCCCAGGAAGAAAGGGGCAGCACCTGCCTTGTCCTGGGGGGATGGATCCCCCCGGCGCAGCCCCGGGATGCCGCCGGGTGTCCCAGCACAGCTCTGCTGGGGCGGCACCGGCTGAGGGTGTGTTGGGAGGGTCCCGCGGGAGATGGATCCTTTTCCAGCTGTTCCGAGCTTTGGCAAAGACAGGGCTCAGCAGAGCCCGGGCTCCCAAATCCCTCCCTCTCAGCCTCCTGCCGCGGCTCGGGGACACCTGGAGCCCCATCCCAGGGGGACATTTTAATCCCAGAGGAACGAGGTAACCGTGAGACTTCGTCTCCATCGCTGTGATGGAGAGTTTGCCTTTTTAGTGGGGGTTTTTCCAGCTGTTCGGACTCCTACCGCTGCCACACAGTCCCGGCTGAACCCACATGTAAAGAGATTCTTGGTTTTTATCATAAATATTCTAATAAATTAATGTTAAAGGAGGAAAAAAGCAATGGAAATTCTCTTGTATAAAAAGGAAGAAAAAAAAAAAAAACCAGTCACCGGGGCGAGCGCCCACGTCGCTGCCTGCGCCTGCCTGCTGCCCTGCTCTGTTTCCCCACATCCCCCCCGCTCCGCATCCCGCTGAGACCCCCGGGTCCGGCGTCCGCGGGGCTCCGTCCCCTCCCTGTGCCGTGCCTTGCCACGCTCTGCCCCGCTGCCTTGGTGGGCACCTGTCCCTTCGCTGTGGGTGCCACGGGGGGCTCACCGCCCCCCTCCCCGGGGACCCCCGGCCGCTAGGGGTGTCCTGTATCTGTCGCCTCGTCCCCCGCGTGCCCCCAGCTCCTGCCATGTGCCATCCCCAAGGCTCGGGAGGGCTCACTGGGTGTTTCGGTGGCTCGCAGCCCTCCCCGGGCTCCCGAAGGTTGGCAGGAACAGGACGACTGGGGGTGCCAGGGGTCCTGGAAGGACCCATCTTCCGAGAAGAGCTGGGGGAGAGCCCAGGGCCAGCTCCCCCAGCGTGGGGACACGATGGATCGCTCCTTAACCAAAGACGGGGCCCGGGGTGTGCCAGGGGGGATTTTTTGTCTCCCTGCGATCCCCATGGGGACCCTCTGCCAGCTTCAGCCCCTCGCCCTGTGCCAGCGCGGCAGCGGCTGCAGCTGGGACCCCTCGCTTTGAGCAGCATCTCCATCCCTCCTGGAACTGCTGTCACCTGCCTGGCCTCACATTTCATGCCAGGTCTTTTCAAATAAATATTCTAGAGCCATGCAGGGGGCCGCTGCCCCCTTGCCTTGGCAACTTCCCCGTGGGACCGGCTGTGCCTGGGATCCTCCCTCTGTCACCGGGGCTGGCACACCCACGCTCCCGTGCACCCCCCAGGGACCTCGGGCTCGTGCACTTGTGCTTTAGCTGCCCCCTGGCCTCGCTCCGGAGCGGAGAGGTGGGACGGCAGGAGGGCCGGCTCCGACCAGGGGTGTCCACAGTCGCTCCCCCATGGCACAGCTTCCCCTGTCCCGCAGGTGCCTCACAGCCCCCACGGGGCTCTCCCAGAGGTGCCCACCCACTCAGGACCTGCGGCTCCTCGGGCAGTGTGGCCTGGAGGTGACGGACAATTTTCCGCCCGGGATTGGGATTTTCTGCCCAGCGAGCCCTGGGCTGGCCCCAATGAGCAGGGAAGGAGCCCTGGGATGCCCCGCTACACACCGGGTTCGGGAAGGGGAGACCGTCCTGGATGGACTGGGATTGCCAGGACAGCAAATCGTTTCTCTCTCTCTTCATTTGTTCTTTCTTTGCTCTCCTTTTTGGTTTCCTGTCAAGCCCGAGGAGGGGGAGCCCTTCATCCCCAAGGGGCAGTAGCTGCTGGCACAAAGCCTCCGCGACAGCCCCAGCAACCAGCGGATGCTGCGGTGCCTGAGCGACCCCGGCCCGCGGCCGGTGCGGGTGAAGGAGGAGCCTTCCTCCCCCGGGACTGACGACGTCTTCACCCCGGGGCCCACTCAGGGAGGCTGCAGTGGCCTCCCACCCTCGCCCGAGGAGGATGAGGAGGGGCTGGTGATCACCATCGACCCGGCCTCGCCGCAGTCCCCCGAGTCCGTGGACCTGATGAGCGAGGAGCTCTGCCCCCCAGACCCGCTGGCCTACGAACCCAAGGAGGACTCGGAGAACTTGCCCATCAAACGTCTTGGGTGCATCACCGGGGGGTCCCTGAGATCCCCCCTTCCCTGCCTGACCCCTCAGGAATTACACAGCAGAATTGGAAATCAGCGACACCGCCCAGGCACCCCAGCCCCAAACACGCCCTTCCCGATGGAGCCGAGCTGTCGGCAGCTCCGGCTGGGATGTGGAAATCGGGAAAGTCGGGTGTCGGGGTGTGGCGGGGCTGCGGAGCCGGCGGTTCATCAGCAGAGGGCAGCTTCTTGCTTTGCAATCCTCGGTTCCTCCTGTCCTGTGTCCCCTCCTGCTCCGGGGACCGGGTGATCAGGAGCGCTCAGCCCCAGCCCTGTTGCCGCAGGATTCCCAGTTTCTCCATCACACACGCTCCATCCACGCAGCCACGTCTCAGTCCGTGCCCGTCCCAGCCCTCCTCAGGAGAGAGCTCGCTTCCCAGCACAATTCCCACCGGGAAATCAGGTTGGGCTCTGTCTGGAGCCCAGCTCCATCCCACACCCATCCAGCTGAGCCACAAAGGGTTGCTGTTCTGAGCAGAAGCACCCACTGGAGGTTGGGCTGTCCTGCACCTCCTCAGCTCCCTGTGGCTCTCCAGCCCCGACCATGCGGCTCGCATCGGCTCAGGTAGGTGGGAGGGAGCTGCAGGAGGAGTGGCGCCTGGAGCACCCCAGATGAACAACTACCTGACGGTGCCGGCGCACAAGCTGGACTCGCCCACCATGTCCCGTTCCCTGCCTCCCTTCCCCTCCTGCCCTGGCCGTGCCGGTGACGATGCCCTGCTCCCGTTATCCCACTGCTGCTCCTTGCCCATCCCTGTGGCCGGTTCCCTACCCATCCCTGTGGCCAGCCCAGGCTCCAAGCACGTCCCTGGAGCGTGGCTGGGAGGATCTGTGCCCTTGTCCTCTGCCAGGGAGGGGGCTGAGGGATGACAGAGGGTGACCCCAAGCCTCGGGGGTCCTCTGATTGCCTGGGGAACACCAGGGCTGGGCAGGGCGAGGGCTGGGGGCGTTCCCGGCCTGGGAAGGCTGAGGCCTGGAACCAGATGCTCCTGCGGAGGCAGAAGGCCCGGCAGCTGGAACAGAAGGTGGGGATCTCTCCCCAGCTGCGATCCTACAACCGGCACACGCTGGTGGCCGACCCCTATGAGGGATGGGGCTGTGACCTTTCTTTCCCTTTCCTGTGGGATTTTAACCCGTCTCCTTTCCTTGCCACGAGCCTGCCTGGACCTGCTCTGCCCACTGGTGGCTGTTTCATCCATCGCCGAGAGAACCCTTGCTGGCCAGGGTGGGTGAGGATCAGACATCCCGTGGTGGCACACCAGGGATGAACGGTGCTGGGATAGTCGGAGGGGGAGGCTGTTTTGGTCAGCAGCTGAGCCCAGCCTTTAGCCCTGCTGTGCCTTGTGCTCCTGGCCTGACTCCTTCCCCAGGATGTTTTTCCCCCTGGGGCCTCGCTGGGAGCGGCAGGGACGCAGCTCTCAGCTGGGCCCTTCACTCCTGCTGTCCCTGCAATAACCTGCAGAAAACCAGGCAGAGGGTGAGGTGTCCCCTGGCACTGTGTCCCCTTTTGGAGCGTGTCCTTCCAGCCCTGTCCAAGGACAAGGAGGAGGAGATCCGGAAAATCCTCCGTGGCGTGGCTCTGAATCCTGTCTGTCCACGCAGGAACATCAACCCCAAGACCCTCCCTCCCTGAGTGCTCCCTGCTGGTGGCCACAGGGCAAGCAGCCCTTGAGTGCTGTGTGGCCATCCCGCCGTCTCCACCGTCTCCATCCAGTGAGTTCCCAGCCCTGGGCACCCTCCCGTGGCACAGATGGAGATGAAGCAGGCCATCGAGCTGGTGGAGAGCGGGGGCATCGGCAAGATCCCCTAGAAGTGCCTGATCGCGGGGGAGCGCTCCAAGGAGCCCCAGCTCATCGCCTTCTACCACAGCTGCTCCTCCTCTCCCACACTCCTGGGAAGGCTGAACCGCTTCAACAAGAAGTATGTGACGCAGCAGGGCTGTCCTGGGCGGGGCTGGGGAGGGGGGACAGGGCTGGGGCTGAGCTGTGGGGAGGGATTCAGGGAAGCCTGGCCTGAGCCGTGCTGGTTGAACTGGACCCAGCACTGAACTCAGGGCCATCCCCAGTGGGTGCCAGCAGGTGCTGGGTGTTGTGGAGACACCCTGGCTCCACCACCCACAGCAGGTCCGGGGCAGGGTGGGAGCTGCCAGTGGCCAGTCCCTGCAGGAGTGGGGAATTACAGCCCTGGATTGAGAGCAAATGGGGCTGCAGGGCTGCACCCCTTGGTCCGTTTCACAGCCCTGTGCCAGGTTTTTCCCCAGGCTTTAATATCCACACACAGACTCCCTGAGTGAGTGGGGAGGTTTGGTGGCTGGGGAAGGGTTTCTGTCACCACCCACCACCCAGGAGACCTTCTGACAGGGATCGAGGACATCTGTGGTCACTACGGGCATCACCACTGGAAGGACAGGTGGGCAAGAGCCCTCCGAGCTGCTCACGCCTTGGGCCATCTCTTCCAGTTCTTGGATCGATTTTACATGCCCTGAGTGCTCTTCCCGTGTGTCAGTGTGGGTGTCGGGGGAGGAAGAGCGAGCCCGGTTGTGTGGGTCCATCCTGCCCTCCCAAAGCCCATCCTGGACTCACAGCCCTCTCCCCTGTCTGTGTCGTCCAGTGCCCGCTCTGACCCAGACCCCCCAGTGCCTGTAGAGCCACTGGCACTGGGACTGCCCCTAAATCAGTGCCCAAGGTAAGGGGGGCAGAGCGAGGGCTCTGCTCCGGCCGCCCCACGCCTGCTTTAGCCCTCTGCTCTCTCTGCTTCTGCCACTCCACGAAGAAGAAGCAGGAGACCAAGCGCTCCATCAACGAGGAGATCCACACGCAGGTAACGCGGTAACCCCCTCCCCTTCCCCAGGGCATGACCATCCGGCCCTTGGTGGATCTGCTGGCTGTGAAAGCAGTTTGGCTGTGCTGAGCCCATCCCACTGCCACCGCTGTGCCCTGGGCAGAGATTCCCCCCTCCATCCCTGACCCTGTCCCTGTCCCACGTCCCAAACACTGCCCGGTGGCACCAGGCTGTGCTTTCAGAGGGAAAGGGGGCTCGTCGTGGCCGTGTGGAGAGTGGGGAGCACATCCTCACAGCCATCATCACAGTCATCTTCTTCACCGTGTTCGTGCAGGTTGGTGGCGCTCCCATCGCCTTCTCCCTCGGGTACCTCCTGGACTACAAACATTTTGGCATGAGGGACATGTGCATCGTGAAGCTGACGCCGAAGGACCAGTTCATCATCGCCTATGGGGGCCTGCGGGGAGCACAGGACTGTGCTGCTCCCCCAGGTGTCCTGGTCCTCACCTGGTTCATCAACAAGTTCCCACGCCCCCGAGGGGCTGCAGGGTGGCTCTTTGGGACTGGAGGGGATCCTTCACCATTCAAGACGCAGGGTGGAAGCTGGTGAGGGATTCTGAGATGAGCAGACAGCTCTCACCTGCACCGCATCACCCGTGCTGGTGGCTGGTGGTGTGGGGAGATGGGGCTGAGGCTGTGCTTGTGCCTGTGATGGTTTGCCTTGCTGGGGAGCTGGGATGGTTTGGGTTGGAAGGGACCTTAGTGCTCATCTTAATCTCCCTGGGTGTCTCCACCGTGGCTGGTCACCACTACTGGAACTGGACCCACAAGTCCCACACCACCATCAAGTATTTCCTCAAGATGTGGAGCAGTGTGAGCGAGACCACCCCCAGGCTCATCGCCTCTGGCGTGGTCATGCGGCCCTACGTGGAAGCCAACATCTCCTGCAGGGCCAGGGCTTGGGGCTGACCCCATGTCCCCATGGCTGCTGAGTGCCCCGACCTCGCTGGTGGTTCCCAAGGCCTGTCCTGCCCTGGGGTTGGGTGTCAGAACACAAAGCACTGCCCTGCCCTGCCAGGGGAAGGAGAAACCTCGCATTGCCTTCTCTGGAGGCCTTGAATATTTCAGGAGCAGGCAGAGCCTGCTGAGCGCTCGGGACGATGGGTTTGTGCTCCAGTGCTCACTTTGGGAGATGTCCCACAGATTCCAGGGTGCTGGCAGCCCATTCCTGTTCTCCTGGACACATGAGGCCCAGGGGTGTGTTTGGGCTGGACTATGCAAGGACGCACAGGAGGGAAGTGAGTCGATTTCCTGTGGTGTAACCACAGCCTTCTGGCTGGCCCAGCGTGGTCAGTTCCTGCCCAGTCATGGCGTGAGTTGGGAATGGGGCAGCAGGTGCCCCCCTGTCCCCAGGGCCCCTGGGAGTCGTGTTCCTCTACAGCTACATGGCCTATCTGTCTGCCGAGCTCTTCCACCTGTCCGGCAGGGTGATCGCTGCCTTCACGTCCCGCTTCACCTCCCACATCCGGGTCATCGAGCCGCTCTTCGGCTTCCTCAGCTTCTTCGTGGTGTCTCTGGGCGGGGTCCTGGTGGGCGTCATTTACGTCTACCACCTCTTTGAGGAGTTTGCCAACTTCGAGCAGGTGACCATCATCGACATCATCCAGGCTGTCTCTTGCCACAGGGACAGTTTGAACCCTGCTCTCCTTTCTCCCTGCCAGGTCCAGCTCAGGTGTGCCTGGCTCCCAGGGGAGGTCCCTGTGCAGGTAGGTCTCCTTCGAGGTGGGTGTGAGCCTTGGTCAAGCACAGGACCCAGCTCGGGGTCACCAAGCACCGACACAGCTCCACGGCGAGCTGGTCCCTCATGTCTGTGTCTGGCACAGCAAAGCACCAGCAGCCAGATTTTGGAGAGCAGAGCTGTCCCAGACACACTTTCGGTGGCACCACATCCCTGTGGGCACAGAGTGCTCGTTGGGAAATCAGGAACAGCCTCTGGCTGGGGACCAAAGGCCCTCCTGGGACAGCATGGTGGCTTTTCTCTCCATGCATCTGTCAGGAGTCCCCCAGCCTGGATCTCTCCTGACTCCCACAGCTACAGAAGCTCAAGGGCTTGGGCTCTGCTCTGGGCTGGGCAGGGCAGGGCAGTCTCTGCAGTGTCTGGGGGTGGGAGAAGGCAACACAGCCCAGGGTCTTTCCCTCAGATTTCCTGCCTGTTCCTGCAGGATGCCCTAAAGCCTGTTTCCCATCCTGACAGCTGCTTTAACCTGTCCCTGCCCCACCCAGGGCCTGGCCCTGGCAGGCAGGAGCTGGCACCTTGCCCTTTCCACCAGAGGGGTGCCTGCAGGGTCTGTGTCCCCACTCTCATCCCTGGGGAATGCTTTTGTGTGACAAAGAACACTCTGTCCCACCACGGGGCTTTTCCCAGGCACTTCTCCCCCATTTTCCCCGTATCCCAGCTGTCCGTTTCGGAGCTGGCTGCTCAGCCCCTGCTGACAAGGTTCCTGCTCTCTGCAGAGCTGACCTCTACACTTACTTCTAACCCACTGCTTTTTCCTGGCTCCTGTGCTCCTTTCCAAAGGACGCCACCGTCCAGGTGCTGGCTTGGCTGTCAGCGTGGCCTTCTCCCCTCAGCCCCGCTGCAAGCAGCAGCTTTGCAGGGACCTTTGGGAGGCAGGGCCAGGCCTGCCGTGGCATAGAGGAGAGCTGGGGGGGCTGAAGCCAGGCTGGCATCCCGCCTGGATCACTGCGGTCACCCTTGCTGTCCCCCAGCTGCAGCTCCCAGGAGGTGGCAAGGCAGGACATCAGGGCTGATGCTGGGTCAGGCAGCACTGCCATGGAGCTGCTGCTCCCTCTATCTCCTCTCAGTGCCATGGGCTCTGGGAATCTGCTCTCCTGGCTGGAGCTGCTGCCAGGGAAAGCACAAGGTGAAGTGTTTCATGTGGTGGGTTGGGGAGGCTGAGGGCACGTGCCCAGTCAGCCTCTCGAACCTTGTCCAGGTGCAAAGCTAAAAATAGAGGCTTAAAACACCGCAGAGGTGGGTTGAGTGGCGGCTGTCAGGGCCATCCCAAGCTGCCAGGTGCCTCCTGGCAGCTCCACTTGCACCATCAGCCCAGGGAAGGGGGTTTGCTTTGGTGCAGGAGTGTCTCAGGGTGGAGGCAGCGGGGCTGCACATCCTGGTCTTCGGGGAGTCCCTGCTCAACGACGCCGTCACCGTCGTGAGTGCCTCGGCCGTGGACCCGGTGGCCGTGCTGGCCGTCTTCGAGGAGATCCACATCAACGAGCTGGGCGGCCCCGGCCTCAACCACATCAGCCTCCTGGCCAACCTGCTCTTCGGCAGCATCATCGTGGGCACGCTCTGGAACGCCTTTTTCCTGGGGGGGCTCATGTACGCCGTGTGCCAGCTGTACTTCCTGCCCTTGCGCCAGTTCACCGAGAACCTGGGCACCATCCTCATCTTCGCCGTGATCCTCAAGTCGGACATCTTCTTCCTCTTCCTGCTCCCTCCCATCATCCTGGATGCCGGCCTCATCGTGGTGGGCCTGCTGGTTGGGGGGCTCATCAAAGGGGTGGGTGAAAAGCCCCCCTCCTCTCCAGGCTTCCACGTGATCCCGTCAGTGTCCAGCATCGTTCCCGAGAGCTGCCTGAGGGCTGTCCCCCTGCAGTCAGCATCCTCCATTCCTGTACCCAACATGTGTCTTGCTCTCCAAGGAGCGACAGATCACAAGGAGTGCAGGGAGGGCTGGGAGCTGGTCCCTGACTCCAGCGTCTGGTTAAGCTGCAGTTTCTGTTTGACAGAGCGGGGCAGGAGGGGAAACTGAGGCACATGGCTGTCACCTGCTGCACTGGGACTCGCAGGGTTCTGGCCTGGCACCAGCAGTGCCAGGTGTGCTGCAGGGCTGTCGCAGGGCTGGGGGCCACGGAGAGACCCCGGCGTGTCCCAAGGGCTGCCTGCGTGTGCTCGGGATCAGCTGGAGCCAGTGACAGCTCCTGTGGAGAGAGCTGCCGCACGCTGGGAACAGTGGCACTGGATGGGCAGGCTGCAGTCTGACAGGAGGGAAATGCCAGCAGCAGGTCCCCTCCCTGTGCCTTGTATCAGGGCTGCCCAGGGATGGGCCCTGAGCCTGCTGCTGCAACCAGCCATGTGAAACCTCCAGGAAGGGGAATTGCATCCTGAAATCCACCAAGATTGAAAACGGGGAAAATGTATTCCCTGTTGCCTTGCACCCCAAGGATGCATCCTGTCCGGGAATGTCATCCCAGCGGGTCACGGCTGGCTCAGAGAGCTGCGCTGGGAGCTGGGCTGTAACCCAAATCCTTCTGTGGGTGTTGGTGTGCTGGCAGATGCCCGGCTGGGGGTGTTTGGTGGGAACAAATATGCCTCGCCTCAAAATAATAATTATAAAGCCTGGGAAGAAGATCCAGGGGAACGGAGGAACACGGCATGCCAAGGCAGGGTGCCTTATTTTAAACTGCTTCCCTTGCCAGACTCGTTCTGGAGGGGATTTAATCTGTTGTGGAATTGCTGCAGATGGCACGGCCGGAAGGTGGAGGAGGGATGAGCCGGCCGTGGCACACGTGTGGCCCCTGCGGGCTCGGGGGGATCTGGGGCTGTGGAAGTGTGGCCTCTTCCCATGGGAGCTGGATCCGTGCTCTGCGCTGCGCAGGGGCTAATCCTGCCCCCAGGGACCTGCATGGGCTGGGCCGGGGGCTGCAGTCCTTAGGGAGATGAATCCTCTGGGCTCGCCCACGCTGGAGCCTGTGCCCGCAGCTCAGGTGGAATTTGGACCACTCCAGCACCAGGGACCCTTTGGAGCAGCTGGAATGGTGCCTGGAGCCTCGGGTGTATTTGCTGGGGATTGGTGCTGCTGTGGCAAAGCCGAGGCGGGACCCAGGCTCCTTCCAGCTTTGGATGTTCCCATCTCCTCCCGGCCTCCCCTCGTGCCTGAAGCCAAAGCCATCGAGCCTCAGAAACTGCATCCGGGCTGGGAAGTCCCTAATGCAGGTGACTGGGTGTTGGGAGAGAGCTCAGAGCTTGGGTGGGCTCCAGGGGATCCAAGAAAGAAGGAAAACCCCATGGGAGTAAAGTGCATGGGCAAGGGATTATCACCTCCCCTCCCACAGGCAGCCAGGGCTGCCTTGGGGTGCCAGCCAGAAATTGCCCGGTGTGCTGGAAGGGTCGGTGGTTCCCGGTGTTTGCATGAGCTTAGCAAGCAAAAACTGATCTGCTGCTGGCTTCTCGCTGCTTGTGTGGCTTTAAGCCTTATGGGAAGAAGTGAGAGATGCTTAATTGTCAGTGTTTGTGTTTATTCATGATTGAACATACTAACCATTGAATTCCCATCAGCACACGAATGTTCCAGTTTAATGGAATCCTGGGGCCTGTGAGGCATAATTAAAATGCAGCCCGTGTAAGTGTATTTTTAGGGCCCTACAAAAAGGCTGTATCTAAAAATACTGAGTGGAGCAAGCAGGGAGCAAAAATGGCTGAGATTCAGTGAAATCAATGGCTCAGCACTCGGAGCAGGATCCCACCAGCAGGTTGGTACCAATGAGCTCTGGAATGCCCTCATCCCCACAGTGAGGCCGTTCCTTCCCACAGTCACCCCCATCCCAAAGGGGGATGCCATCTTCCAGGAGGGAAGTTCAGGCACAGAGCTGGGATCAAACCCGTTCACCCTGCCTGGCCCCTGGATGTGCCCGTGGCCGGGCATCCTCATCTCCTAGCATCCTGCCACAGCCTTTCTTATTACTACTATCATCATCATCTTTAAAGCCATTATCGAGGCTTATTCCCCTTTCTGCTGCTCTTAATGGTTCTGGTGGTGTGTGATGCTTATTATTATTATTATTAGAACTGTTAACTCCTGGATTTCCTTTTCCGTGTGTGCCTTGCTGGGTGTGTGATGTGGGCAAGGAGCTGTTTTAATGGGAACTGTTAACTCCTGGATTTCCTTTTTGCCCCAACCCAAGGAATTGCTGACCACCAGCAGAGCCATCCCCGTGTATGGGATTTCCTCCAGGTCTTCAAGTGCTTAGACTGCAGTTAAAACCAGGATTCCAGTCCTGCGGAACAAACCTTGTCAGCGGCCAGCTTTCCTTGCCCAAAATCTCTTCAATTTGGAGGCCCTCACTGCCCCGTGCAAATGCGCTGACCCCAAAATAAAGACCAGAGACGTTCAGAAGCTGGCAGCCAGAATGGGAGCCCTCACACTTGCAAACCTCCTGGGGGAAATTCCTGATGTTGGCAGCCGGAGCCTTGGGAAAAGCAGCCCAGCTCCTCCTTGGAGGGATGGGGGTGAACCTTAGAGTCTCCAACCAGGCTGGTTGGTTGGG
Organism: Corvus cornix cornix; assembly: GCF_000738735.6. Lineage (NCBI taxonomy): Eukaryota > Metazoa > Chordata > Aves > Passeriformes > Corvidae > Corvus > Corvus cornix. The sequence continues at coordinate 1,100,879 of NC_046352.1, read as the reverse complement.
AGTAAATATTTACATGGCACTGCATCCGCCACCCAGGCACAGCACCCAGTGACCCAGGTATAGCCCAGGAAGGAAAAATCCACAGTGGGGCGCTGAGGATGGGAGCAGATGAGATATGGTGGGGTTTGAGTCATGAGGCAGCTCATATAACCTGGGTCTGGATTGGGTGCCTCCCCTTCCCTCCATGTCCCTTCAGGCTCCTCCTGCCTGGTCACCTCAGGCAGATGCTGAGAGGGATCGGGCTGGTTCTGACATCCCCAGGGTGGGAATGCAAGGGGCTGTGAGCACCTCAGGGCATGGAGATTCCTCAGCCTCAGTTGAGGGGGAAGTGTAAGGGCTGGGGCAATGACAAGCTGCAAATCGTTCCCTCCTGGCCTTGGGAGGGGCTTTCGGGGAGCGCTGCAAGAGCTCTGCCTAAGCCTGACCTTGGATCCCGTGCCATATGGAGCTGCCTTCATCCAAGGTTTGATTAAAATGTCCTTATAGTGTTCTGAGGGAGGTCTTCAAACCAATGTCACATCTCCCCAACTTGGCCTGGATCAGAAAAGTGCCTGAAGGCTTTGCCTCCTTTGCAGAGCCTCTTGCAGTTCCGACTCCAGGAATGTCCCAGTGGTGGGAGCCAGGGTGGGAGTTAGTTTTATTCTTCATTTATCACGTCTGAACACCAGCATCTTTCAGGCCCGTGGGAATTGTCCTGGTGCAGGCTGGCTCCAGCATCAGCATTATATTTTTTTTTAACTTTTTTTTTTAACCCAGCTGCAGGGACTGGCTCGTGGGGACAGTCCCCTTGTCCCCAGGGCTGGCACACTCTACGGGATGTTAATGCCACCCAAATTCAACCTGCAGGGGGATGTGACAGCTGATGGCAATCACACCAACTAAATGGGTTTTCTTCCCTCCTCCTTCATATTTCTCTTCCTCCTGTGGAAGGAGCCCCGCCGTGTGCTCCCTGCCCCGCTCCCTCCCCATCCCTACCCGGCTCCGGCTCTAAGGAATCTGGGGTGAAGCCTCAGGAGCATCCGGCTTAACCACGAATGTGCCGAGCCCTTCCGACGTCACCCTGGGAGCATCCTGGCTTTCCCGAGGCCGTGTCCCCATGCGTGGGCGCTTGGCCTGGGAGGATGGGGTTTGTGTAACCATTCTCCTTTCTCGCGCCTCCTCTTGGCTAACATTGAGTGATTCCTCTGCGCCTGCCTGCTGGAGCCTGCAGCTGCTGCAATAAACCTGGGAAACTACCTCCTTCCAGACCAGAATCTCCGGGGCTGGGAGAGCTCCTAACCCTGGTTAATAACTGCAGAGAGCATCACCTGGGGGGCTTCACCACCCCCTGGCCCACACTAACCCCTCACCTCCCAGCCACGGCCGCTCGCTCCCACCCTGCAGCCCAGACCAGCACCCGGGGTCCCCAGGGCTGCCTCCTTCCCAGACCCTGTGCCTTCTCCCAGGGCTGTTCCAGCTGCTCAGCTCCACGAGCCCTGCTCTCTGCAGTGTCCTTCAAAGGGCAGCCCTTCTGAGCATGCCTGCTCCCCCGTGAAGGGTTAAAGTGGCCTTCGGAGGGGCCCCGGTGCTGTCAGACACGTGTGTCTCCTCCCACCCCGGGATTGCTGCTGCCCCTCTGTAGGGCCCACCCGGCCCTGCCAGCCTGGTGTCCCTCCGTGGTGCCTGTGTCACACGGGAACGTGGGAAGGTGTCCACACTTGGCTGCATCCCTGCCTGGTGACACATCAGTGATTTTGGGGTTCAGCCAGCAAAGTGTCAATGTGTGGGGGCTCAGCACGGAGAGAGAAGGGGATGGTGCTGAGTCACGGCTTTGTGGATCGCTTGTGCCCGGGAGCTCTGCGGACCCTGGAGCCCAGCCCAGCCCTCCTTCCCTTCCCTCCCTGCTGCTCTTCATCCTCGACCCTCCACCTCCCCAAAACACAGAGTGGGAGAGCCAGATCCCAGGGGCTCAAATGTTCTGTTAGTGCATCACCACCTCACAGGGCTTTAACCCTGCTGGGGTCTTACCTCCAGAAGCTGCAGCCAAACTCTGGAAGACTGGGATGGATTTTCCCCTGGGGGCCAGTTGCAATCAGGCAAGGGAAGAGAGAAATCCAGTGTGGGTTTTTGAGAGGGAAAAGGATAAATGGAATCCCTGATGGCCCTGCTGGAGCCATCAGCAGAGCCTGGCTGATCTTTGGGCAACTGCTGCTGCTGGAATCCGGCTCCATTTTCCAAGGGAAAAGCACAGCAGGGCTGAGACATCCCCACACTTCCCCCGAGGCTTCCCTGCTACATCTGGTGCAGCTCCCTCCGTTCTCCTTGCTTGTTTATTTATAGGTGTAAATCACCAGCTCTTTAATTCCTTTTGGGCAAGTTCAATTTTCATCCCTTAAGTACGGTGGTTTTACCCCCTCTCCTGGCAGGGTGACACGAGCCATGGCCTCGCTCTGGGGTTGGGATTTCAGGGCACATGGTGACGTTGGAGCTTGTGAGAGGCAATGGATGTAATGGCTCCACATGTGCCCTCCCAGTGGGATGGCTGTGGGAATAAGCCAGGTTGGAGCTCTGTAAACCCTGCCTGATCCCTGGTGAAACAGAAGAGGGTTTGGCAAAGCCCAGACTGCGTCATTGCTGAAACCAACCCAAAAAGAGCTGCAGGGAAGCGCTGGGGTGACCTGGACCTGTGTTAGAAGCCACTTAAAAGGTTGGCTTAAGGTGTGCTTAAAAGGTTGCCCAAATCAACCTCAACCTTCTCACCAGGAAATGGCATTTTGGGGTGGAAAATCAACGCTTTGGTCTGTTCTGGGGGAAATTGTTTTGCTTCGTAATTAGCGGCAACAAAATAATGAGGCTTGAATGAAACATTTGGTTTGTTCTGGAGGAACTCAGTGACTCACAAAAAGCAGCATAAATTAATTACCCTCCTGGTTCTTGGCTTTGCTTCCTGTGCCCATGGTGAGGTTTGGGGGGTGGCTCTGTGGCCCCTGTGTGGGATCTGCATTCAGTGACCCCAAATCGGGCTGGATGTTTTGCTTTTCCCTTCTCACTGCGCTGGCTTTGCACGAACCAGTCCTGAGCACCAGCGGGGTTGCAGCCCCTGCCCAGCCGAGTTTGGGGTGCAGGAGATCCTGACTCCTGAAAATGCCTGGAGGCTGCAGGACAGTGTTGGATGCTCATGGATTTTGCAGACCCTGGGGGAACCAGCCCAGGGCTTCATCCCCTCCCATCCTATGTGGATGAAGTTGTGTTGTGGGCAGTCCAGCTGCTCGGGGTCACGGCGAGGCTGTGCTGGGCACCTGGGCAGCCCTTCGTCAGCTGGCAAGGGGTCCCAGTGGGTATTGGCTGTGACAGCGTGGCTTTGGGGGGGTGAGCAAAGTCTGTAGGCACAGGGTGACAATGTCACACCAAGAGAAAATAAAACTGTGTTTGCATTAGGTGGGGAAGAGGGGTAAAACCAGGGGCAGCTGCGGGGTGGGGCCGAGCGGGGCTGTACCAGGCAGCCCCGGGCTCCTATCGCAGGACCTCCCTCCATTTGCCCCCCTCTCCCACACACACCTGCCTGGCTGCAGGCGCTGGGGCTGGATGCACGGGGCTGGGGCAGCTGGATGCTATCAGCCGTGTTCTTATCTCCTGCAAAGCAGACAGGGTCCAGCCAGGTCACCTTTGGCCGTGTCTGCTTTTTGTCCTGTGCCTTTCAGGTTTTGAGTCACCCAAGGGCTGGCCCTGGAGCTGGCTCAAGTTAGGGGTTGTGGCTGCTTGGCTGAGCTGCAGCAAGGCTGGTACCTGGCTGATGTGGCTATGCCTTGAGGGCTTGACCAAGCCATTTCTCACGAGTCTTCCTGCGTGTTGTTTCCCAGGGCTGAAGGGCTCTTCCCTGCTGCTGCACTAGCCAGCACTCCTGCTTATCAGAGCCCTGCTGCACGTCCCCGCCAGCCCCTCCTCACACAGCATGCAGGGAGGCCTCAGTGGGAGTTACCTGGGAGCTGCTGCTGCCGGAGGATGGTGCCCTGGGAAGCTGTCAGACCTCAGATGAGGTGTCTGCATTTGTCTCCCCTTCCATCAGAGGGTTTATTCAGGGCCTGCCGGTCCCCAGGGAACAGTGAGATTTCGGAAAGGCAAGTGCACTGCTGCTCCCTCCAGCTGCCTCTGGCTGCAGCTTATTCTGTGTTTATCCTGTCCTGGGATGTGGGCTTTGCTCCCCAGAGCATCCATCCCCTCTGTGCATGGAGCATGGGAAGCTCTCAGCACCCTCTGAGGGGAACGGTGTCCTTGGCACCTTGACCTTGCAGAGAGCCACACCAGCATCGCTCCTGCTGGTGCCCTGCTCTCCAAAAGGCTCCATGCACAGAACAGCAGACCCCGTCCCATGATTACCGTTAGCAGCTCCAATGCATGAAATGGCTCTAAATAGCTGCCCTCCCCTGCTCACCCTCCCCTCCGTGCCCCACCCCAACAGCTGGTTTGACAGCACACCGGCTCAGGTCCTTGCCCTCTGTCCCCGGTGGCTGGTGCTGGGTGGGAAGGAGCTGAAGCCCCTTGCACTCAGTTGCCAGAAGAAGCTTTGCCCTTGCCCTGCTGTTGCTGTGTGTGCCAGATTGAGGCACATTCCTACATGATGTTGCTGCAGGCACTGAGGTACCAGAGGAGATTTTGTCAGTCTGGCACTCCCTGCATCCCTCTGGAGCGTGGCAGTGCCTGCTGTGGCTGGCATGGGTCCTTGAGAATTTCTGTGCTGGTGCTCATGGCTGCGAGGGGGCTGCATCACCAGGGTTCGAGATCCGGCCCTACATGGGAAGGACAACCTCGTGGTTTCCTGGTAGTGCTGCCGTCATCAGCGACGCCTTCGTCGTGTTCCCCTGTCTGCTCAGCTTTTTGGGGACCTTTCTGCATCTCCGCAGGTGGGGAGCTGGGCTCATCTGCATGCAGCTCCTGGCTCTGGCTGCTGCAGGATGCAGGGGAGGGAGATGGGGTTTGCCTTTCCAAGGGGAGGGTGTTGCTCCTGGAGGGTGTCAGGAGCACACCTGCAGCACTCACACAGCAGCCGCCTGCCCTGCACCCTGCCGGGACTGTGCTGGAGCCGGGATCGCCGCGTCCTCTCCCGCTCTGCAGCACTGCAGCGCTGCCGCGGGGTCCCTCTGGCAGGGGGGCCGCCCATCCTGGCAGGCTGAGATCCAGGGTGCCTGCGCGTGATTCACTGCGTGTTATCGTTGCATTCCCCATGTAAACAGCTCATTTCTGAGTGTACACAGCGGGCAGGAGCGGCCGCCCATCCCTGTGCTGGAGGGAAGAGTGGGTGCTGAGCCAGGGAAGAGATTCCCGTGGTGTTTGGAAGAGAGAGGGACGCAGCCCCTTCAGATGGGGGAGAAGCAAACCGCTTTGCAGGGAATGCCGGGCGTTGGATCGTGCAAAAGGCTCCTCAGGCTCCTCTGAGCTGAGTGAGGTTTAATTGGAGGAATCGCTGGTGGCTCTTTGGCCGCAGGCTCAGCAGTGTCTGACCTTCTCCTCTCAGGAGGCTGCTGCTCCACGTCTTCCCAGTCCTTCCCAGGCTCAGAGCTTCTGCTAAAGGCCTCTGCCCATGGATTGTTCTCAGGGCATGTTGTGGTTGTGTGTGGGCTTCAAGATAAAACCAGGGTACGTGCTCTTACTGCTCCCAAATAAAAATACGTTCAAGTGTTTCTGTAAAAGACTCCCAATTGATCTGTTAATTTCTTGTGAGTGCGGGGACTTGGGCAAGTCCATTTAATGTCTTTTGTCTCTCATTTCCTTTTTACAGCTGGGAACACAGGACTGGAAATTGGGACTTTGCTTTTCTTGCAGAGTGTCCTTGGCTTTCCTTCTGGTGTGAAGGAGAAGCGTTATCTAACGAGGTCCGAGGGCTCTGGGTCTCTCAGTCTTTAATGGAAATTAGGTCTTTGTTAATATCATCACTGCTCATTGACTCTGTGCTTTCCTCCCAGCTTGGAATGCTGCAGCCATGGGGTGAGCTGGGCCTGAGAGGATTTTTCAAGATGTGGTGGCACCAAGCCTTGAAGCCTCCCAAGCCATCTTGTCACGGGGCAGCTCTAGACATGGAGAGAGGTGGAGGAGAGCTGCTCCACGCACACACGCAGCGCCAAACCCTTGACCGGTTTGCCAAAGCTCAGCAGGGAAGGGTGGGTTTGGCCCGCTGGAGGAATGCAGTCAGCAGGGATCGGGGTTACCGGAGCACCGCAGTCACCGGTGAGAGGCTCTGAACAGGTTTGGTAATCGCAGGCTGTGGTTTGGGAGCGGCTCTGGAACATGCTGCCATGGGTTGGTAAAGATTCACAGTCCCGCCCTAGAAAAACTGCGTGGAGCCTGCCCACGGAAATCTGGGTGGCAGATTGTCCCTGTGTGCCTCCGTGCCCAGCTCCTGCTGGGTGAAGAGCTGCACCCATCCAGAGCTGGTGGGAAAAAGTCAAAATGAGTCCAGCTGCTGTGTTTTGAAGGATATAAACCTGGATGAGGATGCTGTTGCCCAAATCCCCTGGCACTGACCCCTCCTAAATCAGCTATTCATGGCATCCACCATCTGCATCCAACAGTGCAAAGGTTCCCTTTGCACCACACAGATGTTAACTGGGAGGATTCTATTCCAGGCACTGTCTCTTCACATCACCTTGGGTCCCTCCTGCTCCAGAGCATCCACCATCTGCATCGTCCTGTGGCTGAGGGCAAGGAGCTGGGAGAGAGACTGGAGCCTTATTTAGGGTGACCAGGTCAGGTTTAACTCTCCTCAAGGCCTCGAGGGTCAGCAGGAACTGGGAATTTAATGCTGTTGGGAAGGGCGATTGGCATCGCTCTGCCTGGGGAGTTTGTCTATGGTCACCTCAGGCTGGTCCTGAAAAGCTTTTGTTTGTCTTTCCTGCCCGTGTTCCCGGTAGGAAATCTGCCCTTCCAATCAGTGCTAATTGCAATTACCTCCTCCCTGCTGTCCGAGTGGAGACCAACAGGTTATTGCGCTGCTGGCGTGTGCTGAGAGTGGTGTCACTTTGCCTGGGCTTGCAAAGCCCGGTAGTGGAGTCTCTGTGTGCTGGGGAAGAGGTGACAGTGGCCGGGTGCTTGTGTTGGCTCTGGACAGGCTGGGTGTGAAAAGCATCCCTGGCTCGGGGATGGGTGCTGGAGGGGAGCTTGGAAATGCTCCTACTCCTGTCCTCAGCTGCTCGTGGAGGGGAGAGCACGCTCGCTCCCAGGAGCTCTGGGAAACGCTTTCCCACAGCAGCCTTGGTCCCTGGGGGTCCGTCCCTTTGGCAAGGAACAAGCCTTTAAAGAGAAGACTGGCTGTCTTCCAAGCCCTGTTAGTCGCTCAGTTTCCCCCCTCGGCTGCTGGAGATTGTACAGCAGACACGCCCAGGGGCACAGGATGCAGCGTCCATACAGTTTGGAGTCATGCATGCTACAATCTTAATGACGGATTTGGAGAGAAGGCACTTCCCACCCTCTGCAGAGGCAGACACCCCTTGGCAGCAGTTTATTTCCAGTGCCTGGAATTATTCTGCATATCCCGCTTAGCGAGGGGTGCTGCTAGGGAATAATTCCCCTCTCTTGTGCAAGACACACACATTCGAGTCTTTGTCTCCAGAAAGTTGCAAATACATCGACCTCCAGGGACAGCACTTAAAGTCAGAAGAGAACACACAAATTTCCTTGGGCTGCCCAGGAGTGACTCACAAACATCTCAGCATTGGAAGTTGGGGGAGGGTGTTTTTGAGTGGAAAGCTGAAGAATGCAAGTGCTTTTTTCCCCCATGTGTTGGGGTTCCTTCCAAGGACCTGCCTGTGTGAGAAGGGCACGACTGAGGCTCTGAGAATGGATCTGGTGGTGTGTCACCTGTGGTGGTACAAAAATTTGGTGTTACATCACCTTGCTGCCTGTTTGTCAGAAAAGGCGAGATCCAAGGCTGATCCTAGCTTGGAGTGGAGCGTTCTTCTTGGGAAGGAAGAACCCAAATTAAAAGCTCAGCAGGCGGGCGTGCACACACTTGGGATGGCTTCTCTCATCATGTTCTGTTCTTCGGCTCTTTCCTGGCAGCAGAACTTCGTGTGTTGGATGTCTCACTGCCCTCTCTGATTTTCCGGTGTCTTCCAGTTCTGTGGTAATTGAGTCTCACTCCACGAGGTACCACCGTAGGCAAGCTGTTCCATCACCATCTATTCTGCCTGGTAAGGGGACAGCAGAGGAGCAGGGGATGCTTTGAGTTGAACCAAGTGTTGATGGTTGATCCAAACTGCTGTGTAGGTTTGATGAAACCTCAGTGTTTTGAGATTAGGGCCAGACAGCTTCCCCCCTGTCTTCCACTGGGCTCCTGAGTCAGCAGCAGCTTTTTTCATCTTCCCTTCTCTTTTGGGTCTCCAAGGCCTAATTTGTTCAAATAAAACCCAAAATCCACACGCAATAAGGGGGATGAATTACTGCAGCTGCCTTGTAAACATTTAGTTTCTTTTTTTTTTTGTTCCAGGGTCAGTCCTTTGCTACAGCACCGTGTGAGCTGTGGGCACCAACAGAGGAAGATTCCCTCCTGCAAGCCCTGGTTTTGGCTGTAGATGCAGAGGTGATGGGGGCTATGAGCCTCAAACCAGATGCTCATTAGGCTTGCCAAATAAATATGTCTTTGACATAATCCTTCCCCTTCAGTAATCCTGTGGCACAGAGGGACTGCAGCCCCTCTTGTCACAGATATCTCTGTAGTAACACATGGGAGAAGGGAAAACCAGGAGGTGGTGGAGAGCGGAGGGTCGTTCTTGGCGGTGAACAAGTCTTCTGCTCTGCAATTAACGTAGCTAATAGTCTCCTTTTGGGGTTTGAGAATTAACGGCTTGTCCACGATACCCGGAGATGCTGGAGTTCCCTTGGGAATTAGTGGGGTGGAGGGTCAATATTTGGCCTGTTTGGTTCAAAATCCTTTCTCCCAAATTGCCCAATCACCCAACCAGAGCTCACACTGGTGCTGGCCTGGCTTTCAGGGAGATGCCATGAAGTTGTTCCTCATGTTTCCCACAACGGGCTGCAGGTGGAATTCGGGATGTGGGTGTTGCAAGTCCTGTGGCAGCCTTTCATCCCATTTATCAACAAAGGCTTGGAGACCGGATGCTGGGTCAGGGATAGGCTGGCGCCTGTGCTGTGCCTGTGGCAGCTTCTGGACCTCAAGGGCCTCAGGAACCAAAGCTTTTAATTAAGGCAGGATTACACTCTGTTACAGCCATGGCTTTGCTCCCTGCAGGGACCCCACCGATGGGAAAAGCAGAACAGGTCTGTAATCACAGCCATTCCTCCCTGGCGAGCCCGATGTCCAGTTTAATTATGGCTGGAAGAGTGAAAGGTTCCTGCTGTGAAATACAGGATGGTGATGGACTGGTGTCTGAGCTAAAAAACAATCCAAACTGTTCTGGATCTGAGGAAACCATTTTTGCCATCTCAGAAAGAACAGCCACGGCATTTATTTTTTCCTCCCTGATCTGCCCATTGTTCCCCACTTCCTTATTGGGGAATGATCCAAACACATGCTCTGGCTCCTTTTTCCCCTGCGAAGTGTAAATTGTCATGATAATGAATTTAAACAGTCTCTTCCAATGCAGACGTGTTGCATGGGCCTTGGGGAATGACCCACATGAGTGCTCTGAGATCACCCCGGTGTCCCCACTTGTCTCGGGGAGCTGTTCCAGGGGAGCGGTGGGAATGTTTGTGTTACAACCTGGCTTATCAATGTGTTGACTGCAGGCGCTGTGGTGCTGGGACTGGCTGATGCAGGTTCCCTCACTGAGCCAGAGGGAAATCTTTGTCTTATTCTTCCTTGCTGGGATGGCCATCGGCAGAGCCGGGCTGGTGGAAGGGGCTGTTCCTTCTGGATCTGGCCCTTCTGCCACCCCAAAGGTGGCTTCTCGGGCGCCAGGAGGGCCGTGCTGGGCCGGGCCCTGTGTTGGGAACACGTGTGTCCGATGTGCGGGATGAGAGTGCTGGAGTTATCTCTGTGGGGACGCCTCTGCAAGGCTGGGAAAGGGACAGCAAAGAAACATTCCCAGAAGAGCTTTGGAGGAACTGGATCTTGAGACCAGACACAGTGGAAACACCCCGGAGCAAAGCCGCTGGCGTTCCTTTGGGCAGAGGGTGATAAGCAGGGTAGGAAACCTGCTGTGGTGGTGGCACTGGATGGCTTTTGGAGGGGCCACCCCGAGGTCTTACAGAGCCCTGCGAGTTGAGGAACTTGAGGACTAAAACACTTGGGTGCTTTTCAAATGTTTTATCAGCCCACATCCCTGCCCTGAAATCGGTTTGTAGAAGCTGGTGGCTGCTGGCTGGCAGCGACATTTGGGTGCTAAAACTCTTGGGTGGGGCATGGGGGGTGGCTCCTGCACATGGAGGAGAGACGACTTCAAATTGCCAGAGAAACAGGAGAAGAAGAGCAGAACATGACGGGTGCAGGTGGGGTTGTGGAGCCTCACGGGGGCTCAGCCTGGGGAGGAGCGAGATTAAGGAAGCTCTTGGAGCCTGCGAGCTGGCGATAGGAGCTGGCAGCACCAGTGCTCAGTGACGCTCCTCTGGACAGCACCAATGGTCCCCAGCACTGCTGTGTGGGGCCACGCTGGTGCCTTGGGGAGGTTTGGTGCCACATCTCAGCCCAGCGTGCCAGCCGAGCCGGGGACGGAGCCTGTGCTCAGCGAGCAGAGGGAGCTGTGGCAGCGGTGGGTTACCAGCACAGCCTGGTGCTCGCCGAGCTGTCCCCACCGTGCGAGTGTTGGGCTGGTGTAAAACCTTCGCAGCGCTGTTGTGGCGGGGGTGTTCCCTGCCCCTCCAGACCGAGCGACGGCTGCCTGCTCGCTGGGTTTGGAGCCTGTGGGCAGTCACTGAGTCACTGCTCTGTCTCTCCTTCCTGACCTCCCCACGAGGCACCGCTTCGCAGCTGAGCTCCTTGGCTCGCCGTGCGCCCGACGGAGCTCCAGCTCAGCCAGACCCAGGGCACAGGGACATCATTCCCTGCGTGCCCACGCCGGATCAACCCCCTTGCAGGCACGGTAGGGTTGGTGCACTCTGGGGGCTGTTGTGGGGCAGATTGTTGGGGGCAGCTTTGATGCTCTGAGCGCCACTCAGCAGCAGCCAAAGCACGGGGTATTGTCCCAGCAGTGTCCCCTCCCAGGATGCTGCCCACCCCCAGCTCCTGGCGAGGGGGCGAGCTTCCTCTTTTCTCTTTGCTTTTATGTGGTGTGGAATATCCCTTTGGTCAGTTTGGGGCATTCAGGCGCGTAGGGGCTGCTCCGGAAGGCAGATGTCGTAATTAGAACTGCCCACCCTCTAGAGATTTATTCTCTACTTCCCATCAGTAGATGATGTTCAGCCACTTCCTGGGAAGTACCGGATCAAAGGCAGTTTAATAAAGCAAAAGCAAAGGTCATGTGTGGAAACAAAGGGAAACATCAAGCTGCTCTGTCACTGCCCTCCTCTGCAGGAGAAACTAGGATGGAAAAAAACCTAATTGTGCTTTAAGGTCCCTTCCAACCCAAACCATTCCATGATTCTGTGACTCCGGGTGCACAGCTTGGAGCAGCCTGGGATGGTGGAAGGTGTCCCTGCCCATGGCAGGGGGTGGCACTGGAAGGCCCAGAGCAGCTGTGGCTGTCCCATCCCTGGCAGTGTCCAAGGCCAGGTTGGATGGGGTGGTTTTACGAAGGCAGGTTTAGATTAGATCTAAGAAAGAACTCACTCAGAAGGTGGTGCATCTCCCCCAGATGGAGAGAGGCTTCATACCAGGGCCTGTAGTGACAGGGCAAGGGGAAACATTTTGAGCCCAATATTTGAAAGTTGGGTGGTGCCTCTGCTTTTTTTCTCTGGGAGTCCACTCAAGGGATTCTCAGGGTGTGGTGGGTTCACCTTGGCTGGAAAGTAACCTAAAATTTCTGTTGTCTGTCTGCACCAAATGGCTTCCCAGCCTCCCTGGAGTATCCTGGCCATTCCACTCCTTCTAAAGCCAGAAAGCAGAGTCACATGCCATTAGCCACCTTCCACTGAGGCATGTCTCTTACCCACCTTGGAGAAGAGTTGGGGCTACCTGTGTCTCCAAAGCTCATCCTGGCCCTGCAGTGCCTTTGCCGGCTGTGCTGGGGCCCAGCAGGCAGAGCTTTGTGGGGAGCACCAGCTTTTTGTTTCAGGGGAAAGGGAAGGAGTGAGTCAGGAATGTAAATAACAGATTGTGGTCACTTTGAGCTCACGTGGCTCCCAGAGATGTTAAGGGGAATTCAAGTTTGACTGTAAATACTGTTGGGAAGCTGAGGGGTTTCTCAGCAGGAGAACCTGGTTTCCTCACTCTGAGGGTTGACCCTTCTCCAAGGTTTTGCAGGGATATCGTAAGGGTTCCTTCACACCGTGCCCAGGGAGTGGTTGGGAAGCTGAGGGTGGTCAGACTTTCACAAAACACCCCAGTCAGGAGCTCTCTGTGCCTGACTTTGCCAGGAGAAACCTTTGCAGCTGAAAGTTGCAACCAGACATTGTCTCAACCTGTAGGGGAAGAGGAAGTGAGGGACAGCTACAACCATGTTCAGATCACGTCTGGTGGTGGCGAGAAGGGGAAGCTGGTGCTGGCTGCTTTACTTAATACTCACATGGTATTTTGGGGCTGTGATGTGTCCCCCCAGCATGTCCTGTGGGCGTGGGCTGTTCCTGTGAGATTGTTTGGGGAATCAAAGGTGTGAGTTGAGCCCTTCCCCTCTTGCTGCAGTTTTCTTAAATGCATCCCCATTGTCCCATCCAGGGGATTTGTCCTCTCTCCAGCAGCTCTCACTTTGTCCTGTTGCTCAGTTTCCCCCTGTTGCTGCTCTTGATGCTTTGGACAGCTCTTCAGGGTCGAGGAGCTCAGGAGTACTCACAGGGCTCTGCTCCAGGCCAGGAGATGCAACCTGACCCTCTTCCACCCTGTGAGTCACTTCAGGGTGTCGTCCTCAGGGGTAGTGCAGGGTGACCATCCACAGGCCTCTTTGCTGGGTTGAAGCTGGTGATTGAGCCACAGGTTGCTGCAAAACTGAAGTTCCTGCAGCGTGGGCTGCGCATGACAGCTTGGCACCTCCTGACTGCCCTTCCTCATCATGCATCAGGGTGATCCTCCAAAATTCTGAGGGGACAAACATCTTCTACTCCAAGAGCAGGACAGAACAGGATTTGCAGTGCTTCCTCTTTCTCCCCATCCCTGTCAGTGTGCATTTATTGCCCCAAACTGGACAGGGTTTGCAGCATCCCATTTCCATGAAGAGGGGAAGGGGGTTGATACTGGGCACTGCTGGCAGTACAACCTGAGGTGGTGGGATGAGGCTCACACAGCTCCAGGCTCAGGATGTTGTTCAGCAGCAGAAAATAGGCTTTTTCCACCCAGGGAGAGCTCTTACACAACAAAGAAGATCTCGCTGCTCTGTGTCCGTATCCCAGCCTCATCTATCCTGCCCTGGATCACGTGCTGCCTTGGCACGTAGTTCCCAAGTTGCTGGTACAGCTCCCTCTGCTCGTGAGCTGAGGGCAGTCCTGGGACACCCTTTTCCTTGGCCTCCTTTCCAGGGTTCTGCATTTCTTGTTGCTGATTATGCCAAAATCCACACCCTAGCTTACCTATACCTGTGACAGGGCCTTGGCAGCGCCCTGCATGTTTGGCGAAGGTCTTTGGAGGTGGCAGGTGCTCTGCAGAGCTCCAGAGATTTGATGCTACAAATATTATGCAAGACTGCGTGTTTTAAGGGCTGTATTTTAGGAGAGGCTGCCTGGAGTCAGGGCTCATTTGTGCTGCAGGAAAAGTTGTGTCTGCCGGCTGTCGCGTCTGGGAGCACCCATGGGAGCCCTCAGTCACTGGTGCTGTGGGAAGCTGCTCCTGCCGCCCTTGCGCTGGAAAACACCAGAATGGGCAGCGGGCAGCGGCTCCGGGGGATGGATGGACGTGGTGCTGGTGGAGAAAGGAGGGGCCAATGGCCTGCGGCCCTGCCGGGGCGCACGGGAGAAACCTGCGCCTTCAGCCCTGCTCGGAGAGCAAAGAGTGATGAAATCAGGAATATCTGTGCGGAAGGGAAATCTCCTTTCTCAAGGCTCTCCCGGCGCGTGCTCAGCGAAGCTCCGCTGTTGCACTCCTGGCTTTGCCCAAAACAACCTCGGGCACGTTTGGCTGGAAGGTGCCTCTCTCCAGCCTCTGGGAGGCAAGCACTCAGGACAGGGTGGAACCAGGTGGGATCCATGGGGTTTATGCCTCTCCTGGGTTTTATTTACGTGCAGGTGCAGGAGTGAGAACACTTCAGACCCGGAGGCTTGCATCCCCTTCCCAGCCCACTGTGAGCGTGCGTAGGCAGGTGAAGCCCCATTCCACAATCCGGGTCTGAGAGACCCCCAGGAGCTCAGATCCTTCCTGCCCAGCTATTCCTAAAAATATCCGCTTTGGGAGCTTTTTTAAGCTGGTTCCTGTTGTCAACTGTGCTCTGTCCTGGTCTGGAGTCAGTTGCCATCAGTGGTTTAATAACACTCAGGGCACTCCAGCTTGCTGAAGGAAATCCTTGTCCCTGCCTTGGAGCAGGTGAGGAGGGAAGGGAACTCTGCCCTCCTTCGTTTTGCTCCCAGCTGGCCCTGGTCCCGTCCCTGGTGATAACGCCAGGGGAGACAGGTGAAATGTTTGCTACGTAACCGCTCCGCGCTCGGCCCTGCTGTGCTGTCCCCAGCTCCGGCAGTGCAGAGGTTTTTTCCAAACTTCTGCAGCTGGATCGATACCAGCCCGAATTACCCCAAACCTGTGACGTGCTCGGATGACCCGCTCTGGGAAAGCATCACTCTGCCGGGGCGGGGGTTGTTGACAAAGTGCAAAGCATCCAGAGATTCCCGCATTAAAGAGAACGGCGTCAGGGCTGGAAATGTCACCCGGTGCTTCGGCCTCCCCTTCCTCCCCCTCCGCAGCAAACCGGGGTGGGTTTGACTCTGCTGTCCTCTCTAAACCACAGATGCTTTTTTGTAACCTTGGAGAAGTCACTCAGAAACCTCCTGGGACCAGGTTTGCTTTCCTCCCTTTGACACTCAGGGAGGGAAGCATCCAGTTTGCTCGCTCCACAGACTTCTCATCTCCGTGCCTGGGAGCAGAGCTGAAGATGCTCCTGACCCCCGCTTCCACGACCTTGGGTCTCTGTCCTCGGCCTGGTGGGCAGCCACATCCCAGTCCCTCCACTCTCCTGCCACATCTTCTGCAAACCTCCCAGGTCGGCTGGGCCAGGGTGGGCACTGCTCTCCAAGAGGGACCCTCTTGAGCATCCCAGGGTGGGACCCCCTGAGCATCCCAGAGCAGGATTCCCCAGTCGGATGGGACAGGCACCCCCAGTCATCGCAAGGAGGGACTCCTGTGAGCATCTACCACAAGGGACCCCTAGGGTGGGACCCCCTGAGCATCCCAGAGCAGGATTCCCCAGGCAAATGGGACAGACACCCCCAAGCATCACAAGGAGTGACCTTCGTGAGCCGAGTGGAACAGGCAGCCGCAAGCATCCAAGGAGGGACCCCCCTGAGCATCCCAGGGAGTCCGTGGGAAGGGGGCTGCGGAGAGGCCCCCGGTGTCGTGGAGAAGGAGGGACC
This sequence comes from Corvus cornix cornix, assembly GCF_000738735.6. NCBI lineage: Eukaryota > Metazoa > Chordata > Aves > Passeriformes > Corvidae > Corvus > Corvus cornix. The sequence continues at coordinate 1,085,309 of NC_046352.1, read as the reverse complement.
CCCCTCCCTCTGGATCCTCCTGGCCTGCCTCATGAAGCTGGGTAGGTGGGCGGTGTTGGGGGGGCCGCAAAGCCTTCCCGGTCATCGCATCGACTACACGCACGTCCGCATCCCCTTCGAGATCAGGAGATCCACCCGCTCAAGGAGCACCCGGCCAACGGCTCGGGAGAGGGCACGCCAAGCCCCGCGCCGCTGCCCAGCGGCAACGTTCCGGGCTTCACCCCCGCGCCCCCCGCCGCCCCCGGGCCGCTGCTGCCCGGGCAGGTCCTGCAGGCCAACCCCATGCTCACCTCCGAGGGCCAGCCGCCCGCCGCCATGGGCGCCGCGGCCCTGCGCGCCCTGCCCTGGGCGCTGCTGCTGCTGGCGCCGCCGCGGCGGCCCCGCCGCCCCCCGCCCGCCCTGCCGCGCCCCGGCCCGCGCCCCCGAGCCCGGCTCCGCGGCCGCCCCAGCTCCGCTCGGGCTGTGGCGGGGCGGCTCCAGCCCTCGCCGCCGGCGCCGCCCCCGCCGGTCCCTCCGCCGCCGCCTCCCGCCCGCTCTGTGGGCCTCCCATCACGCCTCTCTCCCCTCGCGCCCCGCTCCGCGCTCCCCCCGCCCCGTTCCCGCCAGCCCCCGCTCTGCCCGTCCCCTCTCCCCTCGCCCGCCCCGCAGCCCCATCCCCTCCCTCTCCACCCCCCCGATCTCCCCGGTCCCCTTCCCGTTCCCTCCTCCCGCCCACAGCACCCCCGTTCTGCCTCTGCACACACACCCCCCCCACCCCCGCAACCCCTTCCCCCGCACCCCACCTTTCCCTTGTACTCCCCCTTCCCCCTGCAGCCCCTCTTCCACCAGCACCCACCCGTCCCGTCCGTGCCGGCCTTGCGTGAGCACCCTCTGCCCCTGCAGCCCCTTCCCCTGTACCCCCCATTGGGGCCCTTTGATTCCTGCACAGCTCCCCTCTCTGGGCACCCCTTCTTGCGTTTTCCCCCTGCTCCCCTGCACCAGATTCCGTTTTCCTCCCTCTCTTTGGCACCCCCTGCCCTTGCTTGCCGTGCACCCCCGCGTCCCCGCAGCCCCACGCTGCTGGGCACAGGGCAGTGCCAGCCCTAGAGCCCAGGGAGCCCTGCCAGTCCCCCATGCCCTGGCTGAGTCCCCACAGGGCGGCTGGACGGCCCGTGCCCTGCAAGGAGCAAACAACGGAGGAGGCAGTGGCTGCTCGCTGTTCCCACCCTCCGGCCCCCCAGACCACCCCAGAGCTCTCCTGCTCCACACCGAGGACAAGCAGCCCAAGCAGAGATGGGGTTACAGCTCCACGTTGGTCCAGAATAGCAGCCAATGCCCACCAGGCCAGATTTCCTGGTGACTCAGAGTAACCGGTGACCGGCGAGAAGGGCATGGCCACAGCAGCGGGTGGCCGCAGTGCCAAGCAACCCCCCACGCTACTTCACTGGTTTTATTGAAGCCTTATTGGATTGCTCTGGTCACACACATGTGACACTCAGGATGCTGGAGGAGAGCCAAGAAATCACTTTACCAAAAGGTCCCTTGGCTCCAAAAGTTTAGGCAGTAAACCAGGTCAAAACTCGTTGTCATGGAAAAGGCCCATGCCTTCCCCACATGGAGTTCTCCCAAGAATTAGGGGCTGCATAATGTGACTGATGCAAACCAGCAAACGCCACCTGCAAAGCTCGAGGTTTAGCTGCCACATCTGCCCTCTGCATTCCCTGCAGCCTTCTGACCACTAGTGCGCTGGGAAGCTTAAATCAAGGGTCACGTTTGGGGATGATTTTCCACCATGCAGCTGCCACAGGGCTGCTGGGCTCCCCTCAAGAGGAATTGACACACCTAGCTGGTTCCTGCTGAGGCTGATGATCTGCTTTAATTGATGATTTCTTGCTTAATTGCTAAAACAGATTAATTTGACTATCCAGCACATAGGCAAGCGGAAACGGGCTCAGGCTTCTCACCCAGATATGACTAAGCCCTTTCAGAACGAGAAATGCTCAGGCGAGTCTCCCGTTAGCAGAGCACAGTCCTGCCTCAACCCAAACATCACCAACTGCATTGCACTGTTTTAGATTCTGGGAACTGTTTCTGAAAGCAAAGCAGCCCCCGTGTTTTGCCTCAAAGCTGATCCAGGCACAGGGAAGGAGAAAAACCCAACCCAGTTATTTCACAGGAACATTGTCCCAGCAAACACCCACCAGCCAGAACGGAGCGATGCAGCCCTACCCCACCACGGGCTGCCCGACAAGCAGGAACCTGCTACCAAAGCCACGAGGAGGACTTCCCTGGATGCTGCATCCCTTCTGCAGCAACCAAAACCCTTTGCAGAGTTCAACAGCCTCGACAGGCCCTTGTCCAACCAGATTTGTTTGCAGGTTGAAACAGTCAGGCCAGAGCAAGGAAATTTCCTCTCGGTCAAGAACACAGACATGGATTTTACTCTGCGAGTGGTTTGTCCTGGAGACACCTGGCACTGGACTAGTAAAGTTCAATTTTACACCCTGTGCCGTGGTTAGGACATCCCAGGGAAAACAATTTAAGTAACACAAAAGACATTTTTAACACTTTCAGTAAATCTGCATGAGAGAAAACAATTTAAGTAACACAGTGGAACAGAGCTGTGGCGTTCCAGTCCAAGGAAAGGTACGGGGAGCAAGGGATAAATCTCAAGGTGTTCTCCCAGCAGCGCAGCTCCTGCGGGACAACCACACCTTGGAAAGCATCCTCCTGGTTCTGACTGTCAGACCCAGAGCTTCCTGATGCAGTCTCAGAGTTGGGGGATGCAAAGCTTGATTTTTTTCTCAAGCTGGTGACAGGAATGACAGGGCTGGAGCCAAGGAGGACTTGTTCAGATGTCCTTGACATGGAAGTTTTTCTCTCTGATGGAGAGAAAATTGGGGCACAGGAGCTTGATTTTTTTCTCAAGCTCCGCACAGAAATGAGGCAGGCTCCAGACTCTTTAATTAAACAAATAATAATCGGGATCCATCCTCACAAAGGGGTTTTATCTTCAGCTGTTGTCAAAGTTCTTTACAGAAGGTAATTGTTAATTGCAAGTCGTTAGCCTAGGAGGAAAAGCCCCTTACAGAAGAAAATTGCTACTTGCTTATTCCAAGAGAAGAAGTAAAAGCCCCTTAAGCTCCTGGGAAAGTACACTTCCAGAGGGTACTCCAGGGAAAATTAACAAGGCACAGATTTCTGTGGGCTCCAAATCTGGCAGGCTCTGTTTACACTGATGCTGCTGCCACACAAAACTCCAGAACTTTCGCAACACTTGGCCTTTAAATCCACAGTCACTGGAGCTCACAGAGGATCAGCCCACCTGCAGCTCCCTGCACCTTCCTCCTGGACTCTCCACCTGGGATCCAGTAACAGCTGTCACCTCATCCAGTGACAACCTCTTCTCAAAGTGCTCCCACAACTTTCCCTCATCCCTCACTGCAACAAGACGATCTGTAAGGTCCCTTCCAACCAAACCATTCCATGATTCCGTGAGTGTTCCAGGCCAGGCTGGACAGGGCTTGGAACAGCCTGGGCTGGTGGAAAGTGTTCCTGACAGGCAGCTGCACTCTGGCTCCACGCAAGAGAGGATCCCGTCCCTCCCTGCCTCTGAGAAGCCCCAGAGCAAGGGACGGTTTAGGATAAATCTGCACTGCTGCTGCCAGGGCTGACTCCTTGCAGCTCCTGGCTTTTAACTAACCCTGCACAACCAGCTCCTGGTGGAATGAGGGATTATTGGTAAAGAATGTTCCTCTTTAGGCAAAACCACTGTGCAAATTCTGCTCTAACCCAATGAGCCTGTCTTTGTCACCACCAAAGGAATTGGAAATTCCTTGGAAATTTCCACCATGGAAATAAACTGTGCCTCCCAATTTCTTAGATACAAAGGCTTCCAAAAATGAAGCCCCTCCAAAGAAAATCTCCCAAGATTTGTAGGTCTCCTGCAAAATACAGATAATAAAAATCAGACAAAAAAAATAAATATTAAGTGTTCTTAACACTAAAGACTATAAACTGACCCTGGAACAAAACACTAAATAAATAAATAATAAACAAATAAAATAAATATTAAGTGTTCTTAACACTAAAGACTAACTGATCCCAGTCCCAGACTCCCAGTCCCCATGGATATGACAGTTACCTTGTTCAAATATAGACAAAGGATTAAGAAGCCCAAACTCTCATTCCAGATCACATTTTGAGCATTAGCCACACTCAACAGGTATTCCACAACTACAAAGGCTCTGGGAACCTTTAAATTATCATGGAATCACTTTGCTTGGCCAAGAAGGCTCCAAGAGCCTTTCCTCCTTTCCCTTTGCTATTTGTTGCTGAGCGCTTGATTTGGCAACTGGATGGTGTAAAATGCTCAAAAGTCTCCCGGATCTTGTGCCCTTGGATAAAACCCAGCCAAACAGGAATGAGGGAGTTTAAGGTGTCTCTCCATCCAGGAACACATCTTAACTTTACTTCTTAAAAGACACAGGTGAGGAAAGCAGGCCTTGGGTAACAGGGCTGTGGTAACTCAGAGGTGGGCCCAGCAGAACACTGTAGTGCAGGTCTCAGGAGATCAACACATCTTAACTTTCAACTCTGGACAAGTCACTGCCGCTCTGACCCGAATTCCCTGGTTTTTCAACAAAGGCTCCTCTGTGCCAGCATTTTCTACCTTGTGGAAACAGGATGCCCAGAGGGAAGGAATATCCAAACCCCCCAAAACCACCACTCCTTAACAGACCAACTTAGAGCTAAATAAGTCACTGCAAAACCATTAATACCCTATAAACCCACTGTATGAGTGTGCATGGAAAGGCCCAGATCTCCCATATTCAGCCATAATTAACCCACATCAAGAAGCATCAGCTCCTTTCTCTTCTTCCCTGCCGGGCAGATTTCCTGTCTTCCTCTTTGAGAGCAAATGAATTTTGTTCTTACAACATTCCCAGCTCTGCCCACAGTCTCCCCTCTCCATGCAACATCCAGCTTCCTCCTCTCCAGCACATCTCACGCCTCAGTCTCACATGCAGCCTTCCACTCCTCTTACTGCTTCCCTACAGGGAAGTGACTGATCCACTAACCCCAAGTCCATCCTCAAAAGACACAGGGACAATATCGCTCAGGGTGGACAGCAGGAACCTGTGACCAGTGACTGGTGGCAGTTGCACAACCTTTTCTCTGCTGGCAGGGAACAGGGACAGGAGGAGAGGGAACGGCCTCAGGCTGGGCCAGGGGAGGGGGGGACCTTGTGGCTCTGCACAAGTCCCTGACAGGAGGGGGCAGCCGGGGGGTCGGGCAGCCCCAGGAGCGGCTGAGGGAGCTGGGAAAGGGGCTCAGCCTGGAGCAAAGGAGGCTCAGAGAGACACTGAGGGGCTGGAGCGTGTTCAGGGAAGGGAACGGAGCTGGGAAGGGTCTGGGGTGGATCTGCTGACTCTGCAGCTCCTGAGAAGTTTCTGAGCTGCTTCCCCAAACTTCAGTCGGGAATGACTCCCAAGGACAGGAAGGGGAGGAAGCAGCAGCATCTGGGCACAAGGGCATGTCCAGCCCAGCCCCAGACACTTCCAGGGATGGGGCAGCCACAAAAACAACAACTTCCCTCCTGTCCCACCCTGCCATGGGCAGGGACACCTTCCACTATCCCAGGCTGCTCCAAGCCCCAGGAGTCCTGGCAAACCTCATCTGATTCTCTGCTGCCACAGGAGGGCTCCCACTGGCCCCTATATCAGGAAATGCTGATTCATTGAAACAAGAGCATTTCACAGAAACGCTGCAACAAATCTAGTTTTAAATCCTCTTTAAAAACATTTCCAAGCAGAACAAGCGTCACAACCCTGAGCTGGACAGGCTGCCTAGCAAAGGATCAGTCAGTCCCTGAGAAATGCAACTGAAACCCCATGGAATTGGCTACTCCTGCTAAAAACCATTCAAATTGCAGAGAGATGTTCCAGGAGAAATTAAGAGTTTTGCACGCTCTTAATGGAGTTTAATGTACTAACCTAAATTGACAACTGAACACCTAATTACCTCAGCAAGAGAAAAGGGGTGACCAGTTAAAATTGAATCCCTAAAATAGCCAAAAGGGCATGAACGTTCACAGCCCTAAAATAGCCAAAAGGTCATGTTTCCCAAACTCTACAACCAACAAGGGTTACACTGTGAATAAACACAGCTGGGTCCAGGGCAGTGTCCTATCCCAGGCTTCCTTCCCACCATTCCATGACCACTCACGTCAGAATTCCAGGAAAAGACCCTGGAAGAACAAAGAATGTCTGACTCAAGGCCATTCCCAGTTTGTGGAGAAATTCACGATGAGCAGAACTCAAGGAACGGACAATGCAGGGACACCACACATTAGGCCACTCGCAGTGCCAAGCTCTGCTTCCCAAAAATAGTGGTGCATCCCAGCCGAGCCAGGATCCGCATTCAGTTACCTGGACAGGACAGGAGGGACACAGGCCATCTTCTTGCAGTGGGGCAGACGAAGAGAAGCTACGGGAAGAGCTGCTGTGCATCCAACAGGGCTCACACGTACCTTGATCTGCCTGTGGATGATGTCTCTGGTGATGTTGGCTTTTGGGCAACACCAGGAGTTTTTCCCAATCCAGCGCTGACTCCACCTCTCTCCACCCAACACCATCCTAAGCTCCTTACAGGGCTTATCAATATGTAAATAACAGAGATCTCTTCCCAAGGAAACATGCCAGACTTCATCCCAGATCTCCATTAAGGACAGCGACAGGTCCTGCGTGTTTGTTCCTCAAAGGGAACAGAGCTGCTGATGGCAAACCAGCCCGGGGAGAGGAACTGTGCTCCTGTGGAAGCTGGCTAAGGGCCTTTGTGGTGCCCAAACACAAGCAGCTCTATTTCTCCCTTCAACTACAGTCAGAAATACCTCTGATGGCAAGATCACACAGGGAGAACACAGAAAGCAGAGAGAACACAGCACTCTCTAAAGAAAAGGAGACAGAGAGGCTGTGACAGAGATCATTAGCTTTAAGCCATCAGATGACTGATCCCACCACTGCACAAGTTTTTTTTTCCCTACACAAAGGAAGCCAATAATTGCCTATTGTGTCTGCTGCAGCCAGTCCTTTCACGTTGATATTCCACAAATGCCTTTTCCTGAATGCTGATTATCAGCAAAGCTGCAAATGATTTCAGGCCTCTGAGTCCAAGTACCAAACTGCAAAGTGAGCACTCGAGCTCCCAGTTCCTTATTCTGGCTACTCACAGATCTAGGGCAGCAAAATAAATCTTTGCACATGGATTAAATTACAAGTTTATAACCGAGTTTGGGCAGACAGTGTGAGACAGTCCCAGGCTAAGGCTCAAACCACAGAACCAGCCCTTCCTTGTCCTACAAGGAACTGCCTGACTTAGCAATCTTTCCAAGGTCACACATCAAAGTCTGACAGAGTTCTGTGCTACTGCAGCCTCAGTGGCTTTGTGAGGGCTGTGGGGTAGGATATTGCTTTTACCCCTTGATGTATTTTTGTGGAGAGCACTCCTAAAGCACTGCAAGGTGCTGCAGGTACAAAAAGGATTGGAGGCAAAACAAACCAGGCTTTTTGTAGGAGCTTCCATGACAAACTTCAAATGTTCAATAATGAACTTCACACACCAAAAGCTATTTGAAGACAAAATGGAGACAGACATTCCGAGCACACCAGCAGTCCCAGAGCAGACACACAAGCACTGAGTTCCCTTCCCAGCCCAATCCTTCCTCATCAGCATTTCGAGGTGGGAACACCAATGTCAAAATCACCCTGCTGGTGCGATTCTTCCCTAGGACTTGACCCAGCTGTGGTCCCATTCCAAGCCACACTCATCAACTTACAGGAATGAAGGAGAGGGAATGCAAGTCAGATTCTGGATGGAACATCTAATGTCCAAGGATCACAGGGCTCACAGATGCATCAGCAGATGGCTCTGATGAAAGAAGGCCAACTGCAGAGGAACAAATGAAGGTGAAGGAAAGCAGGACAGTTGTTTCCCCTGTGATCGGAGCGGGAGCTGCAGAGCCACGGCACAGGCTGTTCCAGAGGGATGGGAACAGCTGCCACCAAAGAAGTGGGGAGTGCAACTGGCCAGCTTCCTTTAGGGATGGGCTGTTCCTCAGCGAGGAGCTGCTCAGGAGAACTCTGCCATTGCAGAGCCTGTCCCAAGGCACCAGCACCATGGGGATTACCCCTTGGCAAGGATTTCAGCAGGACCTCAATCCTGAGGACAGCAGAACTGGAGCAGAGCTGACCAGAAGAACTTGGGATTGCCTGTTATTGCCCCTTGGCAAGGATTTCAGCAAAACCAGCTCTGAGAGGCCCACACTGAGGCAGAAATCCTTTGAACATCTCCAGGTGGGCAGATCACAATTTTTGCCCCTGAACTGATTTTAACCGCCATTCCCCCATATCCCACCACTACACATCCTTGTGACAAGTCCCTCTACAGCCTTCCCCCCTCACAGGGAAGAATTCCCTCCCAAGATCCATCTAACCATGTCCTCCTTCAGCTCAAGACACTTCCAGGGATGGGGCAGCCACAGCTTCTCTGGGCAACCTGTGCCAGGGCCTGCCTAATGGGCAGGGACACCTTCCACCATCCCAGGTTGCTCCAAGCCCCGTCCACCTGGCCTCGGGAATCCCAGAATGGTCTGGGTGGGGAGGGACCTTAAAGCCCCTCCAGTGCCACTCCCACCTTTAAAAATCACCCCAGGTACTGGGGTGCCCACAGGTCCTGTACTGTAGTAGGAGTCACAACCACACTGACTACAGCAAACACAACACTCCTTTTGCCCTTCCAGAGAAGATTCTTCAAGGTGACGTGGTAGTGGCGCTCGAAGCCCAGCGCTCCCCCTCTCCTGCAGGGCCAAACAAGCGCTCTCTGGACACTCACCTGCAGCTCAGCCTCCAGCCCCAGGCGGCGGATGAAGGGGTCGACCTCACAAAAGTGAATTTCATCCTCTCCTGCAGTGAGGTGCACACCAAGGAGCTGGTTTAGCTCTCACTGAGCTACTCCTGGTTCTAATGCAGTTTGGGGGACCAAGAAATCAGCATTTACCTCACGCAAGCTCAGTATGCTGAACAGCTGACAATTGTCTCCTTCGGGGATCAGTGCTGGGATTAGGTAAAATCTTTTCTAAGGTATGTCAGAGTGCACTACAACCTGTTCCTTAGGGATCCCATTAGAGACTTGGCCTCAATGATCCCTGGGGGTCCCTTCCAACTCAGAATATTCTGTATGATCTTGAGCAGGGTGTTGATAATGCCAAGGTTGTGGGTTTGACCCCCAGACGGGCTGTTCACTTAGAATCCTTTTCTCCCCCAAATCAAGATAATTGATGTGTTAGAGGTTGGCTCAGTTGGGTAATGTGGGGGAGTGTTGAGCAGCGTTTGATATGGGCGATGAGACTGAAAAGGGGGACAAAAACCTTGCTGCTGGGTGACTACATCATCCATCTTCATCCACATTAACCAACCTGCACCAGGACGTGTACAGGCACTCTGGGAACACAGGGAAAATGCACTTTTGATAGCTCTGTTAGAAGCCCCGCTGTACGCACGGAAAGGTGACTTTGCTTCCAAACCCCTTGGCTAGGCTGACAAATTAATAAAAAAAGGTAGTGTTGAATAAAATGGCAGTTTAGTCTCAGAGGCTACAGCAGAAATGCTCCTCCAGAAAAGAGAGACATGCTAGAGCAGCTGGGGTAGAAAAGGCAAAATGAAACAGCAGAGTTCTTTATTTTTTTATTCCAACCCTGCAAAGAACTCCACACACTTGGTAGATAAAGCTGTCCTAAGACAAGGCCACAGCAAGCTCCCCACAAATAACAACTTGTTCCAACAAAAACCCTGAGGGAAGGAAACAAGGGAAGATGGTATTACTCAAACTTCAGATTTATCAAACAGGAAGCCACATACTTACTCTCCTTTTTCATTCCATTCCAGACAGTTGACACACCCAGAGTGGATGACCTACATCCTACTCTTGGGAAAACCTGGGGTTATGGCTTTGTTGATCCCCCAAATGCTCAAATTCTGAGCTTGAGCTCCACTTTACTAGAAATGGGAAGCAGCTGCTTATGATAAAATAATATCCAGATATATTTAACAAAATAAAGCTTCTTTTGAAGCGTGAGCTCTACTACATTCAGTCTCCACTTCTTAGTCTGACCATTTCCCTTCTGAACTCACTAAAGGGGCATTTCTTGGGCAAATCCTAAAGATCCATTATAATCCATAATACCACTTAAGAGAAGAGAAGCAGCCGTCCCTCAGCAGCAGCTTTTAACAGCACAGTGAAGGGGGTGGGGAAATGTCACCACCACCTTCCATCCACTCATTTCTCATGCAGAAACTCTTCATTCCACTTGGTTAATGGAAGTGGCTCGTATCAGAGGGCAGACTTTGCATGTTTTAAGAGGCATGTCCAGAAATACCCCCTCTTCCTCTCCTTGTAGCCATTCTCTTTCAAGCACATGAAATTTTCACTGGTAAATAATTCTGAAGAATCTGCATCTGAACCAAAGGAATCTGGCATCTGCAACTCTCAGCTCTTTTGAACTTAGATAACCACAAACTGCTTTTTAAGTGCAAAGCCATTGCAAGGTGCTCTTGGCCTTGTCCATCCGCCAAGGCACTCATTCCCAGGCTCCGGATGTGCCCAGGCAGTCCCAGGGCTCATGGGGTGGCCTCCGCCTTCCTTATTACCCTGGCTGTGTTAACTGCTCCACATCATCCCTGAAGCCCAAGCACCTCACCCCGATTCCGATGGGAAAACAGGAGTGTTTGCTCAACAACAAAATGCGGGACCTCTCTTCCTTCAGCTCTCTGTCCTTGCTGCTCACCGTGCACCCATCCCTTCCCCGGGTCCGTGGAGCTGTTTGACCGCAGACATCCATTAACTTAATTCAGCCCTAAGCAGAACAAGCTAAAAGGAACCGGAGACAAATATGCACCATGAATTCTTCTGTTCCACACCATGAGTTTCTTGTGGTGCAGAGGATCCCACACAATGGTATGCTGGTCATCTTAGCTGCTCATTCCTTCTAACCACATACCTTGACAGAAAAGATGTTTGCAGTGTGTCCTGTGTGCATAGAAAGGTTTCCCAGCAAGGATTTATCCTTTTTTCCCCATAAGTAGAAATATTAAACTTTTTTGGGGGGAAAACTGCTTGCAGGAAAATGTTTCGCAGAGAGATTTAATCCCTTTGACACAGGAGAGTGTCTTTGTCACACATCCCACTTTGCTACAACCATTTCCTTCCAATTCCCCATGTTATTCCCTATTACACAGGCAGCGTGCACACTCAAGAGTCACCAGCTACAGCAGGCTGACATGGACACCCTGGCAGTCATGGAGCAGGAATTCTGCTTCAGGAACATGGGCTAAGAGTGCGGCAAGAACTGCGGGAGAGGGATGGGACACTCAGGCTGGAGAAGCACCGAGGCTGTCAAGTCGTGGACGTGCACCTTGGAATCTGCAGCTCCCGTGATGAGGACCCGATCCCCCGTGGCAATCCGCTTCACTCTGTTGGTGTGATCTCCAAACATGTGCACGGTCTCCTTGACACTGTACCTGATTAACCCATCTTCTGCTGCACTCCAGAAGGTGTTTGGCCACATGGGAGCCTCTTCAGGTCTGTGCACAGCACACATTGTGATGGTTCCCACAACCAAACCAACTGGAATCTTTCCAGTTTTAGGGAAGGCAGAGAACGAGTTTAAGGTGTTTAGTACAGAGACAAGCCTCTCCAGCAGTGAGGAAAATGGAGGAGCTGAGGAGAGTATGTATGACTCCCCAAGATAAATCTTTATTCAAGTTCCAAATTTAACTCCCAAGTCATGACCTGTTCCTTTCCTGGCCACCCTTACACACACTAGGCCTCAGTATCAGGATAATCATTAAAAGCAGATCTATAATGTGCACAGAACACCAAGGACATGAACAACAGTCATTGGTGCCACAGGTTACTAGAAGCACCTCAGTTCAGGGGAAGAACCTTTTCCCAATATCCAGCCTAAACCCCTCCTGATACAGCTAAGAGAGATGTGGCAGCCCTGGGGCCGTGCCCATTCCCTGGGGAGCCTGGGCAGTGCCCAGCACCCTCTGCAGACACCCCAACAATCCCACCCTGTCCCTGAGAGCATTGTCCAAACACTCCTGGAGCTCGGAATGTCCTGAGCTGGGAGGGACCCACCACGATCATCCAGCCCAGCTCCTGGTCCTGCACCTGCAAAGGGATGGGAGTGGGGCAGACACGTCATGGGGTAACAGCAGGAACAGACTCATGTACTCAGTCAGGTCGATCAGGACCTCGGAACGTTTGCTGTTCTCCCGCAGGTCGTACTGCAGGTAATTGTTATCCTGGGGGTTCACTGTCAGGCACTTGGCCTCCACCAGCTGCCCACAGTGGTTGTGGATCATGCGGATGTCGTAGAGCCGCACGAAGGGCCCGCTGGCCCCCACGGCCAGAGCCCTGACCAGATTCCTGCACCAGAAATGTGCCCCCAAAGCCAGGGGCTGTTACCTATGGAGCAAAACTTCCCAGAAACAGGCGAGTGCTGGATCCCTGCAAGTCCCTCTTCCCATGGTCACCAGCCTCACACCACCCTGATGTACTCATCAAAAAGACTTTGGGTGATAGAAAAATCTACACCGGCTTTTCTTGTCCACCCACGAGGACAAGGCCTCCTGCCCACACAGCTGTGGCCTACCCACAGAGAGGAACAGCCTTATTACAACCACAGTATTCAACTGCTGGAAGCCTGAGGGCTTCTGCCGGTCACAGAACGTGTGCACTCCAGCTGAAGGACTCTGCTTCATGCTCTTAGTCACCCCCAGTGCAGGGCCCATACCTGCCACGTAGTACTGAGCCGCCCCGTCCGGGAGGAGCAGGGGGTTTGTGTGTGGTGAGCAGAACTCTGCCTCTTCAGGCAGTGAAGTCCCCCCCTCACCACCCCAGTGAAACAACCTGCAACTCCACAGAACATCCCACAGAAGAGATCCTCTTGACTTTCCAGTAAGAGTGACAAAAACTCATTTATGCTGGACAAGAAGCAGCAAGGCTAGAGCAGCTTTGCTGGGACCAACTCCAGGAAAGCCTTTAGAGCCCAGGTTATATCCAGTCCTTCACTGATTCTTTATCTGCAGGATGAGGACAAGTCACTTCTGTGCCAAAAAATTTTGAACAAAGGATAGTAAATAACGAACACTGGAGAAGAATGTCATCTAGATTGCTCAGATACTGCAGGTCTGCTGAACATGCTGGTCTGAGCTATTTCTTAAAAAAAGAAACAAACATTTTGGGGTAATTCAGGGGACCTGAGGAATCCCCTAGTGGGACTCATCAGGAGCAGGACTGTCAGAACTCCTAAATATTCAGCTCACACACAGGTTCTGTTCTTCAGACAGCAGATGTGTTGCATGACCATCCTCAACCCCCTAATTAGGTTTCCTTAATAAAGCCCTCAGCACAACGAAACCAAAGCTAGTTTTAGGGATTCACTAGGATTTGGCTTTTGTGATTTGTGGCCATCTGCAAATACCTCCATGAAGACAGGAATTGTAACTGCCTTGTTAACAACAAGCCTGCAGAACCCAGCAAATCTCCTTTCCAACCCAAACCACTCTGTGATTCCATGATTCCAATTTTTGCACAGCCACCTCCACGGGACAGTGGAAGGTGTCCCTGCCTATGGCAGGGGGTGGAACAAGATGTGTTTTAAGGTCTATTGATGCCCCATCCCTGGCAGTGTCCAAGGCCAGGCTGGATGGGGTGTGGAGCAACCTTTTATTGGATCCCTCCATGAGGAACCAGAACACGCACGGTGCCTTTTCACAGGCTCCGGGCCTTTTACAAGAGCAAAGCCATGGAGCACAAGCACCTACGGGATTTTCCATTTCCCACTGGAGGAGGACAAGTCCATAATTATTGGCTTAACTGTTGTCTTTGTCCTACCCCAGCTGCTCGGCCACCAGGACCCTCAGCCGGTTGTTGTAGTCTGGAAGCTTCACCGGGAGGTGCCCTGTCTGCTCCCCTCCCATGTTGACCAAGAGCTCGGTGCCATCGGGGCTGAAGGTGACGTACGTATTTTCAAGAGCACACAACAATGTCCAGTGACCCAATGTGAAGCTTTGCTGCCTCCTTACGAATTAATCAGAAAGCAGTTTAAAATCAATCACATTACCCACAGAACATAGTTTAACTTTGATCAGTGACAGCGTAACGAATATATCCCTAATCCCAAGTATTTAGTCTTTATTAATGTGAATTGGAAAATCACAACAGAACATAGGTCAACAAAGGTCAGTTCCAGGTTTTGTCCTTTGCTTCTCCAAGTTCCTTATTCACTACATTCTATTACAAAAGATCCATGAATATCACCCAGAGCTTAAAATTAAAGCAATCAATATTCCAGGTGAAGGTTAATCCACGCTGATTAATGCTGTCAGGAGGATTTTCTCATTCCATTGATAGGCTTTACATGTGAGAAAGAGCTGCAGAGGACAAGCACAGTGCAACCTGCCCACAAGCAAAGGTCCTGTGGAATGGACAGCCCAGGCCGGACCCACGGCTCACCTTCTCCTAAAGGGAGTGATTGCACGTTTCCCAAGAAACTCCCAGGGCAGTCCTGTGAAATCCTGATTTACAGCTGTACTGGGACAACCAACTGACACAAAAGAGGCGGGACACTGAGGAAGAGACTCTCTAAGATGGAACCAGTAATAGCTCAATCGAGCAACTAAGATATTTCAATTAACACAGTGATAATGAAGAAACCAAACTCCACACCTGCAGAACTTAAAGGACGACCTGACCACTGACCAACCTGCTCAGAAAGCTTCGTGTGTCCCAGGCCAGCCCAGTTCAGAGAATAACACTGAGAAACAGGAACCTGGTCTTACTTTTCTCACTGGGAATCTTGTTTATAGATGGACACACAAGGGATGGCAGCAGTAACTGGGTCAGAAATAAAAAAGGGCTCAGTGGGTGCACAGTTCCCTGTCTGTGTTTGCTATTTCCAGATTGCTCAATGTGGCACTTCTTTGGGAGGAGAAAAGTGTATGGTCGCTGTTTGTACGTCAGATCAAACAAACAGAACTTCACTCTGCTGTTCACTCCCTTTGTGACAGCAGCACGCTTACCCCCCGAAGTCCAGCAACACCCACACCCGGCTTCATTTTCCTCCTGCACCCTGAAAATGAGTCGTGTAGCTTTTGTCCCTCTGCAGAAGGATTTTGGAACTCAGGGTATGAACTGCAATGCACAAACAGCCAGCTTTAGGCACTACTTCTGCCCTCAGGAATGGTTTGGGAGGACACCAGCACCTCAACCACTGACAAAGTCTGCTTAATCCCAGAGCTCACACACAGCAAGGGCTTCGACTGATTTTAGGCCATAGTTGGAGTATCATTGAATCCTGGCAGTGTCCTTTGCAATACAATTCTAGATCAGAAAACCAGACACACAAAGAACTAAGAGCTCACTCAGAGCAGAAACAAAACCTCCGTGACTCCACCTGCTCCCAACCATGCTAAATATCGATGTAGATGATACAAACTCAGGGTTTATTTTACAGCAGGGCCCACTCCATTGGTAGAGGTTTTTCCATTCTGCACTTCTGAAGGTTAGAAAAAGAAAATATAATGTGTGCCCTTCCCTCGGACAAGCGGAAGCCGTTGCTGTGGAGATGGATCCCATTGGACAAAGCCAGAGAACCCCCTGGAGGGCAGTTGTGCCCTCACCTGATGTGTGCCCTCACCTGGATTTGCACTTCCCACCTTTTTGGCAGCACCTCACCCTGGCGAGAGGCAAAGGACAAGGACAGAGGCCAACACAGCCCCAAGGACAGAGGCCACTTGGCGATCCAGGAGCAGGGAAAGGGACGGACAATTTCCCCCAGGATGCTCTTGCCTGGTCTGACTCCCTTTCACAGCCCAGGCACCCTGAAAATCATTTCTTAGTTTTGTCCACCTTAAATCATCATAAGAGAGGAAAAATCCTCTCAACACACAGTTCCTGTGGGCCAGGAAGCAACCACCACTCAGGACACTTTGTTTCCAGGAAGTGCCCAAAAAATGGCAAAGGGAAGCAAGGTCCCTTCACCTGGCAGCCTCTGCCACTATCAACACACTGTTGCTGTCACAGAACAATTCTGGCTGCTTCGGTTCAGTTTGCAGCAGGGAGCAGGAGCAACAGAAGAGGCTCCATCCAGTCCCAGCTCCCATGCCAGGAATGGCAGTAGCAGCAAGATGTGCTGCTGCTGCTTCGCCCCAACTGCATTTTGCTCTTAAAGAAAGAAATCATGGTATTAAATAAATGCCTCGACTTAGAACCAAGTCTCATCAGCTGGAAGAAAAACAGCAGAGGAGAGGAGCTGAAACATTCCACAAAGTGACTTTGGAGGAACCCAGACTACCCATATCCGTGCTCCGCAACCCAAAATTCCAGCCCCATTCCTGCTGCCGCGGTGGAGGGGCCATCTCCAATCCTCTTTTAGCAGTGCACAACAATGCAAATGCAGAAGCATCTGAGCTCACCAGGCGGTATTTTAAGCATCGGACCTCACCAATACATCTTTGTTTTGACTGCATAAACAACATTTATCATTTGACTGTTTCCATTTTTTCTTCATCTACAGAGACACACTCCAAAATGAGCAGTGCTGGGCACCCTGTGCCAGGGCCTCCCCACCCTGTGGCAGTCTCACTACATCAGTGTGACCGGTTGCCCCAAGCCCCATCCAACCTGGCCTTGGACACTTCCAGGGGCAGCCACAGCTTCTACTTTAAAGCCCATCTCATTCCACCCCCTGCCATGGGCAGGGAAACCTTCTCCTATCCCAAGTTTAAGAGAAAGGCTTGGTTTTGACTACAGAATTCCAGAATAATCTGGGTTGGAATACGGACTTGCTAATAAAAGATTCAGGAAAAGGCAAAAAGGGACTCTGGACCTGAAGAACCTGACATCCTTAACTCCAGGTCAGAGTCTGCAGTGTTTAGTTCCAGCTTAGCTAATGCTTGCTTACGGGGGCAGCTCCACTTGGGGGCTGCAGGGGAAGAAGGGAGCAGCACAGGTAAGTTGTGCCTGGGTCCACAGCTGGCACGCAAAGGCCTCGTTGGCTTGCTGCTTGATCCTCTCCAGGTTCCCGTAGAGCATGGCGTTGTTGGGGGCCTTCTGCACAGCTTTGCTGTACAGCTGGATGGAGTCACCCATGGTGGCACTGCCCCCTTACCACTTGCGCTTCATGTAGGCAGCAGCTCTGGATAACCCCAACCCCGCCCTCACAGAGGGAAACCAGGTCCTTCACCCAGGTGGGCCCTGGTCCAGCACAGACAGCTGTGCCATCCCTTTGAGCCAGACATGCCCAACTGTGGCTCAATCTCACTCAGCACATCAGTAGGTGAAACAATGGGCTGCTACCAGCTGTGCTCCCCAGAATCTCAATGCTGTGAATCAGATGGGGATTTGGGGTTTCTTTTTACACAGGAAAGGGTCAGGATTTCCTTCTTTAATGCAGATCAGAACCACCCAAAGACACACAAACAGCCTTCTGTCAGGAGATGTTACAAAGCACAGTCACCATTACGTCATGTGTTGACAGCAGATTTAAGAGCCCTTCTGTAAGGGAGTGTGGGTTAACTGGGGTAACACAGGAGCCACCAGGTCTAAGTGTCTGCAGTGTCTCCAGACTGCCAGGATCTGCCACCTCCCCAGATCCCTCCCAGAGGTTTGTTTCCAGTCAGCAGACATTACCTACTGCAGAGGCTGACAGGGTGTTTTGCAACCACCAGGGCAGAATCCCGGACAGGCACTAAAATAACTCAGCTGTATCTTGCAGATGCAGCTCTGGCCACTGGTCAGACCACAGCTATTTTAAATATGTTAATGGCAAGTCATGCTACTCAGTCTTACTCTGCTCAAGCTGGGGATTTCAGCAGGGACAGGAGAAGGATATCCTCACAAAGCAAATGGAGATGAAGGACAACAGTCACAACAACTGCTGGCTGCTCTTTATCTTGGCAAGAAGAGAGGAGAATTCATAGGTCTTTTTGAGGCAGCTCCCAAATCTCTGCTATTGCAAAACAGCCAGTAGGCCAGTTACTCAGCTTCTGTGTTCCATCCCTTAATCCCAACCTATTGTTCTTCTCCCTCTGAACACTGAGCCAACACCCTTCGGGAAAAAGGATTCCTATAAGAAAAATGTCATTCATGAGATCAGCACTCTTCCTGCTACCCAAAACTGTGGCAAAGCAGTAGCTGACACACTGAAAGGTTCAGATGTTGCTACACCACAAATTATTCCTAGCAGAAAAGTGCCCCTTTTCTGCACCTGGAAGGTATCAGCTCAGCCTGGGTCACTGTCTGCCTCTCCTCCTGCTCAGTGACATCCCAGCCATCTTCTCCACTCTGAGGGTGGCCTGTACCTGTTCCAGACATCAAGAACACCTCAGAGACACGTGGTGGTTCAGTTTTTTCTTGCTCTCTCTGTTATTTAGAGAATGAGGCCAAAGCAGGACCTGCAGGGTTCTAATATGAGCAGCATCTTAAGGGAGATGAGCAAGGGGAGGTTAGGAAATTACAGACCTTCAGGGGGATGCAGTTGGCTTTTAGGAGCAAAATTTCAAAGGGCAGCCTTAGAAGTGCTGGAATTGTGCAGAACTAGAAATCAGCTCAGTACTGCCAACGTGGACTGCCACCCTCAAACATCCTTCAAGCTCAACTACCAGCGTTGGCAGCCCAACAGACTGGTGTGAAAATGGACATGGTGGGATGACAGACAGGTGTCTCACACTTGCACACCTGACTGGGCTTTTAAACTGCTCTGCCACCGACACGCAGCAACAGGCCCCTTTCAGTCAGAGAAAGAGGGAATGCAAGTTACCTGTTAGGATCTGCAGCAGGAACAGGGCTCTCCAGGGCTGCCTCTGCACACTGCCAGGGTTAATTCAGCTAAGGGGAGCTCCAAATCTTGCAGGAGCATGTTTTGCAAACCAATGCCCTGCCCATGAGAAGAAGCTCCTCCTCATGCACAGGTGGAACAGGGAAGAGGTGTCCCAGTGACTGGACTTACTAAAGGAGACTCCACACCCCCTGTGGGGAGCCTGTCCCAGTGCTCTGTCACCCTCACAGTAAAGAAGCTCCTCCTACAGCACAGGTGGGAAGGGACCACTGGAGGTCATGCAGGACGCCCTCCCTGTTCAGGAGATGATGAATTTGCAGAGCAACAATTTTAGATCACATGAAACCCTTGTCAGGGAAGCCAACCCAAACCATTCCAGGATTCTGTGCACTGTACCTACCTAAGTCCAAAACACCCCCATAGTGGAAGGCGTCCACGCCCATGGCAGGGAATGGGATGAGATGAGCTTTAAGGCCCCTTACTGCCCCATCCCTGGAAATGTCCAAGGCCAGGCTGGACAGTGCTTGGAGCAACCTGGGACCAAGGCTCCATTTGATGGTTAATAATGTTTCATACCTGTAACCTACATGCCCCACTGTGGAGGGACTTGTTGAGCCTGCTATGGTGCTCAGCTCAGGCTGGCAGAGCAAGGCTGAGTGCTGATTCCCCGAGCTCAGGGCTGTGGGGATGGGGCTGTCTCTGGCTGTGCTCTGGGAGCAGTTTAGAAGTGATGTTACAGCAGGCTGGGCTGTACTGGGTATTTGTATCCTGTTTACAGCCAATGCACAAATGTCTCAAGCAGGAGCCTTTTCTCACCTTTATAGGAAAAAACCCTGGAGTCACACGGCACAGCTCCGGCCCACGGAGCCCCCGCCAGGAGCTGCAGGACCTCCCACCACAGCACAGCCCTCCCGTGCCAGGCGGGCTCCCTGTCACAGCTCAATCGTGCCCCTGTGTGGATGCAGCACATTTCGGGAAGTCCTTTGAAGATGGAGGATGCAGCAGCCCTCTGGCCAGGCACCAGGCTGCCCCGCCAGCCCTGACCTGCCATTTTAAATCCAAGAGAGCAGAGCTCCCTGCCAGCCCGGCCTCCCCAAGGCCTCTGCAGACGCCCACAGGCAGCTCTGGGATGTGACCACAATCCCACACCCCAGGAGCTCACTAACAGCAAACATTTTCCACTGCTGTTTCCCAGCCCTCATTTCACTCCACAGCTTGTTGTTTCCAGCTCTCTACACAATCCCACACCCAAGCAGCAACAGCAAACATTTTCGTGGCATGGATTTAGGGATATGGCCTTCAAGCAGTCCCTCAGAGCATCGTAATGGTCCCCTGCTTCTGCCACGTACTTGAGTTCAAAGAGACAGCGGGCAAGGCGGAAATGGGCCTTCAGGCAGGCACTGCTGTGTGCTTGTTCTGGAAACTTCCCTTTAAAATCATCCAGACACTCCAGGCACTCACCGTTATCACTCTTGGAGAATAGGGCAGCATTGATGTCCCTGTCTAGTGCATCAGAAAGTCCTTGTGTGCTCATTAGGTTTCAGTGTAACCTTGGAGAAGCCCAGGAGCAGTATTCTGCACAGCAACAATCAATCACTCTCACTCAAGAGCAAACCAGGACCAGGCACAAGGAAAGAACAGGCTCAGGCTAGTTTTTCTGCACAGCTTCCTTCCTTCCAGATTATCTCCTGGCTACATCAGACTCCTTTTATCACACTCTCACCCCAGCAGCCTTAGAGAAGAGTTAAGGACAATTCCAGCAGGGAGCTGGGCTCAGAGCAAGGACAACACGTTTCCCTCAGCACCACTGGGGGAGTTCTAAGCAAACAGCACCCCAGGAGTCCTTGCGGCCTGTGGCTCGCAGCCGGATGGGGCCTCCCCCCTTCTTGTCTTCAGCTGGATATCGGAATTTGTAGTCGTAGCTGCGCTCCCTCAGCACCATCTCGTCCTCAGAGATGGAGGCATACCTGCCAAAGAAATTGGCCTCTTTGATGTCTGTCGTGGTGTTACAGTGGCCGCAGACAGAACAGAGCACCCTGCTGCTGCTCACTGTGTCCTGCACCCCTGGCTACCACCTGCCAAACCAGCGTCCGTGTCATTTCATGAATGGGAACATGGGGCTACACGTGAGGCTTTATCCCACCAGCTGCTCATGCAGCCACACAGGAGGAGGCTTCCCGCCAGCTTTTCCCAACCCTCCACAATCCCAAATGGATTTCTTTAGTGCTAGCCCAACCAGTCCCTCTGTGGATCTGCTCCTCCTTACAGATCCACGTAAAGCTACCCATGCCTGTTCCCTGCATCCCCAGGAGCCCTGTTTTGCTCCAGCAGGCTGAGAATCTCACATGGCTTCTACCATCAGCAGGCTGACACCCCTCACAACGATGTACTGGGCATTGCTAGGGCAGAGGAGCAGAGCCTGGGTCACACTCAAGAGCCAGCGCACCAGGTTGGTGGTTTCCTTCTCCCAGATGAAGAAGGAGCCGTCGTCCGAGCCGCTGAAGCAGTAGCTGGGATGAGGCTGGAGACAGTTCACAATGGACTCGTCTCCCTGCAGCACACTTACCTCCGGCCTGGGGTTCCAGAGTCGCACAACCGGGTCGATGCCGCTGGTGGCCAGGCCAGTAGGAAAAGACAGCAGCAAAGAGCATCCGACGACACGGGAGGCTCTGACTCTGCAGCTCACCGAGGGACAGCACTCAGGACCAAAGAGGGGCTGTTCCCGCTGCTGCAACGGGAGAGCCTTGGGAAGCACCTTCCATGTCCACGACCACGCGGCCGTTGAGGGTCTCACTCTGCAAGAGGTACCCCATGTTCAGCAACATCACCTCCAGCGGGTCCGCGTTCATCCGCCTCTGGTTGGCCTCTGAGCTGTCTTCATCATCTGAGCCTCCAGCCCCACCACTGGTCAGTCCTGTGATCCCCAAACAATTAGAGGAAGGAGAGGCAGTTCTGTTTTAGCTGGGCCGGCACTGGACTTGCCAAACAGTGCAGTCATTCACCAGAGAAAGTTCAGGACCAAGGAAACTCGGTTCCCTTTCAGGATGGTTTAGAGACGGCCGCTCCTGCCCCTGCCAGCTTGTCCTACCCTGTGCATAGTGCGATTCTGGAAAAATAATCACCAGTTACACTGCTCACAGACAACTCAAAGACCCCTGTTGGGACTAAATTTAACATCCCCCCTGCAATGCAGGCAACAGCCCCTGTACCAGATCATACAGCAGCTCTAAAATCACTGCAGTAAATTCATTCCATAACCCCTGCCCTAGGTTTGTATTTTATTCAGGACATGGCCAACAACCATAAACCGGGGGCCTCTAGACAGGCTGGTAGCACAGTCAAGCTTTCCTGCTGACGTGTCTGAGATGGAAGCCAGAAGAAAGATGTTATGGGACAAAACAGGTGTTTTCAGCTAAGACAGGGGGACAAGACAGGCAACCTCCAGTCCTCAATACAGCACAGCTACATTGGGTAAGCTCGTCCTGCCCCGCGGAGCTGCTGCACACACCCAGTGCCTTCTCTGATCCCACCTGTGCCCATCGCTGTCACCTCCCTCCACGGGCTCAGGGACCACAGGAGGGAGTATCAGAACGTCACCTGCCCGCTCCTCAGCAGCTTTAGCTACACAAGTCCTTGGCCTCTGATCCAACCTAGGTGACACGGAGAGGAGAAAGCAAACACAGCTACACACCTTGGGAGGCAGGGAAGGCCCACCTTGGCCAAGACAGAGCAGCTGGCTGCACAAAAACGCTGCTTCGGAAGAGGAAGAAGGGTTCCTGAGAGGACCACGAATCCATCCAATGTTACACCAACAAGGTACAGTGCTGTGTTTCCAGGTGTGCTCCTGGCTCTGCAGCCAGTCAGGGCGTGGAGAGCATTTGGCAACTGCAAGAGGGGAAACAGGGCTGTGTGTTACAGGAGGGGGAAGGAATGGAAGAAAAACAACCTCCAGAGGTGGTTGTAGCACAGCTGTGTAAGATCTGTGGGGTATTTAGTGGACAGCGCAGAGCGGTTCAGATCTCCAGGGGCTCTTTGGTCTTGGTTGATAGTCCTAGAACACCTCACACCCCTGGGACCACGGCTAACATGTTCAGACCTTCGGCAGGAAGAGACACGACCAGGGATTGCACCACATGGAAGAACAGCACACACACATGCGCGCACACTCCCAGACACAAGAGGCAGCCAGAGGCAGGAAAGGGAGGCCTCTCATCTTTCCACGGCAGCAACAGGAAGACCCTGGCTCGGGCAGCCCCGCGCAGCCGCGCTCGGCAGCGCCTGGCAGCCAGAGGCAGCCTGCTGCCCGCTGACCTCTCTCCCTCCTCGTGTCCAGGACTGTTCTGGAAGGCAGAGGCAGTGAGGGGCACCCTCAGGTCCCAGTTCTCTCTCTCTCTGCAGGGAACAGTCCTTGGAGAGATCCCACAGCACCGGGGCGAGCTCGGGCTTCACCCTGGGACAGAGCAGGCGAGTCTCTGTCAGGCTGGTCCTGCCACCACAGCTGGGCAGAGCACACGGGGAGCTGGTCCCTTTGAGGGGCCCTGCCCCAGGAGCTGAGGGACACCTGGCCCAGGTGAGCTCTGCCTCAGCAGCAGAGGGGGGGGTGCACCCCCAGCCAGGTGAACTCAACAGTCTCAGGTACTGCGTGAGAACAAACAAAAGTCACCCAAGTGAGGAGAATTTTCTGCTGCCTCTGGGTTTGGAAGAGCAGCAAGTGCCAAGAAGATGCATCTAGTAGGAAGCCTTAAGCAAAAAAAGAAAAGGGCATACCACTACTGAAAGCTGAAAAAAATGTTTGAGTGGGAGGAAGAGAGGGGGGAAAAAAAAAAAAATGTCCTCTTCAGAGCCTTCCATCTCAGTCTCTCAGTTTAAAAATCAAAGTCTGCAGACGTAGGGTAAAAAAACCCAAAAAATAGCTGCCACAGCAAAAGGTGAATGGGGAGGGAGAGGTCCAGGGAATCTGGTTGCTTTCACACTGCAACTGGCAGGTAAAAGAGCTGCACTGTCTCACATATTAATCTTCTTTTTTTTAACCAAAGCAGCCATTAAAAACAGCAACCCACTTGCAGAGGCAGCAAGGGGAAAAGGGGCTAGAGGCAGAAAGATATTTCTCTCCCCTTCTCTCCTATTATTTTCCTTCACCAATAAATACAAATTCCTCGTTAACAAGCGACAAGCAGGTAATCTGCCCATGAAGTAAACAGCAGAGGTCAATAAAGCAACATCTTCTCCTGACTTCCCCAGCATGTTTTATCCCAGGCTAGAAAGAGTTAACCAGAAAGAGCAGGAAGAAGCTTTCCCAAAGAGGGGGTAGAGTCTCCTAACGGAGAGCCCATTGCTAGAATACAAAAATAAAGGAGGCATCCCTGCATATCATCTTTAGTACTCGAAAAAGCGAGAAGCAATGGTCACTGCAACACTAAGAGAATCCTATGAGGGCAGTAAGGCTCGTGTGTTACCTCTACAACTGCAGGGGCAAAGTTTACGAGATGTTTAATCGCTTAACCCTTTCTCTTCCAGGGACCAGAGAAACAAGTTTTCTGCTCCTTCTAACAAAGCCACCACGATCCCCCAAACAAAACACACCAAGAAAGAACTAGAACAAAGAATCGAGACAGCACCTGGCCCAACCAGGCCACCCTCCACCCACCCGCACAGAGGAGAAAGGTAGATCTGGGCTCCCCAGCCCCCTTCCCACTCAAGTTTTTGGAGCCTCTGTTTCTCTGAAGAACCAAACCCGGATAGATTAACTCAGCACTGACTCCGTGGCCACCACAGCTCATGGGCCACGTCCATCCCCACCCCAGCGCTGGCAGCTCCAAACCCTCGAGCCACTGACAGCTCTGAGTTCCCGGACTGCTGGAGCAGCCCCTAGGCCTGCTCACCCACCTCTGGCTTCTGGGTTCTCTCCCCGGGGCCCCCGGGCTCCACTGCTCCGGCCCGGGGCCTCTTCCAGAGCAGCCACATGCTGCTGACACGGGAACATCTCGGGAGGTCTCTCAGTGACTCAGGCAGGTGACCTTGGCAGGAACATCTCAGGGTCCAAAGGCTGGTGTTGGACACGCCACGCAAGGCAGGGAATGTGCTTGGGAGGTTTTGCAGCAGGAACCCAGAGGAAAAAGTGAGTTTGTGAGATCCTTTAGCAAATAACAGCCTGGTTTTCCAACTCTCCCTTAAGGCCTGCAGCTTGGAGAGCAAGGAAATATCTTCGGCTGAAAGGTGTCCAACAGGAATTTTTAAGAGAAGAGTTCAAATGGATTCTGAAATGCCTCTTAAAGCAATAATTTATATCAGACAGGATTTGAAATGAAGAGGCCTCAAAAGACACCCAATTAGCTGATTGCCAATTCCAGCTATGGATGCTCATTGCTTTGTTACAGCAGAGCTCTACCCATTTCCACCCACAATTCAAACACTCAGCTTCCAACCACTCACTCCAAGAGCTGCTGCTTCCTCAACCCAATCCTCTCACCCAAATGACAAATAAAACTCATTTGCTGGGTCCTTGAATTTGTCAGTCAGGCTGCAACTGTTCCTCCCCCCACATCTCAGAGCATATCCCTCCTCCATCTTGAGCCTGGTGCAGTTTTATTGCTGGCACTGCCAACAGTTCCATCAGAGAAAAGCTGGCACCCACAGCAGGCAGATTCCCGACCCCCTGCTCCCATTTTGCTCAGACACAGGACCCGTCCTTCTCCTCTCCTGCAGCAGCAAGGCCTGAAACAGCTACAAGGACTGAACTGCTCTCAGCTGTGAAATCCAGGACAAGACCCAGCTCCTCTCCAGGCTAGCCCTAAAGGGGGTCCCAGGGACAAGGGGCACCAGTGGAAGCGCTCCCACAGCCAAGTGCTGGTCATGGTGATTTCAGCTGCCACAGCCGATCCACAGGGCAACTTCCATGGTTAAAGGAAAAGCCACCGGTTTCTGGGGCTTTTCTCTCTCCCTGTCACTGGGAAGCTGCATTTCCCCCCCCTCTCTCCCTCCCCGGCTCAGCCACCCTCCCCAAAAGTGGCCCTGAGCCACCTCGGCCCTCAGCTCCAGCCTTCGAGCCAAAAACCTCCCTCGGGGCTCTGCTGGTGCCACTCACAGCCCCACGGGACGCGCCAGGTTTGTGCTGTTCCCCTGCTCTGGTCTGTGCAGCCTGAGAGCCTCTCCCGGCTCAGTGCGGGCTGATGGAGGACACCAGCCCCGTGTCCTTCCCCGGCCCCGCAGGGGAGGCTGGGCTGCCTCCTGACATTGACAGCCGAGGCGGCAGCAGGAGCTGACTGGAAATGTCACCGAGGCTCACAGCTCGAACATTAGAAGGACTGCCAGAACCAAAGCACTCCAGGAGGAGATCCCCTCCCCAGCAGGCGCCCAGCCAGCTCCTGTTCAGCAGCGCTTCCTTGGGAACCTTCCCTGTTGTGAGCCCGGCCGGGATTCGGGTACCTCCCGTTCCCAGGCTGGCTCAGGGCACAGCCTGGAAGAGCCTTCCTGAGGGGAGAGGATGGAGCACTGTGGGTTTGTCCCAGCACAGCCTGGAGCCCCGGGGACATGTCCCTGCTCCCGGCAGGTGCCAGTGTCCTCCTCGGACCCTGGTGACCCAGCCAGGAACTCGCCACCGATGGCTCCTCTTCCCCCCCTCAGGCAGAACATCCTCGGGACAACAGGAATGGTGCCACCATTGTTTGTGCAAGCTCTCGTTTGAGGAGAAACAAAAGGGTTTGAAGGCCAGGGTTTTATTGCAGCTCTCTTGCCTGACTACAGCACTGGATCGATGTGCAGAGACTGTGGGGGGGAGGACAGGGAGGGGAGAGCAGGTAAGAAGTTCTCCATGCATAAAATTACTAAGCAGAATACAAAACACCTGAAGTCAGCAGGGAAAAATAGCTGCAGTTGGAAAAGGACTGACAGCAGGGTCTTCCTGGTGACAACTGGAAAGCTGCTGCTGTTGTGCTGCTATTGATTGTGTCTGTCAGGGAAGCACAAGGGCTCTCCAGCCCCGGCAGAGCACGGCTGAGCTGGAGTAAAAAAAAAAAATAATTAAAACCAAAATCAATAGAGCACTGGTTTGCTGTGCAGCTCTTGCAGGAAGGCAAGCCCAGCTGCTGGAGCTCGGGAAGAACACAGCTTTCCCCAGGCTGGATGTGCCACCTCCCGCCTGGGCAAGGGGCAGTTCAGACACTTCCCTCCCTCGTAAACCAAGTCCTTGGCAAAGCCTCACAGCAGGGACAACACTGACAGCCTCAGCAGGACGTGTCCCCGCAATTTGCTCTTCCTGCTCATGGCTGGGAGGCTGCTAAGCAGGATATCACCAGGGACCAGCTGAGGGCCAATGTTCACATCAGCTAATGTGGTCCTGGCACGTTTGTCGGATTAGGCAATGGCCTGGCATTGATTTGCTCCAGGCCAACATAAATATCAGAGATTGTGAAAAAGCCATGAATGGAAGATGCACACAAAGGTTGTGTTTCAGTGAACACTTTTTGTTCAACGAAGAAAAAAGTTGAGCTTTAAGGTCCCTTCCAACCCTTAACATTCTGTGATTCCGTTTTGGCACTTGGGATGCTTGGAGCAACCTGGGGTAGTGGAAGGTGTCCCTGCCCATGGCAGGGGGTGGAATGAGAGTGCCCAGAGAAGCTGTGGCTGCCCCATCCCTGGAAGTGTCCAAGGCCAGGTTGGATGAGTTTAGATTGGATAAGAAGAAGAAATCCTTCCCTGTGAGGATGGTGGGGCTCTGGCAGAGGTGGTTTCTGATTTCTTCTTTTAGGACAAAGAGTAATGGGTTCAAACTGAAAGAGGGGAAACAAAAGAGAGGAAGCTGAGGAAATCAATCACTCTTGAGAGCGAAGCCACGGCTGGTGCTTAAACAGCCTCCAGTCACACTCCTTGGGGCCTGATGGAAAAGGAATTCACAAAATAGTCTCGCCCTCTGCCTGGAGCTCACATGGAGCTGCAGCAGGACCTGTCACTGTGCAGGAGTTGAACAACCCTGAAATTCCATGATCCTGTGAAAGCTGCTCCAGGGGTGTTGGGACGGACCTAGATGCTCTGGGTGACCCTGCCTGGGCAGGGGGCTGGACTGGGTGACCTCCAGAGATACCTTCTGGTGGAATTTCCCTCTCTGGAAACATCCCAAACCCACCTGGAGGTGTTCCTGTGTCCCCATGAGAAAGAACTTCTTTCCATGAGAGTGGCAGAGCTCTGGAACAGCTGCCCAGAGAGTGTGTTCAGTGGTGCCCAGAGACAGGACGAGGAGCAGTGGCTGTAAACTCAAACACAAGAACAGACCATGGTTTAGGAAAGCCTTTTCAAGAGGGAAATATTTCCAAGGCAGTGCCAGACTCTTTTTCACCTCTACCAAACCCTCAAGACTTTATCCAACATCTCACCTGATTTCCCAGCCTCAGCAACTCTCCCCAAGCACTCAGCTGTCAACACAAGTAGCTCAGTAACACACAACACGTGTGGCAGCAGAAAATGTCCCTGAAGTCTCATGTCAAGGTGGCCTCTCCCCCCTCGAGCCAGAGGCTTCCAGGAGAGAGCCCAGGAGATGGGTGACCTCTGCCCACCTCAGAGGGGCCACTGCCGTGGACGTTCTCCGTTCCAGGACAGAGCAGCACTGACACACCAAGCTTTAGACTCCCCTGCTTTCCCGTCCCTGCCTTTCCCTTCCCTGCCTTTCCCCACTCGTTAGGCTGACTCCAAGCTCCCACTTTTTACTGACGTTCCTCTTCTTCACCGAAGGCTTCTCCCTGCTTTGTATCATGTGGCCTTGGATTTGGGGATTAACAAACCCCCTTCCCAACACTCATCACAAACTTAACGCTTCCCAAGGGGGGTTGGCAATAAACAGTCTTGACCCCTTCCTGCACATGTGGCAACACTGTTTCCCGTCGAGGCAGGGCACGGCCAAGGCTCTCCAGGACAGCCTGTGCTGTCACGCTTGCATTCTCCCACGTTTTCCTTGGAAGCTGCTCATTTCCTCCTCACACAGAACCCGTAGCGGATGGGGATGTTCTGCCCCAGGGGTGCAGGAGAACTGCCGCTGTCCACCTTCCAGCCTCAGTGAGACCCACGGGAGCGGAGGGGGCACAGGGAGGTCAGGGCTGCCCCAGCCCAGCCCAGAAGCTGGAGAAATGTGTTTATTCCAGATTTCCACCCAGCACAACAGCATCTAAAGGGAGAACAGAGGGTTAGAAAAATAACAATCGCTTTATTAGGGAGTTAAATTCAAACTACATGAGACGGAGCCCCCCGGGACAGGAGAGGAACTGCCAGAGCAGCAACAGCATTTACAGATGGAGGAGCTGGAGGAGCCCCCGTAGAGCCCCTCAGGGAAGCGCAGGAGCAGAAATAACCATCCCTTCGCCCCTCGCCCCCCGTGTGCGGAGCCGCCACGGCCCCGCCGCTGTCCCCGAGGCCGGCACCCCTACGGGAGCAGCACCCCGGGCCAGGGCCCCGGACAGCCCCTCCTGGCCGGTCCCCGGCCTGAACCCGGGAACAGCCCCGAACCGGGATCAGCAGCCCCTGTTACGGGCCTGGACCCGGGAACGGGCCCCGAACGGGGAACGGGCCCCGAACGGGGAACGGCCCCGAACCGGGAAGGGCCCCGGACCGGGAACGGGCCCGAACGGGGAACGGCCCGAACCGGGAACGGGCCCGAACCGGGAACGGGCCCGAACCGGGGAACGGCCTGAACCCGGGAACGGGCCCGAATGGGGAACCGGCCCGAACCGGGAACGGGCCCGAACCGGGAACGGGCCCGAACGGGGAACGGCCTGAACGAACGGGGAACGGGCCCGAACGGGGAACGGCCCGAACCGGGAACGGGCCCGAACCGGGAAGAACGGGCCCGAACCGGGAACGGCCCGAACCGGGAACGGGCCCGAACCGGGAACGGGCCCGCCCGAACGGGGAACGGCCCGAACCGGGAACGGGCCCGAACGGGGAACGGCCCGAACCGGCCGGGAACGGCCTGAACCCGGGAACGGGCCCGAACCGGGAACGGCCTGAACCGGGAACGGGCGGGGGGGAACCGGGAACGGCCCGAACCGGGAACGGGCCCGAACGGGGAACGGCCCGAAGGGGCGCGCCCGCAGCGCGTCACTTCCGGCGGGCCGCGCGCGCTTCCGGCAGCGGGGAGCGGCGCGGCGCCACCGCCGCCATTGAACTGCTTCATCCCGGGCTCCGCCGCCGCCATGCCCGTCAGGACGGGGATCGGGGTCCACACCACGCAGTGCGGGAAGCGGCCGCGCTCCGCGTCCTCCCGGGCCCGGCCCCCGCCGCGCCGCCCGCCCCCGGTGCGCCGCCGGCGCCTCGCTCACGAAGCGCGAGGGCTTCCGGGACAGGTGAGGGGAGGCCCCGGGAGAGGCAAGGGGGTCCCGAGGCGGGGGAGGACCCGGGAGGGGCGAAAGGGGATCGAGAGGGGCGAAAGGGGATCGAGAGAGGGGCTCCGGGAGAACCCGGGAAAGGAAAGGGGGGAAGCGGGGAGAGGGTCCCGCCAGGGGTCTAAGCGGAACGAGAGGGGCCGGGAAGGGCGAGAAGGGATCCGGGAGGGGCTCCGGAAGAAAAGCGAGGTGGGGGGGCTCAGGAGGGGCAACGGGAATCCGGGAAGGACGAGGTGGGGGAAGGGCAAGGAGGAGCCCGGGAAGGGGAGAGGGGCTGGAAATGGCGAGGGGGGCCCCCCTCCCTCCCTGGGACAGGGTCCCGCGGCAGCCGAGCACCCCGGGAAGGACAGGGGAGCCGGGACAAGCCCGTTCAGCGCAGAGCCTTCCCCGCACTCGCCCCGGCTGCAAGAACGAGCCACCTTTGCTCCAAAAAAGCCTTCCCACGTTTCCCTGGATCCCTCCACTCCCGCTCCTGCAGAAAAGAACGCACCGAGACTCCCCTCGGGGCACGGGGTGGTCTCAGATCCCAGCGCCCAATCTGGAGCCTGCCCACACTTGGCTGCCGAGCCTGGGAAGGCAAATCCAGTCCCAACTCATAACCCCCACAGCCCACAGCTTTCCACGTTCCCACGACCGGAGGAAAAGTCCCAAGTTCTCACCTGATGGGAACCCGAGGGGAAGAGGAAGGTGGAAAAACAAGCCTCGCTGTGCCCAGACTCCCGGCACACCCCACACCACATCTTCTACGTGACTTCGAGCCCCGGCTCAGTAAACATCAGGCGGCAAGAGGAGAAGTGCAGCCTCTCCCGGGCGAGGAGAGCTCCAGGCCGTTCCCGAAAAAGGCTGAGGTGAACATTTTAAACAATCAAGAAAGAAAAAAGATAAAAGAGATAAAAGCTCCCTTCAGCACTCCCAGCTGGGGTTAGGAATGTTAAAAGCTCTGGAAAATCCTCCAGGCTCAGGTTTGCTGATCTCCCTCTGATTTCTCTCTCCTCTCTCCCTGATGGGTATTTACAGCCCCAGGGAGGAGCAGATCTACATCCAACCCCCTTCCATCATCAGACCTACATCACAGACCTTCTCCCTACGCTGCAGCTTTCCAAAGCAACCTAGATTTAAGCTCTCCAGACACAAAACAGAGTTCCTGGCTCTAGGACTAGGTCACCCTGCCCACCTTCCCACCACGCTGACCCCTTTGTGCAGCCAAGCACAGAGATTAGATCCTGGAGGAACTGCCTTGGGATAAAACACCCCAAAGTGTCCTGCACACACCCTGGGCAGGGAAGGGCGAGCCCTCTCTCCCAGACAAGGAAAACACCACGGGAACACTCCCAGCTCCGCTGGCAGGAGGGCTGGAAGAGAACACCACGGGAGGGGGAAGTGTGGGAGCCAAAGCCAGGCAAAGGCTGGAAGAGACACAGAAAAATGGGGGGGCTCATCCCTGCTCCCACCGAGGGCCCACGGCGCAGGTAACCTGGGACACACAGCTATCCCCATGTGGCCGATGATCGGGAACAGCCACCTGCCAAGGAACAGGGGGCATCAGCAGCTACTCACGGAGACGAAGTAGGGCCCTGCGAAGTCCCGGATGACGCCGGTGGAGGTGCAGACCAAGGCAGGGGAGAAGCAGAGGAAACAGGAATTCTGCTCGTGCTCCTGGGTCCAGGATTCCTTAAAAACACCTAAAGCTGTTATTTGAGCCAGAGAAGGCAGGGCTGGCTCAGGAGTCCATTATTTATCACACCCCCAAATAAGCTCCAGCCCAAGGAGCAACAGCAACGATCCCAGCAAACTCCTAATTTAGAGCCTGGAATACAAGATTTTTTCCCCTTCTCCTCACCAAACCAGCTGAGCAGCTGAGGAAGCTGAAGGCACTTCTGCTACTCAGAATTAAGAGAATTTAAGTCCTTTTACTTTGATGCCTCTCAGTTGTAAATGCCTCAGTCTATTAGGAGCATTAATTATCCCAAATTAAAACTCTCATCATCCACTTACAAGTGCCTTGTTCCCCTCCTTTTTTTTAAGTGTTAATATTTTGTTAACCCATTGTTTCCACACTCCTGATCTGGGCACGGGCACATTTATACTCCACACACAGTGACGGCTGGCTGAGTGATCCCAGTGCCCCAGACACCAGTCCCGGGTGTGCCTGGGTTTGGATTCAGCAGGATGAAACCCAGTGCAGTATTCAGGGCATGGATCGTGCTGGAGGTCTCACAGCTTACTTCACAGGTTTCCCAAATGCCATGTTGTCTTCCTACAAAAAAAAAGGAAAACTGTCTATGTCACAGCACGTCTGTCCCCAGGAACTGCAGGGCAGTTTAATACAAACAAGCAGCACTGAAAGCAGAGACACAGCAGCCACCGAGGTGAATTAGGGCAGCTGAGCACCAGGAGAAGCAATTAACACCACCACGTTGCTGTCATGCTGCTAAAAAGATTTAATTTAATGTGGTTTCCTGTAGGATGGTTTAGCCTTTTCTTTTCCTTTTCTCTAACAAAGGCTCCACACAGCTCTGGTTACACCAGCTCATCAGCACAGCCAGGCAGTGTTTACTCAAGAGCACTTGAAGCACAAACCTGACCTGAGAGACACAAACCCTGGCCCTTCTCCTGCCCACAGCACTGACAGGACGTGAGTGACAGCCCTGAACTGCTCCCGCATCCTGAAGGAACCTCCCGGACACTCCAAGCACAAACCTGCAGAAAGGCTGCTCAGCATCCTCAGCACCCCAGAGAGAGAAATCCCAGAGCTCAGGGGCTTGGATAAATCCAGTGCCTCTGAACTGCACAGAGCCCAGCTCTTGGAGACAAGAGAGGCAGGAAGGGACCCTACAAGGGTCATCAAGTCCAGCTTCTGGCCCTGCACAGGCTTAAAGGACCTGCACCTTCCCCACTGCCTGCTCCTCCCAGCAGGAAGATTGTGGAATCACAGCTGAGCTTGGGATCCAGTTTCCAGTACCTACAAGGATGAGAACAGCTCCCTTTGCACTGTTCTACTGCCTCGGACGCGTCGTGCACGGCCGTGTCCCAGGCGTTGGGACCAGTGGCATAGACTTTGCCCCTCCCTCCCTCCCTCCCTCGCAGCCAGGACAGGAGCTGTACCATGCGGTGCTTGTACTCCCAGGGATGGGGTATCCAGAATGTCTCTGGGAACTCCCTGGAGCCTCTGGGGGAACACTTTCAAACCCCTGCAGAGATACGGAATCAAAGCCCCTTGCTCCAACCTGGCCTTGAACACTTGGTGGAGAGCCACAGGTCGCACTCCTGTGGCAAGGAGCCAAATCCTGGGGAGGGATCCCAGAGGTTGTGCTGGAACACAGAAAGGGATTAGAAATCCTGTCCCTGAGGTTCCCCAGTCCTGTTATCGTATCTCATCAAGTTTAAGGCCAGAGCCACGTGGGAATGGCAGTTGTCACAGCTGACATATTTCCCATAGAGGAGTGTGAAGAAGCACAGTTTCACCATGTTCCAGGAGGTGCGGCTCAGGAGAAGGAAAGAGCCCATTTTGCTGCTGAATTCAGGCTGTCCCTCAGCTCACCACACCCACGGCTTGGGGGGACACTTCTCCCTTCTCCATGGGATAGGCAGATGCTTCAGAGGCGAGCACTCCTGGTTCTCTTGCTGAGCACAGGCAGTTGACAGCACCACCCACCAGCAACCAGGCACTCCAAATTAGCAGCCAGAAACAGTATTTTGGGAGCAGCATCTAGTGCAACCCACTAACCCAGCCAGAAGACAACACAGAGTGAGATTTGCTTTAGCCAGCATTTCCCAAATTCAGAAGGGAGGGAAACCAGTAATCCTTGGAGAGAAGCCATCCTGTGACCTTATGTTCTGACCAGTTGGAAGCTCCACAGCAGCTGGAAATCAGACCAGCTTTTATGTAAACAAGATTCAAGGCTGAAATGGAGATTCAAAACCCTTTCCTTAAGGAGAGCTCGGGGTTTCCCTCTCCACTGCCTAGAAGTGGAGCTTTATGCAGGGCAGACCTCACAGAATCTCCTCTTCAGGCACAAGGAAGCAGGAGCTATCCTTGCCCAAAAGCAGGCAAAGAAGCTCTTCCTGAACAGGGAAGACTAAAATGAAACCCCATTACCACAGGGCTCATTATTCTGACTGCTGGTGGATTTAACCAAGATGCCAAAAAAGACAAGCCCATTTCATACTTGCACAGACAGGAATGGTGATGAGACCACAAAAGGACCACAATAAATATACCACAAACAACAGGCCTGGAGTCACAAATCCCCCTATGCTGCAGGAGGGAAAGGGGGAAAGGTTTAAATGTGAGAAGAGACAGAAGGTGAGAACCACGGTCACAATCACCCCCAGGAAGAGGACAAAGGGCAGCCAGGTCTTCACAAATCCCCCTATGTGTGCTCAGGGATTGGGGGTTCAGGGCTGCCATCACCGCAGGTGCAGCACCTCCCCTGGAAAAGGGCTCCCAGAGTCCCATGCCTCTATCCCGCTGGATCAGTCACAGGAGGAAAAGAAGCCAGCTCCAGGAGACGCAGATGAGCTGTTACGATGGAGTGGGGCTGCGAGAGAGCAGAAGCTTCCAGACCCCTGACATTGGGAGACACCATCAACAGAACAGAAACACAAAGGCACCCACCCCTCTCCTTTCCTGATCCCATTCCCACCTCCCCCGCTGCAGAAAGGGTCTGCTTGTGCCACTGCAGGAGGCAGAGCTTGCCTTGAGGCTTTTCTTGGCACCGAAAGTGAGGAAGCGTCTGGTGAAGAGGAGGAAAGCAGGTGATCAGAGAGACCCTCCCGCTTTGGAAGGTGTGCTACTGGAGAGATGTGGCACAGGGGAAACAGCAACTCCTACCTGGAGACCCAGGGAATTTGAGTGCTGGGGCACCCCATCCCCCTGGGAAGAACCCCACACTTCCACTTTGGAACATGTGAGCGTCCCTCAGGAGTGTCCCACCTCAACAGCCTCCTGCCACTGCCGGGGGGCCATCGCCTTCGACTTTCCTGCCTTTCCAGGCTCACCAGCAGGACCAGGAGAGTCGGCCCTGCCACACAAGGCTGCAGCAGGCTCCTGGATGGGTGCACCCTGCCACGAGCTGTTCCCAAGCCAGCCGAGAAGCAGGGAAGTGATATTTTCTCTGGCACAAGCTGAAAGGGATAGAGAGCTGCCTCCAGGGATCAAAGGGACACCAGTGGCTTGTGAGGACTGCAGTGCCAGATTCAGCAATTCAGACTCAGGTGCTGCTCCCACAGGGGTTTTCCAGCCCCAGCCGCCGCCTGAGACACGGAGCACTGCTGCTGCAAAGCTCAGCCAGACAGGCAACTTCCAGTACCTTCTCTTTTCAGCTCCAAGCCCTAAACCATTCCTCAGTCACCACCCGGGACCAGCCAGGAGAAAGCCACTGCCCCACTTGTTGTGCCCCTCACACCAACCCCTGCACAGCTCCTGTGCCCAGCTGTGCTCTCCAAAGCTAAGCTCCCTTCCTGCCTGACGCTCAGGAACAGCCCCCCTCGCACAGCCCATCCTGCCCAAGCTCAGAAATCAGCACCTGCAGGGCAGACCCAGCTGTAGAAGGGGTTCCAGGGCACATCCCAGAGACCTACTCAGCTGCGCATAACCCTTCAGCCAGGCTTGGTTTTAAAACACCCCCTGAGTAATGAGCTTGTTTTTCAGGTGTGAGTGGCAAAGCTCTTCTCCCCCCTCTGCAGACAGCTTTCCTGCTGGCCACAAGCACTCCTGGAAATGGATTCCTTGGAATCTGTCAGATACTGGGGAAGGGTCTGAAAACCAGCGACAAAGGCAGCAGCAGACATGGCAGGGACTCCAGAAAAGGAGGAGGGTCCCATCCGCCCATAAGGCTGGAGGAGTCAGGGAAGTGGGAGAGGCACATGGGGAAGGGGAAAACACAGAAATGAGCCCATCAGCTCCAGGTTGATGGGGAAGGCCAGGATGTGGTGACAGAGGGACAATAATGAGCAGGACCATCCCATGCTCTCTACGCGGGAAGGGAATAACTGTACAGAGCAGCCACTGGAACATTTCATCCAGGTTCTCTTTGATCAGGATTTTGGCTTCCCCTGCAGCCCCAGACCCAGCAGCCTCTGGGCATGCTGGGCAGTGGCTCCTGGGCAGAGAACAGAGCTCAGAACACTCCGTCCTTTAATCACACTGGAATCAACATGCGGGGACAGCACTCCCCTCTCCCATCCGGCTGGCTCGCCCCGAGGGGCTCGAGGTTATTGCTGAGGGTGGATCCAGCCCTGGGGCCGGTCATTCCAAGGCCCAAGTCTCAGCTTTGGCAATTCTTGTAGAGCTCGTGGATAAAACATGAACGGGATGGGGGACCAAACGAGAGGGAATTTTACAGTGGGGTTTTGGAAGTCCAGGGGCCCCCTGACACCAGGATGAGGGATGGGGGCTCGCCCTCGCCATTCCAAACTCCGCTCTGGTAAAAAGCATCAAGAAGCAGAGTTTAAATATTTACAAAGAAATCCAGCGCCCCGCAGAGATGAAGGGAACAAGCACTTGGAGATATCCACAGAAATCAGTTTATTTCCCTGCCGTCGGGATTATGAAACCACGGGGAGATCCTGACCCCGACCCCGCTCTTGGCTGAGGGCTGGGAGGAGGGAAGAGATGCATGTGGGAGCTTCAGGATCAGACTCCTTCGGGCAGGAGAGGGGCTGGGGCTCAGTGGGACAGCAGCAGGGTTGTGAGTTTTCCCTGGAGCAGGGAAAAGGGCGAGTTCATAAAGCCAAAGGCACAAACTCTTCCTGCACTGCAGGGATGGGGATTCTCCTGACCCCCAAACCTCCTTCCCATCTTCCACCCCCGAACACCGGGCTGCCCCCGCCCGGGCCTCGAGACCCAGCATTAAATCCACAGGAGAGACAAAAGGGGAGCTGTTCACAGCTGAAGCGAATCAACCTTGGAAAAAAGCAAGGGCTCCGGGCTGGAGAGGGAAGGAGCTGGGAAAAGGGAAAATGAGTCTGGCGGAGAAGGGAAAATGAGTCTCCAGCCTCTGGATATCACATGGAACAGAAAATCAGTGGCTGCATCTGCAGGCAGCAAGCACCCGGCCTCGGACACAACCTGATTTTAAGGCTGATGTACTTCCCCTTCATCCCCCCAGCTGGAGGGGCTGAGCAGCAGGATCCAGGTGGTTTTCCATAAAATGGCTGCACCATGAAATCCTGTGTGGGATAAAGCCCTCGGAGCCGCCTGCCGTCCCGCAGGAGCTGAGGCTGCTTGCCTGAGGGACCCCTGTGGTCCCGGGGGCTTCGGCATCCTCACCTCACCTTCCAGCGACAGATGCGCCAGGTTCCCTGCAGCTCCCGGGCTGGCAGGAAAATCCTGCCAGGCTTGGGAGGCGGGTTCCCCACAATCCCCACATTCCATGACCTGAACCGCGCGGCTCAGCCCCCACACATCCCAGGAGCTGGGAGCATCCCGGGCATCCGAGCGGGGCTATCCGGGCACACCCGGACCGGCTGCGAGCTTGGAGAGGAAAACGAGGGGAGCAGGGCTCGCACAGCAGCCTCACGCCCTGGGCAGATGGATCCTGACATTCCACTGCAGCATTCCTGGCTCCCGGCGCTGGGCTGGCCACGCTGAGTGGGGGGGAAGCAGCGGGGGCCACTGCGGGATGAGAGTTCAGGCCATGTGGCAGCTGGGCTCCCCACGGTGGTGCCCGGGGGGGTCGGTCACACTCGGCCACCCCAGGCGAGGACGGGGTCCAGGGCGCTGACATTCCCGGCTCCCCGTGGCGAGGGAGGTCGGGGACCCCCAGCCCTGACCCCTGGGACCCCTCCCCTCCGTCCAGCTGCAGCGAAGTGACCGCACTTCAAAGGCGGCCCCCAGTGCAACGGGATATTGCTGCTGGGGGAGCCCTTTGATGCACCCCCAAAGGGGGTGGAGGGATCCACAGCCTGGGAGGCACCGCAGCCCCCGGCAGCCTCCAAAGCTCCCAGTGTGGTGCTGGGCCTTACACCCCCTTTCCCTCCCCTGCCTGGGAAACAACGGCGTGAGGGAGAGGAGGCGTTTCCAGCTGTGGCTCAGGCTGGGAATGACACGCAAGGCCTGGCTGGGAGGTCAGACCCTTTGTCTGCACTTTTAATTCTTTATTTCAAATCCCCACACCAGAGCAGGGACCTCCTCCCACAGGGATGGACCCCATCTCTCATGGTGGCAGACTCCAACTCCCAGGGCCTGGGGCACTCGAGCGCTCCCTGGACAGACAGGAACGGTGCCAGATCCCCCAGGGACAGACCCCAGATTCCTCTCCTGGGATCTCAGCTCCCCGTGCCCTCTGCCCTCCCAGAGCCTTTGATGTGACAGCACCCCAGCTTTTACACTGCTACATGTCCCCCCAAAGCCTTGTGGCCACCTGGCCCCCTGGAGCACAGGCAGAGCCCCACCAGTGGATTTGGGGGCAGTGGGGAAGCCCTTGCAGCATCCTCAGGAGGTGCAGGCAAGTCTGGTTCTCCTGGAGGAAAACTGAGGCAGGAGCACGAGAGCGCTGGCGAGGAGCGAGTCCCGGCCTGCTCCCAGCCCTCTGCCCCCTCCAGGACTCGTTGCAGCCAGGCACAGAGCAGGTTCTGGCTCATTTCGGTGCTGTGTGGGCAGCCCCGAGCCACCCTGGCCACCAGCACACCTGAGCCAGGTGCCGGGCCAGCCCTCGGGGATGGTTTTCCTACCTCGGGTGGTGGGACGGAGGCTGCAGCGACCCAGTGACAGCGGGTGGCACCCAGGAACCACCCCATCCTTGGTGACCCAGAGGTGCAGCGAGTTTGCCGGGTCTCAGCCACAGCCGGCGAAACATTTATGGGACAGAAAAGGAAGCGGGGAGAAGTGGGACACAATCCTGCACTGTCCGTGAGCACCAAGCCTTTTCTGGGCATCCTGCACCCTTTGTTCCTGCAACATCCAGAGTGAACAATGATGTGAGGACAGTTGTGTCCCCACAGGGCTTCACGTGGGCTGGGGTCACCCCGGCAAGGGAATGGGAGCCCTGCAATGGGTGTCCTGGGAATGCAGCCAGGTCTCTGCAGGGTAGGCCACCCTCCTCTTCCTCCCCTTGCAGGGCGCTCGCTGCTCAGCTCCGGTGGGGGGTCCATTATTTTTAGCCTGGTTTCTCAGGAAATGAGACTTCAGCAGTGGCTTCATGTGTCTGTGCCCCCCAGCTTTAATGCGAGATGGCAGCACTTACCGAGCACAGGACTGCAAGAAAAGGGGGTGCCTCAGTTTCCCTTGATGCCAGAGGGAGAGCAGCTGGCTGGGGGTGGGGGTCAGGCTGCAGTGCCAGGCAGGGATAAACCCTGGGCAAGAGCACCTCTCTCTGGCACAGCGGGACCTCCAGGAGTCCTGACCCCCCAGGACCATCCTGGGTGCTCAGCCCCACGCAGGAGTGGGCCAGATATGTCCAGCCCCACAACCCCCATCCTGCTGGGGACAATCCCATCCGGCTCTGAATGGATGCCCCCAGCCCCCTCCTCACCCCATGGCTCCCCCCAGCCCCAGATTCCCTATCCCATGCTCGGCTCCATGGCCCCCATCCCATAATGCATTCCCAGCCCACAGCTCCTTTCCCACGGGCCCAGTGTGGAGCAGCATCAGCTCCCTGGGGCTTTGCAGGACCCCCATCCCCAGGGTGCCGGCATGGGGGGAGCAGTGCCTCTGCCCCCCTGCAGCACCCTGAAGCCCCCACCCCAAAAGGGGGTTCTTTGGAGAGCGCCTGGGCTGCACTGGGGGAACTGGGGGGACTGGTGTGTGCTGTGGGTGGGAGATGTCCCACCCTGGTGTTACACGGGGGGGCTGGGGGCAGGATGTGGTTCTCCCGGACAGGGGGACCCCAAGCGTGGTGGAGACTGGAAGCCAAGGGCGTGGGAAAGGGGAAACTGGGCTGAACTGGGAGGCGTCAGGCGCCTGGGAAGGGGTGGCGCAGCGGGGATGCGCCGGCACGAAAGCAGGGACTGGAGCCAGCAAGCACCCGCCGGACGGGACTGAACTGGGCTGTGGCTCGGTGCTGTGCCCGGGGTGACTCAACCGCAGCCCTGCGAGCGCCTCCGCGCCCGGGTCGCCCTCCAGCACCCCACGGGACCCTCGAGGGCGCGCGGTGCCCCCGCTCCCCACCCCGCAGTGGGCTCAGCCCCACGCCCCCCCTTACCTGTCCAGGTGAGGGGTCTCGGTGGGCTCCCCAAGTGGGGCGAGAGGAGCCGGACCACACCCCCCCCGCGGTGCCGGTGCAGCCCCCCCCCCGGAGCCCCCAGCCCGCCCCTTCTCACCGGGCAGCAGAGCGGGGCGGGTGTGCAGCCCGCCAGCCCCAGGTCTCTGTCACAGCGTGGGGACAAGAAAAATCACCCCTCAAACGCGTGACGGGACGCCCTCGCCTCCTCCTAGCACCAGGGACCCCATTCGCGGGGGCCTCAGACCCCCAGCCCCCCAGGACCGGCAGATCCCAGTGGCCTCCAGCACAGCCCAGGCTTGCCGGACACCCACCCCCCACACCCCTCCCTAAAATGCACCCACGCCCAGCCCCTCCTGGGTGACCCCCACGTCCCCCTTTTTTCATTGCAGGCAGCCCGACAAGACACGGGGGGTCCGGACGGCGTGAAGGCACGGGGGACCAGTCAAACCAGTTAAACCTCCCCAGCAAGCCACAGCTGGGGGGTGCACAAGAAGCACCACAGCCCCGCCAGTGCGCAATGGGGTGCTGGGCACCCGGCCCCCCACCCTGCCTGAGCCAGGCGCTGCTGTGGTGCCCCGTTCCCCGTGGGGACCCCAAACCGAACCGTGCGGCACACGGGGGGGTCCCCCCACCCGGAACAGAGCCACCACCTAAAAAATGTCACCTAGGGGGCTGGGGTGATGCTGCCGCTGTCTCCCCGCCGCAGCCGCTCGTATCCTGTTTACTGCACACGAACGGGCTCTGCCCGGGGCTGGGGGGGTCTCGGGGGACACGAACCGGCTCTCACCAACCTGTGACACCCACCGGCCCCCTGCCCCGACATCGGGTCTGGGGGGGGGTCTCGGGGGCCAGGGAACCCCCCCATCGCACACAGAAGGAACCCCAACACTGCCTGGCCCCCTCGGGCGCTGAGCACGAGAAGGGCACCTTCTGCTGCCACCCCCAGCACAGCCCGCCCCAAACCAGCTCTGCCCCAGCGCCGGGGGGGTGTCAGACACCCCCCAGGGTTGGGGACCCCAGCCCAGGACGGCCCTGTCCCAGCCTGTCCCCAGCCCCTCGGAGGGTCCCATCCCTGCCCCACAGGTGCCCACCTCCACCAGTGGCCCTGTCCCCAGCCCCAAAGGTGACTCTGACCCCGCCCCATGGGTCGGGCACCCCCAGGCTCCTGAGCACCCACAGAGCCACGTCCTGGCACGGCTGGGGGGTCCGAGGGCAGGAAATTGCAGCAGCCGCGGGGCAGATCAGCCTGGACCCCCCCGAGCAGCTCCCGTTGCCTCACCACGGCCCTTCCTGTCCCCGCTGTTGGGAAAGCGCTGCCTGCTGTCACCACCGGGCTGAGACCGTTCTCAGATCATCACATCTCCCGGGGGGTTTTGCCCCATGCCCGGAGCGCACAGGGACAGATGGCAGAAGGGGGCTTGGCTGCCCCCAGGATGGGCTGAGACCGAGCGTGTTTGCTCAGGACTGGCCCTGCCCCTGCCCGCTTTCCCAGGGATTCACCGGGTGCCCGCTCCTCCGGCTGCCGGCTCCGTGCCAGGCCAGCCCTGCCCGCGGCCCGTGTTTGCCCATGCCGAGGGTGCCCAGAGAAGGGCACAGGCAGCCCGAGGGCGGGCTCGGGGGCACTGCGGACTCTAAACACCCTAAACACCCCTGCCACCCCCACCGGCGACAAGCGAGGAGCGGGGCGAAGGACCCCCCCCGGTCATCCTGCTGAAAGGACAAGGGGGA
Source organism: Corvus cornix cornix (assembly GCF_000738735.6). Classification (NCBI taxonomy): domain Eukaryota; kingdom Metazoa; phylum Chordata; class Aves; order Passeriformes; family Corvidae; genus Corvus; species Corvus cornix. The sequence continues at coordinate 1,043,166 of NC_046352.1, read as the reverse complement.
GGAGCTCAGCCCACACCCCCGCGTGCCGGGCGTGCACCAGCGATGCCAACATCTGGAGAGGCACCTCGGGGCCGCTGTGGGACAGCGCGGGGACACGGCGAGGGGCTGGCCCGGGCGGGGGCAGGGACACGGAGTGCTCATCCGTCAGGAAGCTCAGGTCCAGCAGCGCCTCGGGCTCCAGCGCCATGGCGGGGTGCGGGCTCCCGCGGCGGAGCTGCCAGTCCCGGCGCAGCACCTCGGCGATGCAGCTCCGCTCCTCCCCACGCTGTCCCTAAAGGTGGCGCCGAGCAGGGACCCCCAGCCCACCTGATGCGTCCCTCCAGCCGGGCTGCTCTGTCCCCAAGGGGTGATGGACCCCCAGCTGGCTGCTCCTGGAGGGTGGGGCTTCACCCTGGCTGAGCTCAGTGGGTGACCCCATCGGCAGGTGAAAAGGGGACCCTGGGACACCAGCCACCCCCTCCCAGGGGGTTTGGGACCCTCGGTGCTGGTGTGACAAACCAACCCCTGTGCCACTGCCCCAGAGCCTTCCCAGTCCATGGAGCCGCCCCAACAGGGTCTGGGCCGCGCCGGGTCCGACACCGACTTGCGGAGTTTGCTGGGGGCAGGAGGGTGACATTGGGGCGGGTGCCGGTGGCGCTGGGCCCGGGCGTCGCAGAACCAGTCCCCGGTGAGGCTCCGCATCGCCTACCCCGGGGCCGCCTCCTGCGGCGGATGGAGGCTCGGACGAGGGTCAGAGCCCAGGGGAGCTCAGCGGGCCAAGCCCTGGCCCCCATTTCCCTGTCCCCTCCACGCCCCATCCCATGGCCTCCAGCTCGCCCAGGCTGGGGCCACGTTCCAGGTCCCCCGTTCCTGGGGACATCCTCTCCTCCGTGTCCTGTGCACCATCCTCATCCTCCTTCTCCTCTGCCAGCGGCTCATCATACCAGTGAGATGCCACCAGCCCCGGGGCACCTGTGGGATGCCACCCTCTCCTCCCTCACCACCATCCCCCTCGCCACGAGTGCTGCTCCCCTCCAGCCCCCTTGTGCCACCCCAGCGGGATGGTGGGAGATGGTGCAAAACCAGACCCTGGAATGATGGGCAGGCACCGGCCCTGGCTGGATGGTGGGAGACACTGGGATGGTGGGAGACACTGGGATAATGGACAGATGGACACTGGGTCACCGTTAGTTTGGTTTGGATGGTGGACAGCCAAACACCGGGACAGTGGGAGACACTGGAGGGACCCACCTGGAGCTCAGGGGCCTCCTGCATCTCTGTGAGGGAGCTGTGGGACATTTCCCATCACTCTGCAGGGTTCAGGATCACTCCAAGTGCAGCACAACCTTGGGATGGCACTGGGGGTGCTGCAGGGTGAGGGATGACCCATGGGACACCCCGTGGGACCTTTTGTGGGACATTTCCACCCCGGGCACCCCCTCCTCCCCCACCTGCTGCCCCCAGCCCCCGCTCCCCTCTGCTCCTGGGTCTCCTCCACAGCCGGCGCGGGGGGGCTGGGCTGTGAGGGACAGGGTGAGAACAGGGGCGCCGGGCTGTCCTGCTCCCTCACCGGGATGTCACCCTGCAGCAGGGGCTGTGACATCGTGGGGGGCTCCAGCCCCCCAAATCCCCACAGCACGGGCCCCCCATCCCCGTTACCTGGCTTTTGGCCAGAGCAGCGGAATGGCCACAATGGGGGGCCAGGAGGAGGCTGGTGATCAGAGCGACCAGGGGCGGGTGGGGGTCCCGACCCAGCAGGGGTGGGTAGGAAGGGGAGATCCCTCTCTCATCCTCCTCTGTGCTGGATGAGCTGAAGGAGTTCCCACCTCCCGTGTCACCTGCAAGCCCCAGCCTCCCTCCCACCTGCCCAGCATCGTGGCTGCTGTGTGCAGAGCCCGGCTCCTCCTATAAAGCCCCATGCACCCCCCCTCCAACACCCCTTACAGCCCCCCCAACCCCTACAGCAACCCACCCAATCCTAGAGAGCCCCTCAACCCCATGGAGCCCCCTCAAGACCCTACAGCCGCCCCCCCCTCCACCCTTGTACAGACCCCCTCCAGCCCCCCAAACTCATACAGCTCCTCCGGTACAGGCCATGCTGTGCTGGCTTTGCTCAGTCTCCCCAGCCCCCAAAAACCCCATACACCTCCTCGGGCCCCCAGCCCCACTGAGGGCACCCAGCTCCCAGCAGTGTCTGGTGCTTGGGGGGGTCTGGTCTCTCGGGGGGGTCTCTGGTCTCTGGAAATGCAAAGAGGGGTCAGCACCGGAGCTGGTGCTCAGCAGGCTCGGGAGGGTGTGGCCGTTCTGTGGGGACACCGGGGCTGGCCCCACCCACCCCACCCCGGCCCAGTCACGCACCGTGGAGGAGCTGAGGCTGGACACGGAGGGGGTGACACGGCCAGGGTGGGGTGGGGAGGTGACACCAGGGGGGCTGGGGAGGTGCCCCGGCCACCCTGCCCAGCTCCCCCTCGCTGTACAGGCTCATCAGGCTCCCGCTCAGCTGCAGCACCTGCAGCTCCTTCTTGGCCGGGTCGTAGCGCAGGGAGAACTGGACACAGCCCCGCAGCACTCACGGGTCCGAGCGCTGCTTCTTGGCTTCGGCCAGCTCCCGGCAGCGCAGGACGTCGAGGTGGCTGCAGTGGGGGCAGGGTGGGCATCCCCTGGGCAGTGCCACCGGGGGCTGGGCTTGCTGCGGTTGGACTTGTCCGGCAGCAGGTAGGTCTTGATGTACCTGGGGCCAAAGAAGACCTTGAGGGTCTCGTTGAAGACGGGATCCAAGCTCCTCTTCCTCACCGCGGTCTTGCGCCCCCAGCCACCCGATCTGAACCACGGGGACCTCCAAATCCACCCCTAAGCATGGCTAGATGCAGGTCCCTCTTCTCCAGCTTGTACTGGTGGGGAGGGGACACAGGCTGAGATTATCCAAGGAACAGGTTCCTGCCCAGGCTGTCATGGTGCCACACCGAGAGGTTCAGGGTCCGGCTCAACCAGTCCCAGGTGCCCAGCGCGACCTCCACCTCCCCCGGGGGCAGTGCATGAACAGGGGGCTGGGGAGGCAGGGAGCTCACCCGTGGCTGGAGACTGTTGCCCCGGCTGGCAAGGCCATCTGAGGGGATGGGCATCTGTGGGGCATGGGGACGTTACGCCCACAGGCCCCTCTCACCTTCCGAGCCGGCAGGGATGAACTTCAGCGCCAGGTTGAGGATCCCCGCTCCTGCGGGCCAGAGGGGTCAGGGCCGCCCTGCATGCCAGACTCCCCCAGCTTGCAGTGGGATGAGGCTCTGAGCATCCTTCACCCAGATGTGCAGCTCGCCCGTGGGTGGCGGGTGGCCCCGGGGTGTCATCCCCCCTTACCACTGCACGAAGGCATCCACAGTGCCGCTCTCCGGCAGCACGTAGCTGGGGTGACACCGCGGTGAGGGGGGGCCCCCCAGCAGCCCCTCTAAGAGGGGGTTCAGGCTCCGCTTCACCACCCGTGTCTTCTGCCGGCTCGCCTTGCTGTCATCGGCACACGCCTCGGCCAAGTCCTTGGCCTGGAAGCCGTCGTACACCATGGTGTGGTTGCTGAGCCGGATGCCGCCCAGCTGGCGCTTGGAGAAGGCTTCGTGGTGCCAGAGGGTGAACGGGGACACCCAGGGCACACCCCGAGCAGCTGGGGGTCCCTCCTCCTCACCGGTGCCCAGGGGGCAGCCCGTAGCTGCTCCCTGCAGAGAGAGCACCCCGTCACCCCCGAGCTGTGACACCCTGCTGCAGCAGCCGCTTCCACACCCCCTGCTCCTCTGCCGTCGAGTCCATCCAGCCCACCTACGCCCGGGGGACCAGGTTGGTCCGCAGGGGCAGCAGCGCTTCCACCCAGTGCCCGGGGTCTCCGTCCCTCAGGTCCCACAGTCCCGCTGGCACAAGCCGGTCCTTGGGGGGCTGGGGTCTGGTGCCACTTCATTGCTGCTGGAAGGGGAGGGCACAGACCCCAGCCCGCACAGTGATCCAGGGCAACAAACAGCCACCAGATGTGCCCTCAGCAATAAAAAGCTGCCAGATGTGCCCGAAGCAGTGGGATGCAGCAGCTCCAGCCCCGCAGTGGAGGGAGAAGTCAGGGTGTGGTGGGCCCGGGGTTGCCACCCCAGGGGCTGGGAGGACAGTGATGGAGGGCACAGCCCCACACTGGGCATCCTCATAGAGGAATGACCCCCCCACCCCACCCAGGGCTGTGACAGGGCCACTGGACAGTGTGGGTCTCCCAGTGTGACAGGGCAGCCCAGTGTGGGGTATCCCAGTAAGAAAAGGGGTGATACTGGTGGGTGGCCCCAGTGACTCCAGTCCTCCCAGTGACCAGGGAAGGGGAACTGTCCTGGGAGATTTTGGTTGCAAAAAAACCTTCGGGGATTTGGCTGTTCCTGCCCACAGCCTGGTGTCCGTGTGTTTGTCACCCATCTCCTGTCACTCCGGAGCCCCAGCAGTGGGTGCCGGGCAGAGCCCGAGCTGGAACGGGGGGGACAGAAACCAATAAAGGATTTTCCTGTAATTCATGGGGACCTGTGGCCATGGGTGGCAGTGGGGGGCCCTTTGCTGGCCCCAGCCCCACACGGGGGGCCCATCCAGCCCCGAATTCCACCTTGGGCCCCCCACCCTGTGCTTGCCAGATGCCCAGCGCGGGGCTGGGGATGCTCCGGGGTTTGCACCTCCGGCTGCTCCCAGGGGATGCAGCCCCACACCCGACTATGCAAAGCTGGGACACGGCCCCCAGGCCCGACCCCGTCCCTGTCCGTGAAGAGGCCACTGCTGGTGTCCCCCTGCCCGCGGCCGGACTGTCCCCCCGCGCAGGCCCAGGATCTGAGGGCCCCGCGCCTCCAGGCTGGGGGGGGACGCTGTCCCCGCCCTCCCCAGGACCCACAGGGTGAAGCCCCCAGGACCTTTCCTGCCACATCTCCTTTCTGTCCCATGCACGTGTGGGTGGGCACTGGGACACCACCTGCACCCCCCTCCCTGGGGGCTGCGAGGGGCTGGGGTGTATGGGATCCCCCCCTGCTGCAGGGGGAGTCCAGTGCAGTCCAACCCCTCCCCATGCCCCATTAAACTCTGGTGGTGGTGTCTGTGTTGTGTCCAGGGGGTTCCTGTGGCTGGGGATGTTTTGGGGAGGGGGCTGCGTGTCGTGTGCTGTGGGGTGACGCTTGTAGCTCGGGCTGCCTCTGTGTGCTCTGGGGGGGGCCTGGGGGCTTCCCTCTCCCCCACCCTCTTTCTGTGTGCCCAGTCCCCCGTGCCCGCCGAGGAGCGGAGCCAGGGCCCTGCTGTGTGCTTTTGCTGTGCCTTGGGTGCTTTTCCCTCCAGCATTTTGGCCAGAGCACCCAGCCCTGCCCTGACACCCCCCGCCTCCCCACAGCCTTGAGGCTCGTGGGGCTGGGGGGTGCCCTCCTCCCCTCGTGGATTAGTTTGACCCCAGCTCGCACCCAGCAGCCCCCTTCCCACTCTCGGCACCCCCTGCCCCATGCCCCCTCACCCTGAGCATCCTCAACAGCACGGGAACTGCGGGGCTCCCAGCCTGGCCACCCCTTCTGCCACCTGGGCGAGGGGTCCCCAGTGCCCCCAGCCTCACCACAGCGGGGTGCAAAGGGGTCCCCCCGCCCCCTTTCCGGCACGGAGCCCCTCAGGGCTGCAGCCCCACACAGCACGGGTGTTTCCCAGCTGGTTGTGCCGTTTCCTGTGGGTTTCCTGTTAGGGATGGAAGGGACCCTTCCTTCGCACCCCCCCGGGCAGAGGGGAGGAGGACCCTCCCTCCTGGTTTGCATGAGTAGGTTCTGGGTGCCGGCGGCAGGGGGAGGGGGTGTCCCCCCGCAGCCCCAGAGCTTCTCTAACGTGGGGGGCCGTGCCCCATCTCTCTTTCCTTCCACGCTGCCAGAGAGGACAACCGTCCCTCAGAGCTGAGCCAAGGGTGCTCCATGCTGTCCCCGTGTCCCTGGGCAAGCTGTGTGTCAGTGTCTGGCTGGGTCCTGGCTCTCTGTCCTGCCACCTCCCCTGTCCCGTGGCTCTTTGTGCCGGTCCGCCCTCACCCTGCAGGGGACGATTTGGGAGGTGGAGGGCACCCTAAAGTCAAGACTGGGGTCACCCTGGGGTGTGTCCTGTCTCCGCTGTGTTGTGTCGCTGTAAGGGCCCCATGCTCCCACCGGAACCGGGATGGAGGGGGGGACCCGGGCCAAGCCCCAGGCCGTCGCCTTCTTCGTCATCAAGTTCATCAAGTCGAAGGACAGCACCTACCAAACCCGCCCGCCCGGCTTCGACACGGCGAGTTTCATCGGGGGCATCGTGCTGGTGCTGTGCGTGTTTCCCTGGCCACCAGGGACCACCACCACCAGTGCCCCGCTGACAGGCAGCCCCGACTTTATTGGTGGACGCATCTGTACCCAGGGATGCCAACACACCCATAACTCCCCAAACCTCCTGGGAGCTACCAGTCCTCCCTGTGCAGCCACTGGGATCCGCACGGACCCCAAATCCCCCCTGGGAAGGGGCTGAGCCCATCCCAGCATCCACATATTTGTGGGAACATCCCAGCCCAAGCTGATCCCACTGGGATCTGTTTGCCACTGGCTCCTTTCCTGCAGCTCCAGCTGCTCTGGCATACTGGAGAGCGCTGGGCTCATTACAGCGGGTAACCAGAGCCTGGAGCCTGCTGAATTATTTGGGAATTGCCACCTCCAGCCTGGCTGGGAGTGGAGAAGGAGCCTCTTCCAGGAGCGGGAGGCTAGGGGACTCACAACACTCAGCAGCCCTCCAGGAACAAGCCCTGATTCCATCGTTGCCCCTGGGTCACAGCTCTCTGTCCCTGTCACCTCTCTCTGGCCTGGGCAATGCCCAGGTAGTCCCTTTGGGAGGGATGAGCAGAGCTGCCCTCAGGGCTGGATCAATGGATGTGCCCCCTGCCTGGATGCCCCCGGGATCGGGGACATGTCCCAACAAGGCACTTCCCTCCATATTTCACAAGTGACACACTCCACAAGTGAGTGGGTCTGGGGAGGGGTGGGAGGCGGTGGGATGGGGGTGCCTTCTCCAGCACTGAAGTCCCACACGGAAGAGCCTCCATGGTCCCACAGCAAGGAGCCGGGTGCAGGGGTGTGCGGCAATGTCCCCTGTTGCCCCTTTTACCCCCTTGCCTCTGTCCCTGGTGCTGGTGCAGGTACCAGGGCCATGGGGATGAAATCCCACCACCAGGACAGGGACCTGCTGTGCCGAGGTAACCCCAGACCCCCAAACCCCCCCAGACCCTCTGACCTTCGGGACAGAAGCTGCGTTCAGAGAGGGTCAGCGGTGCGGGAGACCTGTGCACTCTACAACACCAGCGCCTGGCTGTGCTGGTTTGGGATCCTTGGGGAAACGGTGCCCCCTCTTCCCACAGGAACAGGGCAACGAAGCCTCCTCATCCCAAACCTCAGGTACCCAGGGATGCCTGGGCCCGAACACCACTGTTCACAAAGCCCCTCCCTGGGCCCCCACCCACAGACCCTCAGGTGGATGCCCACCCCTGCACTCAGCACCCTTGGATGGCTGGTCCCAGCTGCTTTCATGGCCGGGCTCCATCTCAGCGGCTCCCATCAGCCCTCCCCAGCCCCTGTCACTGGACCGGGCCATGCTGGGACAGTGTCGGGTGGGCTGCAGGACCCCCGAGGAGCCAGGTGAGTGCTCGGCTGGGTGAGCACAGAGAGGGAGGTCCTGCGAGATGTGTACAGCCAGCAGCCATCCCCACAACGGCACCGACTGCATCTGATGGGTGCTGGCCCTGCCCTCACCCTTTTCCCTGGCCTTGGCAGGAGGGTGTGGCGAGCTCCCTCCTGCTGCACTATCAGAGTGGAGCTGGGGGTCCAGCCCTCCCCCACTGCCGGAGGGCTACAAACCCCACATCGGGACGGGGGCTGTGGGGTTTGGGGCTACGGGATGTGCCTTCATCGCCTCATCTCATTTCCAATGAGATCTCCACCAAAAGATCTCTGGAGAGAGCTGGCGATGGGGTGCCCGGGGGGCAGAGGGGCGACACTGCTCAGGTAACCCTGACCAGGCTGGTGCTGCCTCCGCAAACACCCGCGTGACTCACCGCCTCCCCGGGCCGGCGGCAACGGGGGTCCCGCGCCTCCCTCGCCGACAGCCAGCGCTGTAAATTAATGATGAGCGTGTGTGGGGGAAGAGCAGGCAAACGCGGGCGTGGGACGCAGCGAGGTGCAGGCAGGGCCCGGCCGCAGCCCGTCGCAGCTGAGAGCCTGGAAACACATCCAGGGTGGGGAATGGCTCCCGGCTCTTTCCCGGGACGGTGGAGCCAACCCGGGGAAATGCCCAACACCCTCCTGCGAGCCCTGGGGGGAGGGTTCGCCCGAGGTGCTGTGGTGGGAAGCGCTGCCGGCAGGGATGCCTTGTGCTTGTTCCGTCCCCTGGCCGCGCACGGTTTTTAGGGAACCCTAAAAGCTGGGGGGCTACAACTGCTCCCTCCAAAGGGCGCCACCGGTTGCCCCCTTGGCTTTTCCTGGGAAAGAAGGAAAGGGGCTTTTCTATCAGGCCCACCTCCTCCCTCCGTAGCCATGGCAATGGGCCCGCAGCATCTCTGCTTCCTGCCTTCTACTTTCCCATTGGCTCCCGGCAGGTCTCCAAATGCTGGAAGGGGGGACCCAGCGGCGTCCTGCGCCTGCCACGATAAAAATAAATTATAAACCTGCCTAAACCCTTGCGAACAAAGTCTCCTTCCCCACACCTGACGGCAGGAGCGGGAGTTGACAACGTTGGGCTCAAACGTCTGTTAGAGCACCCCTGGGAATGGGGCTGCCCTCAGCCGGCCCCGCTGCCCCCCTTTATTCCCTCTGCTGCTGCCGGGAGACATTTCCACCCTGACTTATCCCAGCGGGACCCACGCGTGTTCCCACTCCAGGCATTAATTATGCAAACCCCAGGCTTCCTTCTGCTCCCCCTCTCCCATCCCCCCTCGTGGGCCGTGGTGGGGAGAGGGGAACGGAGCCGTCACCTCCTTCCTGAGGTGCTGCAGGGCTGCAGCGGGATAAGCGGCGTGTAGGGTCCAAGCTCCTCCCCAAAAAGTGTGGGGGTGCTCCTGCTCCCAGCCGTGCTCCGTGGGGCTGGGACCCCCAAGGGCCAGGGGGATGCGCTGTTCCCCTCGCCCCCACGGGACTCCGTCCCCCGGCCTTGGTTTGGAGGAGAGGAACCCCTGGGGCTTTGCAGCTTTGGGGCAGCTGAACTTTTTTCGGGGGGGATTGGTTTTTTCCAGGGCTGCGCGCAGGGACCCGCTCCCACCCGCGCAGGTACGGCCGGGGGGGCGGGGGGGAACTCCCGGGCCATGGCCCCGCCGGGTCCCAGGGCGCTGCGCTGCGCGCTCCTGTGCGCGCTGCTGGAGATCCGTGGACACACCTCTCGCTGGGACCGTGCCGAGCCTGGCCGAGCCGAGCCGGGCCCCCGCCGCCGCCGGGGCCGCCTCCCGCGGGCGCGCATCTGCTCCGCTCCGCTCTCCCGCCACACCCCCGGGCCGGGCCTGCCGGGGCGGGGCCGGCCGGGCGGGATAAGGCGGGGCCGCCGGTGGGGGGGTGTGTGTGCGATGGGGGCGATGGGGGTGATGCACCTCGTGAGAGACCCGCACAGGTGTGCGCAGGGGGTACCGTGTGTACAGCCCGTGCAGCCCCGGGTTTCCCACGGGGGTGCGCAGGTGTGCAGGTGTGCGGGGTGTGTACAGCGTGTGCAAGTGTGTGCAGCTGTGTGTGCTGTGCACAGGCGGGTGCGGTCACACGGTGCGGGCAGGTGTGTACGGGGTGTACGGGCGGGGAGAGCGGGCAGTGCAGGGTGTGCGGGGTGTGCAGAGTTCGAAGGGTGCGCGGGCGGGGGGACGGACCCGCCGCAGCCCCGGGAGGGGTCGAAGTGTCCCGGGCACGGGGCTGGCCGGGGCCTCGGCCTGGCTCGGTTCGGTTCGGTTCGGCCCAGCCTGACTGGCCCCAGCCCCGGGAGGCCCCGGTGGTCCCGGGCACGGCTGCGGCCGCCCCCTCGGAGCCCGGGCAGGGATTCCCCGGCGATCTGTTCCCGCCGAGGAGAGAGGGGGTCTGCCGGGACCCCCGCGGGAATAGGAGAAGCCTGCGCTCCTCGAGACTCTTCCCCGCGCCGGTTCCTCGAAGCCCAGCGCGTGGGGAGCTGCGGGAAGGGCTGGCGGGGAGCCCTCCCCCCGAGAGGAGGAGGAGAAGAGGACCGGCTTTCCCACGCGGGGCTGAATAATTCATGGCCAGGAGAAGCGGGAAAGCCGGGCCACCTGGCCCCGCACAGCCGGGGTGCCCAGCCCCCTCCCCTCTCCCGGTGGGTCCCCGCGGCCCGCTGTGGAGGGGGCGGCCCGGGGTTTGGGGGGGTGTGGGGTGGTCGAGGGGGTTCTCTAAGGGAGGGAAGCCTGTAGTGACTCGCCCCCTCTGCCCGCAATGCGGAGGTTTGGGGGCTCCGAAACTCCCACGGCACCCGTGGGACCCCCCCCACGAGCCCGGGTCACCGCCGTGCTGTCGCAGCTCATTCATAAAAACAGCCCCCCCACGCCCCGGCCCACGCCCGCTGCACGCCCCCGCGCCGGAGCCAATCAGCGCCCGGGCGGGCAGCGCGGGAGCGCGCGCGCCGCATAGTAATGGGGCTCGGGGGTGACTCACGCCCCCCCAGCCCCGCTCGCCCCGCTGTGACGTCAATGGCGGGCGCCGCTGCCATGGGCGCCGCCGAGTTATAGTGACCGAGCGGGGCCGGGGGGCCCGGCGGTGCCGGGCACTCACCTGCCGGGATGCTGGGCCCGGGCTGCGCTGGGCTGCCCGGCTGCACCCTCCCCATAGCGCGGCGCTCTGCCGGAGCGGGGTCCCCCCTCCGCCGGTGCCCCCCCCTCCCCGGGCGGGCAGCAAAGCCCCTGGACGGGCTTTGGGGGGCACGGCCGCCCCTCGCGCGGGAACGGACACACTCCCATCCGCACCACGGCATCCCTTCTTACCGTGGGGGTCTACCCTGAGGGGATCCCAGGCAGCAGGTAAAGGGGGTGACCCTGCCCCCCCGATCAGCACTCCATCCAGGAGAGCAGGACTGCCAGGGGAAAACACCCTCCCCCGCGAGGACTTCGGGGCCAAACCCTGCGCCTGCCTGCCTTAGCTGCTGGGGGTTGGGCACTGCATGATTTTGATGGATAAACAGTTTTAAAACAAATAGGTGAATAAAGGGGAGGAACACACACACACACACACTCAACACGTGTGTATTGAGGGGGTGCTCGCTGTTTACTCTAAGGGGATTTTTCTGGATGAGATGGTTACCCAGATGGGACAGCACTGCCTCCCCCCAAAAGTTGTCTTCAGGAGGGTGGGCAGAGCAGAGGATGACCTGCAAGAGCAGCCCCCTCAGTGCCCGCTGTCCACAAGCTGTCCCTGTGCCGAGAACCAGCCTTGCTGGCCTTCGCTGGAGTTGGGGGGCTCTTTCTCCATCATGATGGCGAAGGCGAGGGGCTGCACCACAGACTCCAGATCCAAGGAGCTGCCACTGCCATTCCTGGCTACGGCGTTCTCGCAGGAGATGATGGTCCCCGAGATGGAGAGGACAACGTCCCACGGGTTCCCGATCAGGAGGAACATTGGGGCACGGAAAGTCGGGGTGTAGAAGATGACCACCACCACAACAAAGGCAAAGTGCAGGATCAACCCCAGACCCGCCAGGAGGTCGGCTGTGGCCAAGCTGAAGGAGGTGACCAGGAGCCCCACGGTGAGCAGGCTGACCGCTTCTGATGGGATGAAGTACTTGTAGAGGGACAGGTAGCGGTCAATGGTGATGGTAAGCAGGCTGCTGACGCTGGCCGTGGTGAGGATCAACATGATGTAAGTCCTGGTGACCGTCCTCTCTGAGTAGTAGGTCAGGGCATCCTTCAGGCAGTTCCAGCCCATGACGGGCAGCAGCCCGTAGCAGATGGAGGCTCCCCAGACGGAGAGGATGACGAGGTGGTTCTTGGTCAGCGGTCTGACGATGCTGCAGGCGGAGGGCACGATCCTACAGATCTGCACGTACAGCTGGAGCATCACCGCAAACACCGCGAAGAAGGAGACGTAGTGGGCGCTGGCCAGGAGGTGCCTCTGGACGGCGATCTGGTGGGCGTGCCGGCACCAGCAGGATGCGAAGGTGCCCAGGATGACGGCCAGGGTGGCGATGCCCTTGCGGGTGGTGTAGGTGTAGAGGGCTGGGTAGCTGTAGTCCCCCAGCAGCCCGTACACGGCAAAGGGCAGCCTGAAGGCGTAAATGACGGGGTTGAGCATGGAGTTGTAGGTGGCGGGGAGCAGGGTGACGAGCGTGGAGGAGAAGCACCCGCAGCACACGGCCCACAGCACTTTCTGGATCTCCTGGTTCAAGTGAAAGATGGGGGGGGGGGCACATCAGACGTCACTGGGGGAGCGGGAGCGGAAAGGCGCAATGTGCCTCTGGGAATGAGAAGGGGGAATCAAAGCAAATCCCCCGACTGCAATCGGTGAAGGGGTTGTGCCCAAAAAGGATGAGGCTGGGAAGAGCTGCTTGATTCCAAGAGCTCCTATATTATGGATAAAAAATACATCTTTCTCTCTATTCAAAAAGTGGAAAAATAGAGGAAAAGTAAACAGTTTTAAAAAAAGCAAGAGGAGGACAAACGTTCCTGGTGCTGCCCCACCCTTAAAAAAATAAAGCATCCCCTTCCCCAAATGTATAAAATATATTTTGACTATCTGAGGTAAATAACAAGGTTGTAAACGGCTGGGAGAAGGGGGAGGGGAGGTGAGTCCCTCCTCCTGTGGTAACAAGTCTCTCCTCGAGGCACAGAAATCAAATTAAATAATAATTTTAAAAACAATAAATAAATAAATGGATGGATCCCTCCTGAAGGCAGCGAGCACTAGAGGGCAGCAGGGCCCAGTGCTGGGTGGTGGGAGGGGCAGCACACTGAGGACCCCAAAACTTGTGGGTTTGGGGGTGCAGAGCCTCCGGCAGCCCTCCAATCCCAGTGCAAAGAAAGGCTTTGGTGGGGGGAGCCCTGGGTGCCGTGAGGGGGGTCAGGGGTCCCCTTCACAAGGGGCCTTTCACATCCATCTCCCCAGCCCAGAAACATGCGAAGGTCCTCATCCAGAGGGGTCCCTGTCCTGAGGGATCCCCAGCCCGGGGGATCCCCATCCCATTTATTCCCCTACCAGAGTTGTAAACAAGAAGCAGCCCCCCCACCCTGACCCACCGAGAGGGAAACAACATCCCACCCCCTCCCCAGCATCAGACAGCCGCACCTCGTACCACAAATTAAAACGGAGCAGGGGGACGGCCCTGATGGGACTCGGGGACCGCAGCCTTCTCTGCCCCCTCAACAGGATGTGATGGGTGGGGGAAGCACTGTCACTCGGCATCTCTTATCCGGGAGCAGGGGCTGTGAAGATGAGGATGGTCAGGGGCCTCGGTGCTGCTCCCCCCGGGCCAGCTCCCGCTGGTGGGGGAACGTGTCAGATGTCACCAGGAGAGCTGGAGGCAGCCCCTGTGCCTGCTGGGGCCCAGGTTGCAACCCCTCGGATGGACGCCCACCGTGGGAATGAGTCCTCGCCATCCCTGAACACGAGAGGGGCTTGGGGGCAGAGATGGGGCAGAGATACCATTCCTGCTGGATGGAGGTTTCGCAGCATGGGAATCTCAGTGTGGGGGTGCTGGGCACGGCCCCCCTGTGCCCCCTCCCGACCAGCAGGCAGCTGGGGCAGCAGGGATGGGTGTCCCAGATCCTGTGTGAGCGGCGACGCTACCGGAGGGTCTGAGCTGCCCTAATTAGCTCTGCCATCATTAAGCCCGCGTTCCGTGACCTGCTGCTCCCTGACCGGGGCGGGCAGGGGCACGGGGGGCTCTGGGGGCGCAGAGGCTCTCAGCCCCGGGCTCTGCCACATCCCGGCGCGTCTGCGGATGCACAAATGCCTGTGAGAATGAAGCGGAGCCCCGGGGGCCGCGCACATCCCCCTGCACCGAGCCGGCCCCCGGCGGCTCTTTCCTCTGCAATAAACAGCCCCAGCCCCCGGGGCTGCCACCAGGTCCCCGAGCCCAAGGTCTCCCCTCATCACTTGCTAACGCAGCCCCTTGCCAGCGCTCAGCCGGGGGAAATCTTCACGAGCCCAGCCCTGGGAGAGCAGGAGACAATCTGTGGGTCCTTCAGCCCCCCCAGCCCCACAACCTCTGGCTTAACCTCAGCAGGGACAAGGGGAGCCCGAAAGTCCCCATCCCCGGCGCTCGGGAATGATCTCCTGGCTGAGGGTGCTCAGCTGAGCCCTGGGGTGCAATGAACACCTCTGCCCCTGAATACAGCAGAGCTGGGAATTACGGGATTTTTCACTGCTGGGGGACGTAGGCGGAGAGAAAAGCTGTTTCAGCTGCCATGTGATGTTGACATAAGAATCACCAGGTAAAAACACTGGAGGGGCTTGCACACCGTGAAGCTCCCTCTGAAGACATCAGCAGGGGAGGCACGAGCACCCTGGTGTGTCACTCTGTCCCCAGGGGAAGTGACAGGGACCCCAGGGAGTGGGAGGAGGGTGGGAGCCTGAGGAGGGGTTCCAGCAAACCTGAACGGTGCTGCCTTTGTGCCCTGCATGCCAGGAGCTGGGAAGGGGGGGCCGCAGCCCTGTGCCCACCCCCACCGCCGGCCGTGGTGTCGCCGCAGCTCCTGAGCCCTCTGCATGCCCCGATCAATCGGAAGCTCCGGCACAGCCCTCTTGGGGAAATGCCTTGGCCTGAGTTGTGATGGCTTTTGATGCCACGCTGTCACTGTGGTGGGGTGGTGGGGACAAGGATTCAGTGAGGGCTCAGCTCCCACAGCTCCCAAGTTGCTGGCACACTGGGCAGCGGCCACTGTGGTGGCAGCAGGGGACGGGGCTGTGAGGGTGACATTCTACGCAGGTAGGAGCCAAAGGGTGCATTTCCCACCCGGGAAGGGGGCACACGGAGCAGCCAGGGTCGTGGCTTCCTCCAGCCCATAAGCTTCCCTCATCCATCCTGGCAGCAGGGAACTGGGCCCTGGCAGGATCAGGCTGCTGTATCTCCCCGCCTGGTGCCTCCTGCTCCATCATCCCCCAAAGGCCTGGAGCAGGATTTGACTCTTTTTTATAGCTTCACTTTTTGCATCTTTCTCCACCAAAAAAGGGAGCACCTCTCCTGCACATCCCTGGCGTGGGGGTGGCTGCTCAGCACTCTGGCACCTTCTTGGATCGTGCCCACGTCTCTTAGCTCATATTTTAACCCCAAAGTTGGGCTGTTGGTCCCCGTGAGCTGCTGAGAGCCTGGGAAGGGCTGGCCCTGCCAGATGTGCGAGCACAGCTGGGGTGAGGCCCTGCCTGCACTGGAGCGCGGGCAGGGCTTGGAGGCAAGAGCTGCCTGTGCTTGCGGCATGCTGCCAGCAGGACCAGGGCTGCCCACACTGGAGAAGGGGAGCAAACCCAACCCGCCCCCAGCTCTCTCACCTGCATGGTGGCCAAGGGCAAGTGCTTGGAGCCATATCTGGGCCCCGCTTAGCAGGGGCTCCAGAGCGGGTGGTTTGGGACCAGCCCTGGCTCTGCTGTGCGTGCTGCCAAGCAACCTCCTTCCCTCCTCCCATCTGGCAAAACCCTGGTGGTTTTGGCACCAGGGCTGTTGGCTGTGCCCCAGGCAGGGCACTCCGCAACTCTTGGCTGTGCCCCAGGGTGGTGCAGGGGCTATGTCAGGACTCACGGTCCCATCATGGGCACTAGGTTTCTCATTTAAATGTAACCCAGGCCCATAACTGGAGCTGCCAGCCCTCCCCATGGCTTTCTTCATTTCCTGCCTGCTCCTGCTTCCAAGGAAACAAAATCCCCCAAGCCAGGGCTGGCTGGGAAATGCCTCCTGCTGCCTCCGGCATTTGGTAAAACGCTTACAGCAGGGCCGTGTCGATGCCTGCAGAGCCATGGCTGTGGTGGTGGCCGAGGATGATGCTCGAGGCCGAGCTGTCGCTGTTTCCCACCAAGCACAGCCCTCTCGGACAGACTTCCCTCCCTGGGAAGCACCATCTGCATCACGTGTGGCAACAGGGATAAAATGAGCAGCTGCTGACCCCCTCTCCCTGCACTTAGGGTCCTGCTGGCCCCGGGTCCCTGCACAGCCGTGGGCTCATGGCAGGAAGCCGCCTCCAGCGCCAGCCCCGAGCCAGCATGGAAGCCTGGTCCTCTGGGAGCTTCCTGTGGAGAGCAGTTAAGGCAGGAGCTGGGGATGTGGCCAGGGCCGAATTACTCTCCCCATCCAGTTAGACAAGCAGCAGCTCTGCGCCGGGCTCAGCCGCTCTGCAAAGGCCAGCGCCAGCATGGCCAGGGCAACCACGGGGTGCCAGAGGAATTATGTTATTTGGAGCTCAAGTTTCTGCAGTCTGGCAGGTCCCGTGCTGCGGATGGCTTTATCTGTAACTCTTCCATCTGCTCACAGCAGCTCACAAATTTCTCTCCTCCTCCCTGCCTTTGCTGTTGCCTACGCGGTTGTGTGGGGAAGGCAATCGGCTCAGCCCCTCAGAAATGGCTGACTCCTCTCTCTCGCTCTCTTGCTGCCTGGTGGGTTTTTGGCCCAGTGCCAGCAGAGAGTCCCTGTTCCTCGCACGTAGGTGTGTGCTGAGATGGCAGCCCCTGGCCAAGCAGCCATGGGTGGTGGGAGAGCACTACCCTCTTCCAGCATCCTGGGAAACTCTCCCAGTGTGTGGCAGCGCTCCGCCGTGCCAATGTCACCCCCGACTCGCGCTGCTGTCCCCCTCTGGGACCGCAGCAAGTGCAGGCGCTGCCAGCTCGGATCAGCGTTAACAGCCTGCCTTGGACGAGTGGGCTGCGTGTCCTTTCCACCACTGACGTCAGCTTCTCTCCCTTAATTACCTATTTAATTTTCTCCTTCAAGGTGGTGTTAGCAACACCCAGAAGATGCTGCCGGCTGACTCGGCACAGGATCACAGCTGGCCGGGCTGCGGCTTCACAGGAGACCCCATCTCCAAAGCACACCGACCTTGGCCCCGGCCTTTGATCTCTCTCCGTGCCCGTCTGTCTCTTCCACATGCCATGAGCAGCGCTTTCCTGCCACAGCTGGGGCAGTGTCTCCACAGCTCCATATCCTTGGTAAGCTCGGTGCAGGGAGGAGAAGCCCAGCAGTGATTGATTGTGTGAGCCCCAGCCCCATACCCTCAGGGCCCTATGCCTCCACCCTCCACAGAGCCGGGGAGCTCCCGGAGGCTGAGGTTGCTGGTTTAACCCCCTAAACAATAGGGAGATCTTAGTCCCAGATCTGCCTTCCTGGGTGTTTTGGAGTGACAGCCCTTGGAAGACATCTTCAGAGTCTGGGAGGTGTTGGTGAGTTTTGGGCTGTGGCCAGGTGGTCCCTCTGCTTTTTTGGGGTTCAGGACAACACGCAGCCTTGTCCTGGCTCCAGCTGGAGCCTGGGAGGAGCAACTGGAGCTCCTGGCTGCCTTTGGATGGGTGCGCAGGGGAAGGAGGGAGCTCTGGGGCTTCCACACTCCCTTGAGCTGCATGTCCCAGCTCTTTAATTGGCCTTGCCAGCTCCTGAACAAGCAAGGCCTTTAGTCATGCTGGGGCACAGAGGCTCAGCAACGCTGTGCCTTTCTTGGCTGACAATGGTCCCTGGCTGCAAAACCTCATTAGACTTTTACCGCGGGCTTTGCTCTGCCAAATTCCCTTGGCTTTAGGAGACACCGGTGCCTCGTTTTCTTGCTGGTTGGTGAAGAGCAACAAAAGGCTCTGTCCCTGCTGCTCCTCATCCCTGAGTGGTGGCTGCTGGCCCCGAGCTCAGGTGCCTCATCTGGCCTTGCTCCGTGGGGCTCTGCAGCAGCTTTTTGCCTCCATTTTGCAGCTCCAGGTCCCTCGTGCAGTGAATGTGCCTGGCCCCTGCCATAGGAAATGAGCCATAGAGCAGAGCCACTGCAGCTGGGCTGGGAAGAGGCTGGAGGGTCACAGCACCAAGGAAGCCCCATCCAGGAGCAGCCTCCAGCCTCCCCCCAGCACTATCGGCACAGACACCTTTCCCGTGCCGAGGTGGAGTGAGCGCTATTAACAGTGGGAATTTTGTCCTGCCCAGGCGGAGGCCGAGGAAAGCTGGCGCATCCCGAGCTGTCTGGCAAACACCCCTCAGTGCAGCTACCAGGGTGTCCCTTGGGAAGCCCAGTGGCCAGGGAGGTGCCGGCTGTCGTTCCTGGGAGCATGGGAGGTGCTGGGCCACCGGAGCCAGTCGTGCCTGTCCTTGTGTCTGGCCTTGAGCACTTCCAGGGATCCAGGGGCAGCCACAGCTTCTCTGGGCAAACCTGGCTCTCATTCCATGGGCAGGGACACCTTCCTCTCTCCCAGGGTGCTCCAAGCCCCGTCCAACGGCTTGGTGTGTGACTTGGAATCATGAAAAGGTTTGGGCTGGAAGGGACCTTAAAGCTCATTGGTGCCTGTGTGTGTTACTGTGGGGGTGTGAGCCTGGGCCTGGCACAGGCGCTGCAGGAAACAAAAATAATAATTTTTTTGATTCTTTTTTAAAACTTGATAAAACCTTTCTATCCAGCAGCTCAGTAACCCCTGGATGAAGATCCCAACTGCAAATATTTTGTAATGTACATGTATACCCTGTCAGTTGCTGTATAAGCCAGATTTCCTGCTGCTTTGTTTCGTTGTTTTTAGTAATCTTGCACATCCCAGTGCAGACTCCCTGCCTTCTGTATTCCCATGTAATGTCTGTGCTTTTTGGCCGGACTCTGCGGGGAGGCAGTGGGTGTGGGGGATCAGAGCCCGCCCCTGGTCCATATGAGCAAAATACTGTAGATTTGTCGGGTTTTTTTTTTTACCCCTGCAAAATAAACACTGAAGTTTCAGCAGTGAAACTCTGCTTACAAAGAAGAAAAAAAAGAAAAAAACCCCCAACTTGAAGGGTGACATTTGATGGATACTCTCAGGGTGCAGGGGGTTCCTCACTTCAGACCAAAGGTAAGGTGGGAGAGGAGGGATGGGAAGTGCCCTCCACGGACCCAGCCAGGCTGGAGGTCGGATATATTTATAAGAGTAATTATTCCATTTGTGTCTTAGGGGTTTATTGCTGATTAGAATGTCATAGAATTAGACGAGCTGTAACCCCTCCTGAAGTGCCTTATTTTCCTACACGATATAATATATTCATTTCAGAAACTAACCCATTTTTCTTCCTGATTAGAATGCTTCTCTTCCTTTTTAAACAAAGCCTTGAAGTGGAAGTGGATCCGATGTTTTTATTACTGCAGGGCAGATGCAGCTGCCCCGGGTCAGGTTTCACTGCTGTTGGATTTCGGGGGTGCTTTTTTAACGTATTTCTTTTAGAAGTCCCTGCCCTGGAGGGGCTCTGGGAGGGAGCTGCCTGGCATTTCAGGGAAAGGATAGATTGGATTTTTTTTTTTTTTTTCCCCCACAACGTGAACTTAATCAGAGCCAGGGAAGGGGCTCGCGGAGGTCCCAGATGGCTGAGGAATCGTGCAGAGTGTCCCGGGCTCAGCCCGGAGCCGCCGCCGCAGCCGGTGACCTTCACTGCTTCTCCTCTCCTTGCCGGCAGCCTCTCCCCCGCCGCCCCCCTTCCCCTCGCTGGGAAAGCCTCGTCCCGGCTCCTTCCCTTCGCTGGTTAAACATTCTCGCGGTGTCCTCGCCCGCAGTGCTTGGCTGCTGCTCATTCCGCCCATCCTGGGAGCCGCTGGCTCGGGGCTGCAAGTCCGGGCAGGCACGGCCGCCCCGGAGCCCAGGGCACGAGCTGGTGCTCCCTACGAGCAGCCTCCCGCTCTCATTGCAGCTGGGCTCTTACTCCTTCCTCCCCTCTTCCCACATGAGGCTGGGGCGAACCTCGAGCGTTTCAAGAGAGAGCAGCTGTGCTGGAAGTGCAGGGCTGCCCTACCACCTCTGTCCTCGTGTCGGTGAGCTCAATGTTTTTGAAAGCAGTAGGGGAGGAGGAGAGGTGCCAAAACCAACCTTTGCTGCTCTAGAGGGACCATCTCTGAGTATCGTTGCAAAATCGCAAAGCTCTGGGCCACCAATTTTCTTAAATCTTTGATTGCCAAGCAGGCTTAGCCTGTGCGGGGATCCCTGAGAAACAATTGTTGGAGTGTTTTTTAAATCTCCTTTGAGTCGGGCTTTTTTTTTTTCTTTTTTCTTTTGCAGGAATCAAAACTGCAGGATCCTAAACAGAAGGGTTGTGGACAGGTAGGGAAGGTTGGCGCTGCCTTGTCCCTGCAAGCCTGCTGGAAACACCCTCTGCTCCCAAATCCCATCCCAGGCGGGCGGAGGCGGCTCCTCCGGCTCCTCCGGCTCCTCCGGCCTCCTGGCAGTAGGAGGGATGGGGACAGTCCCTCACGCTGTGTCTGTTGCACAAGGACGCTGCTGTGTGGGCACGGCCGATACGGAGAAGTGCCATATTCCCTGAGCTCCGGTGGATGGTGTGTCAGGCAGGGCCGTGCTTGCCTTAACTAGACTTAGCCCTTGTTGGGAAAGGGGAGCGAGTCTTCCTGTCGCCTGAACAGCAGGATCACACAGGGAAGCGAGGAGCCCGCAAATGCCAAACCTGGCTAAATTTGAGATCCGACTGCTCCCAGAGACAAGTTCCCGGGAACAACAGGCCCTGAGCTAACCCGGGCTGATGGGTGAGGGGATGAGAGAGGCACTGCCTCGTTCTGCTGCTCCTTCTGAGAGCATCCTCCGCAGGTGAGCCATGGTGCAGTGGAGAGATTGGGAAATGCAAAGGGATGGTTGCTGCAAGCCTGGGAACATCTGAGCAGCACTAGTTCCAGGTTCTGGAAGAGGGAACAAACCTCTGGAGTCATCAGGCTTTGTCTGCAGGCAGGCTGCAGAGGGCATAGGCAGCAGGGCATCCCAGTGGGTTGGGGTGCAGATCAGGCTGGGACCCACTGAGACCCCAGGGATTCTCTGGATGGCTGCGCCTGTGTGTGTGTGCGTGCATTTTAATCTTGGCTGGGGCAGAGAAGGCCTGGAGGATGGGAAATCCTGCTTGGGAGTTGATTGATGGCTTCAGCTTGTGCCATCGAGTTCTTACTGATTCCGCCTCCTTTAATGATGTTGCTGATACCTGGAATGCTGGGCCCTGCCCGAGGTTTGCTGGACATCTTTTTGCCTTTCTTGAAGTATTTCACCAGCCTGTGCCTGTCTCTCTTCCCTGCCTCCTTTTTGAGGTTATGGGTCCAGCTGTTGTGGGATGTGTGTCCCACTAAGACCAACTCTCCGATGTGTATTTTAATTTGGACATGACTCAGTAAGGGTCATGCAAAAAGCAATTCCAAAGCGTTTTATGTTACCTTACATAGAATATGAGCATATCTTGGAAATCTAACCCAGATACCCCTGATCCAGTACTGGCAGGGGAAAATGGGGGATTTGAACTAGCTGACCTCGGTTTTATTGCTTAAGAGAACGTTTCTTCTCCTCACTAACCCTGTGAATTAATTCCCAGGCTGCTCACTATACATCAGTTACATCAGACCTAACTTACCCTAATTTTGTTATTATAATTCATTAGTTAATTTTTCCCCCTAGGGAGGGGAGTTTGTGTGCCTAAAAACGTCATGTGTGTGAGCTGAGTTGCCGGGTGACCGTACTTTTAACACAGGGACTTAAATGCTGGTATTGCCTTTGCTTCTTCTCCCTTTGGCCTGGCCAGGGCAGTTTGAGAGGTGCTTTTTTTAGCGTAAAATTCCCAATTCAGTGCCTAAGACAGGGAGATGGGGTGGGGAGGGGTTCTCTGAACACCAAGCGGTGGCCAGACCTCACCAGGCTGATTTTCTCCAATTCATGCTGAGGTTGTGTTTAGCTTCCCACTCCTGGGAAAGCAGAGCTACTGCCCCACTGAGACACATCTGTGGTCAGCTCTGCTTTGCCAAGAGGAGACTTGCACAGAGGGATGTAAAACCAGGGCAGGATGCTTGCTCATGTAAGGAGGGACTTTTTTTATTTTAGAAGCTGCCTTTACCTTCCTCAAATCTCCTCGACAGATCACCCTGTGTGGGGCGCACTTCCCTGCTCTGAGGCTGCTGAGTGCCTTGGGTGCATAATCAGGGTTTTGGCAATGGTGCACAATTCTTTCCCCTCTGACCCCTAAGTATTAATTCGGTAGTGCTGCAAGAAAATGGGCTTTAAATGTCAGTTCTCTGCTGCATCCCACTGTCAAAGGTTTTCTCAGTGCAACAGCAGACAGTTGATCTGATGGCTCTTCCTTGCCAGTGAATACTGTAAAGATGGATGATCCTGTTGCGGCCGCATGGCCTTTCGGATGAAGGACATTTTCAGCTAGATTTTTGATGCCACCAGGCAGAGCACATATAAACCCTCCATCCTGAGGGATTTTTAAACGTTGGGATTTAGCTGGAGGGGGTGTAACGGTTGCTTATTTAAAAGAGAGCTAAACCTCCCTGGCAGGACTTTGTGCTCTGCCTTTCCAAAAGGTCTCCTCACGGACACTGAGGATGCGGATGTGCCAAGGGTTTTCAGACAACCAGCAGCATATCTCCCCTCTCCCTCCCCCTCCTTCCCTTCTCTCCTGGGTTCACTTCTTACAGAATCAGGTGGCCAAACCTTGCACCACATCCTTTCCATCCAGTAACCAAAGAGGATGAGTGGTCGGTTGTGCCAAGCTCCCATCCCCTCCTTCCCTTCTCTCCTGGGTTCATGTCGCGCCGCATCGCGGTGGAATACAGCGACTCCGAAGACGACTCCTCCGAGTTCGATGTGGAGGAGCAGCGGGAGCAGGAGAAGCGGGATGTTGTAGGGAACGACGTGGCCACAATCCACCTTAGCATGATGATCCCCTCCATTCCCTCCTTCCCAACAGGCTTCCAGCTGCGCAAGGGCACTCCCAGCTTGCCTCGCTCAGAGCACTGTGACAAAGGGAGATTTCAGCGTGACCGAGTGCTTCCCATTCCACCTCCCCACCCAGCCTGTCCTGGCTGTCACCATCAGTGTTACCCCACAGGTTTGTTGGGGAATTTACAGCAGTGGGGTTACCCCTCGGAGGGGCACAGAAGGGATTGCTGGGTTTTATGCTTCCCCCAACACCTTTGGAGATGGCAGTGCCCGAACTGGAGTGATCTGCTGCTCAAGGCTTGTCCCTTGTGGTCCCTCCTTGTCTGCCCACCCTCATGAGCACCTTATTCTCCTTTGCCTCTGGAAAACTCTTGGGAACTGTCTCCTGGAAGGAGTGTGACTGCCTATGCCAGGAGTGATCTGCTTTCGGCTATTCGGCAAGGTAAGGCTGCGTTTCCACGCCAGCCTCCTCCACCTCCTGAGCTGGAGGAGGAACTGTCTCCTGCCAGACGCGGCTGCACTGCAAAGTGGGAGGAGAGGGAGTGTGTGTGCGCTTCCCACATCCATAAATATCTTCTGAGCAGGTAAAAAGTAATTACAGATAGCTGGAGGCAGCCCGCTCTGATTCCATCTTGTAGGTAGTACAAGTAAAGGGGGTCAGAATCCAGAGACTTAGTGCCTGCTCTGAGACATCTGGTGGGATCTGCACTGGCTGTGTAACCAGTTCTGAGCAGTGAGGTGGCTCTCACCCAGGTGGGTGCAGCAGACTCCTGGTGATGCTTCCTGTGGCCTCCATCTGTAGCCCCATGGCTCCTTTCCAAAGAGCCGCAGCACGAGGTGCAGAGCATTCACCTGTGGCTGGCACTGCAGAACCATGCTGGGTGTGCTGCAGATGAGGCATTTTTCTTGTGCTGCCTAGGAAATTATGTCTTTGGTTTTCTGCTGTCACTTCCGTGGCTGCCTTGGGGTTAGGTGAAATCTCCGTCCTTTGGATTATGTGAAACTTTGCTTTTGAGGTCATACAAATGAACATAGCTGAACTGAAGTAGCTGTTTCCTCTGGGAAAGTTGAGTTGCTAAACTGAAATCCACCAGGCCCTTGCAAAGAGGAACCTCTTCCTCCCAACCTGCTGGGAAGGTTGTTTCCCATCCTGTGTACTCCTCCACCTCTCAACATCCTCTCACCTTACAGGTAGGGCTGCAACACCTTCTTGTTGAAGCTCTTTGACAGAGATTCTCTCCCTGTGCCTGTCCTCGAAACCTACGGGACCTGCAATACTCTCCCTGCAAGGTATTAACACCAGGAAGGCCTTCAAAAGCTCCACCACTCAGGACCAGGCTTCAGTGTTGTTGGCCTGGGTCAAGCTGTTCTTCACTTGCTCTCTCCTCTTCCTTACGACCTTAAGAAGTGCAAAGCATGCCAAGAACTCCAACTGCAATCAGATGTTCACTGCTTGTTGGCACAGCACGCTGGAGATTTGATGGGTTTCCCAAGGGATCTGTGGGAAAAGGAACCTACAGGGGTTCCAACCCCATGGGCCGCTCGAGGGAGGGCTGTGTGGATGGAGCAGCAGATCCATGTGGGATCTCACTCTCCAGCAGCTGGGTGGCAGTGGATGAGCTGCTTGAGCTTGGTCACAGGGATTCCCCACTGCCCTGGGTGGTGGAATGTGTTCTCTGGAGCGAAGAGGGACTGTTCCCTGCCTCCCCCATGGTGAAGGTTCTCGTTGAGTCAGCGTGGTTGGTTCAGCACCATAAACCCAGCGTGATCAAAGTCACTCAGCTGGATCCCAAAGAGGAGGAAGGTAATGGAGTGGAGCACAGGCCGAAAGCCAACACCTTTGCCTCTCGGGTGAGCATTCTTGTCGAGAGAGTTGACCGCTTGCAAGGTGGGCACTTTATTATTGCAGGTAAATCTGCAGAAGACATATTTAGGGAGTTGTTTACTCTTTCTTCAAGAAAACAAGCTCGGAGACTGAGTATGGTCTGATGTAGTTCATGAGGGTAATAACTCAACCCTGACAAACTTGAAAAGAAGAGTGGTTGGTTCTTTCTTTCTTTCTTTCTTCTGAAGATCCCTTGGAAATGTCAGGTTTTGGTGGAACAAAGCGTTTTCTGTCCTTTTTAGTTCGTTTTAGTTTAGTTTTAATTGACTTTAAAGTATGTCTCAATTGTTTCCTTATTGCTCTTAAAGGACCTTCAGATCCATCCACATTCAGACCAGTGTAGTGTTGTCAGTCCTTTTTACTCCAGAGCAATAAAAATCTAACTGTATTTCCTTGTCTAATAAACAGAACAGCAGAGAATGTAAAGATGTGCCAGCTCCCCTGGAGGCAGGCCTGCTGGAGACTGGGAGCCTTTGAGATTAGCTCCAGCTTTGGGATCCAGGACTGGGTCTGCTCTCTACTTCCAGAGTGCTTTAAGCTTGATTTTTCAGACAGTGCCACCTGAAGGAACAGCAGGGTCAGTGCTGTCAGCTGCGGTTACGAATGTCCCTGACTGAGAAGTTCCCTTTTGGTTTTGATTTGGAATCAATGTGAATGCATCCCGAACCATGGATGGTGCTTGTCATAGCAGCCCACTGGGTAGTCCAGGCTGTTTGAGAGGGATTTTGTTACTCCTGTAACTGGTGCAGCTCCTGATCCGAGCCCCAAGCGCTCTCGTGGCTGTCTACCTGTGGCCATCTCTTGTTGCACTGTAGGTTTTAAACTCCTAAGGACGGGGCATGCAGAACAAAAAGACAGGACTCATTGAAAGTTCTTGGGTTTCTTCCAGGTTTCCCACCTCAGTCTGCTCTGCGCTGTCCTCAGCGTGGCTGGGGCTCCCTGACTTGGTTTGTGCCTGGGATGGCTGGAAATGTTTCCCATCAGTGGGAACACCATGGGCCCATGTCTGCGGTTGGTGCCATATGATGATGCACTTCAAAACCAGACTGCTTATTGGGAGCAGCCTTGTACTCAGCAGCCGTTTCCTGAATGTCGGAGAGGATCTTTAGGAGTAACAGATTCCAGAACAAACTGTTGACCATCTGCAGACAGCCACGTTTTCCAAAATTGCTGTTGAAATTAGACTTCCAACTGGTTTTTCGGCTTTGGGGATGCCCTCGCCCTGCCTTGTGCAAGGGGCGCTTTGTCTCTCTGATGGGACGGGAGCAGGAACAAGGAGCTGATATGTCAGGTTAGATAGCTGGGAGTGTTTGTGCAGCTGGAGAAGGTTGAATTTTAACCTGGCTCGTTCACCGTGCTTGGCAGTGTAAGGAGATCTCCTTAACCTTCAGCATTTGCTTTCTACAAACACTTGGACCTGGCATTGAGTTTGAGTTTGTTACTTGAGCATATGTGGAGTCTGCATTGTCTGGGAGGGTAGAAGGAAGAGGTCAGTTGAAGTGAGCTACGTGGCCCTTAGGTTTCCAAACATAAAATCCTTCTCATGAGTTTGAGTTTGTTCAAATAGGAGATGTGTGCTGATGTTGAACATGGAGAGTGCTTCATGAAACATGGCCACAGCAAGAGCTGTTGCTGGAAGGTTTTGCATTTTCCCACAGACAAATTTTTGCTCTCTTTGGTCAATTCAGAAATGTTTTTCACTTCTTCTCCCTCCAGGGTCAAAACTAATACAGAAAGTGCTGTTAGATAGTGTTTGATACTTGAAATGCTGGGTGATAACTGCAGCTGCACTTACACAGGCAAGGGAACACCGACCATCCCTTCTTCAATTAATCTCTGTCTTACCCCATCTAAAAGTGTTCATGAAGCACAGGCAACATGTGAGATATGACAAAGATAATTCTGATTGTAAGCTGAACTTTTGCAGTCAAAGTAACTAAACTAAAAATCCACAAGCTAAAGATGGAAGGACCTATTAAATCATGCCGTCTGTCTTCCTGACAGTGCATGCAAACATAAATCTTGTCAAACTTTCATATTCCAGTGAGTTTACCCTTCGTTAGGCTGTGACAGCCCTGTCAAGTGAATAATCAGCCATGCCTGGTGCACCACAGTCTCTTTAAAACAAATTCACTCTCTTCTTGTACCTTGACTAGTACAGGAACGTAGAGCAGGTTCAGTAGCTACGCTCGCACCCAAATGACCAAACTCCTGCCCCCCACTCTTTCCTCTCTCCTCCAAGAATGCTGAGCACCATCCACTTCCCCAGGGTCAGCAGTATTTTAAATAAAGCAATGTTTAGGAGGAGAGGAGCCTCCTGCTGACACGTGGTGTGAGAGGAGAGCAAGGCAGATGGGAAGGAGATGTGGGGATGGGAAGATGTGAGCTGCTGGACCAGTCACAGGTACCTGGAGGGGAAACTAAGCGCTGGGAGCCAAATTGCAGCCTGTTTTTTTCCTCGGGAAGGTACCCTGGGAGCTGGGGCCAGATCCCACAGGTTTAGACCTTCTTTGCACAGATATTCAAAGCTTCTCTGTTTCTGCCGCTGCAGGGAAAGCTCATCCCTGTTCGGAGACACGCTGTGGGTTAATGTGACAGCCCTTGAAATCCATCTCGTGCATGTGAAATGGTGAGGAAGGAGGCAGCAAAGCTCTGCAAAGCCCAACTGGCCCTTGTTGTTCATTTGTTAGGTCTGGTAGCCAAGATGGTTGTGGAGAGTGAGCATTCTGTTGGGTTGGAGAAATGTCACTGCACAGGCGAAACCAGGCTCTCTGCTCGCGTTGCAGTGCAAACCATGGCTGTCACTGAAATCTGGGCCCGTGTTTGCTGCCAGTCGGTGTCACAAAGCAAGCCCTTGTCTTCCGCCATGTGGCAGGCAAAGTTTGGGTGCAGCCTCTTTCCAATCAAATTAATCTATTGTTTAGCTTCTCTGGGGTGTTTGCAAGCCCTTCTGCTTGCTCTGTCTGTTGAAATGCTCTGGGTTCTGATTAACCACCTTTGTCCTTGAAGCGAGACTTTGATAGCCTACATGCCACAGGAGATACGAAGAGTTAATTGTGGTCTCTCCGGGATGACTCCATACGTCAGCTAGCTCTCCAGTGGGCTGACCCATAGCCTTGGAAAAGCTGGAGGGAAAACACAGGAGCGTCGGTGGTTTGGGGCTGCTCACTCAAATGGCAGCATGAGCTGAAGCGATGCCTGGCTGCTGCTGTTTGTTGCGTTGTGAGACCCAAAGACCCGTCTGAGCCAAATGGTGCCTCCAAGTAGTCTTATTTTTAATGGAAGATAATTAAAGCCCCCACACAGAAGCTCCTGTTTGCCCGTGCCTGTGTGTGTGTGTATGTGAGAGGCTGCAGTGAAACTGCAGATGGAAGGATGGAGCGCTAATTTCATATCCCTGGTCCCACTGCCTTCCTATCTAAGAGAAAATGGGGAGGGGGGTATTTCTCCCCCATCTGCCTTCCCTGGGTAATGCTAAAATGTTTTCCTAAAGAAATCTGATCGTTGCCCTCAGGAGTCGCTACTGCTCTTTATTTAGCTCCCTTTCTACTCTCGTGTTCCTACCCTGGCAAATGTCATTCGACAGCTGGGCAGCCTGAGTGAGTACCATGGCGAGCCTGCGCACCTGTGCCGTCAGACGTTGCCTAGCGTTCCGAGCGAGCTGGAATGCGTGACCAACATCCAGAACAGTGCCTGAAGCAGGTCCACCATGCCGTTAGTAACGAGGAACATTGAGCCAAGGCCTGGAATTTGCGGTTGAGTAATCCTTTCCTGTTTCTTTTTTGGGTTGTTTTTCATCTTTGAAGGCTTATAAATAAAGCCATTTGAGAGCAGGAAAAACGAACACCATGGCTCTGGTGTGAGAACAGGAGGATCTTTATTTCTGATGAACCAGTTTTCTCAGGGTGGGGAGGGGGGGAAAAGTTCTCCATCTCTGCCTCTGTACCTGGGCTGGTGGGGCTCTGCTGTCACTGCAAGCCAGGGGAAGGGAACAACGGCTGCGGCGTTGCCAGCAGCGCTGGGAATGTGGGCGAAGATGCGGGTCACGCCAGGCGCTGTGTGAGCGCGGGAGGCGGGAGCCCTATCCGGGCAGTGGATGGGTCTCGGTTTAAGCAACTATTGATTGCAAGTTTGAAATGTTTCTGAAGAGGAGCTTGTAAGACTGGGAGAAGCTGTTTTGTTCTTTCTTTTTCTGTATAATAACATCTCCTGTCTTCATCTCTGTTCCAGGAGAGCCCCGCGTGCTGCGCCAGGAGGGAGGCACCACACGTGCTTTGGTGTGGCCTGCAGGATAAGGAACAGTCACCAGAAAGTTTCCTGGTCAGCTGCAAGCGCTTGCTGTAAAACAATGGTCCAGTGTAAACCTCATCCCCGGGGGATTTCCCAAGGGAAGAGGGGTGCAGCACGTTCTTTAAAGAACTGGAAGTTTGTCCTGCCTGTTGTACAATCAGTCCTGAGTTGTTTCTGTTCTGTCCAAAGCATAACTTCCGGACACTTAGGTTTTCTTCAGGCTTTATATTTTATTAGGGCCTGTTAGTAAAGAGATTTTTTGTTAGTTCAAGGCACTGACCTGCACATAAAAGCACTTCCTTCTCCCTCCTGGAGCTGGACAATCTGGGAGGGAGCTGTTTGATGCTTCAGCGTTGCTGGTCACCCAGGTTAGAAAAGTGATTCTTTCCCCTGGAGCTGCCTGCTTCTCTTGGGTTGTTCCTCAGCTGACCTGGAAGCCATGTTCCCCAAGCTGTTCGCTTCCTGTTTTATTTTTACACCCAGCCCGAGCAGTCAAAGTCAAGAGCAAACAGCTGATTTTTTATGGTTCTTGGGTTTTTGCTGGTGGTGACAAAGGACTCCTGGACCTCAAAGATAAGCTGCCAGCTGCCACAGAGACTATCAAAGGGTGGCTAATTAGGAGGGATAATGCCCACTTCTTCCTCTTAACACCCTGATAGAAAAGCATCCAGGCTCTTGAACTCCTCTGCCTTAATGGGTCAAATTTAGCAATTCAAAATCTGGCTTGTGAGGCAAAATGGTAGCAACCTACATCTGCTTGTCTGGGAGATATCCCAGCGCCCGGTGCTGCGGTCCAACCCAAACCATCCTGGCATTCTGAGATGCTGTGAAATCCCTCGTGTCGAGGCGTTGCTTTCCGTGCAGCCTGGTCTCGTGGCAGGAGGTTGGAACAGGATGAGCTTTAAGGTCCCTTTATTTATTTGGACGCAGATCTCACTCCCCTGTTCCATAAGGTCCTCGGTTTTGGGGACCGGTGGCTGCAGTGGACACGGGGAAAAACAACACGTACTCGATCCTTGGAGGGTCTTGCTTAAGGGAAGGTCAGAGCCCTTCCTTAGTTCACCCTGTTCTTTAAATATCCCCGCAGTTCCTCTAAAGCTGACAAAAGATTGTAGGGCTTGGGCTGGAATCGATAAAACACGGGGTGTTGGGTGCTTGTTGGTGCAGACTGCAGTCTGGGGGGAGCTGGGAAAGTTTGTCTGGCATGAAGCAGAAGCACAGGGGAGAAGCTGGATGCAGGCAGCCTGCAAATGCTGCCTTGTTTATGAGAGCCAGGCTGTCCACTCCAGCTCTGCAGATCCCACCGCATGTGCTCCCTGGCCGAGCCCTGGGGCTTATTTTTCCTCTTGCTGTTTTCCTTCTGTCTGTCCTCCACCTTGGAAGGTTTTCAGCTTGGGGGGTTTTTTTGTCTCCTTTTATACAGTACACTCACATCTCATCCCCCACTTCCAGTTCCCCATCCTTGCAGAGATCAGTGCTACCTGCATTTATCCAACCACGCTACCAATCATCCACGTATCCAGAGCCTTTTTTGTTGGTATTTGAGCTACTACTCCCGTTTTCTGTCCTGTTTTGCACCAGTGCAAATTTGTGCTGTACATGTGCTCTACCTTAGTTTTTCTTTTAAAAAATGCAGTTCTCACCACTACTCTTATAAAGGGAGTCTTTTTCTTAGCCTTTTTCTCTGCTGTCTTGCACCAGTGCAAATTTGTCAAAACTCGTGTCTGCAGTGTAGTGTGGCTGGGAGGGCGGGGGTGGCTGATGAGCTGGGCTTAGGGGCAGCAGAGCTGTCCCCGTGGCCTTGGGAAGCGCTGCTGTGGAGGTCATGAGGGTCATCTCTGATGCTCCACAGGGTTAATTTAATCTCTTAGTTTGCTGGATCCTGGCTGGGTCCTCTTACCCAAAAGCTGCTGGGAGACCAGGGTGGTTGTCCACAGCCTGTCCTGCCCTGAATAAAATCTTGAAGCTCCTCGTCCTTCTGCTCGGAAGAGAGGAATTTTTGCTTTAAAATGGTCTAACAGTGTTCTTGTGGGGCCATCACCTGCTCTTTTTGCAGGTCCTAGATTTCCTTCCAGGAGCCCATTAGCTGTTATCTCTATCCCTACCCTCCAAACACTCCAGGAAGAAGCAAGTATTTTCCAATCCACACAATTAATCTTTGTCCCACCTACTCACGAGGCAAGAAGGTTTTAGTCCTTTCTCCACACCTGGTTTTCTGCCCTACCTGACTCCTGCTTTTGAAATACACCACTCTTGCGCTGCCTCCAGTGTTTTGCTTCCTCTTCCTCCTTCACCCTTTGCTCTCATACCTTCTTTTTCAGCTCTGTCCCTTCTTTCATTTACTGTGTCCCCTCCCTGCCCCCAGCTCATGCGCTGTCATTCGGCTCCTTAATGACTCTCTTAAAGAATAACAGCACGAGCCTCCCAGAAAGGCTGTCATGCCCTGAGCACAGAAAGTGAAGCGGTTCTGGATGGCCCGTGCTTGGCACTGTTGTGTGACAGTGACTAATGCCTGATGACCAGGCTGGCCAGCCGGGGTGGAATTCTGCTGTAATTCATTTAAGTTGCATCTGAATGGTAGGATTTAGTTATAATATATGGTCTCCAGCATTCATAAGCAAATGGAAACGCTTATCTTTGCCCCAAAGATAAGGATTTTCGGCCTTGCAATTCTTTAAAAACAGTGTTTGCACCCCAAAACTCTACTTCTGAAACAAATCTAATCTCCAGCTCCTCTCCTGTTACACAGGAATCAGGGCAGGTCCTCTGTGCCCATGTCATTCTTGCAGCATCTGTTGCAGAGTTTTCTGTTTCTAGAGGCAGTTTCCTTTTACTTCTAACATACTTGATTTCTTTCCTTGCACTGTGTTTCAATTTGATGCCTTTCTTTGTTTTCCATATTCATTAGAAGATGCAGCAGGGTTTGTGGATTTTCCTTATGGCTCTCCCAGCCAGCAGAGATCACTGAACTTGTTTTTACGAAGGCGTGAAGCACAGTGGTTGGGAGGATGAGCCTTTTGAATGTGGATTGTGCTTGGGAGCAGGTAGGAAGGGTCTGGTTCAAGTGGGAGAGGAAAATCATTTGTTTCCGTCACAACAAGGCTTGGAGCTTTCTGTGATTCAAGTCATGACTTGGAGGCTTCAGAGAAAGGGAAAGGAGCTGCAGGGTGAAGCTGGGCTTTTCAGATGGTTTGGCTTTTAGTCACTGCCTTTGGGAGAGGGAAATTATGAGGAATCCTGGCAATGCCCAGCTGGAGGTGGGGCAGCAAGCTCAGCAAACTTTTTTCTGGGCTGGAGCAGGCCAGGGCTCGGCAGCGCCTGCGTAAGCATTGGCTGGAAGATCAGTAGGAGTGTAGGAGCAGTGAGTTCAGCTTCCAGGGCTTTTTTGTGTGTTGGGAAGGATGATGGGGAGCAAAAACCTGGTGAATCCTGGAAACAAGGTGCCAGTTGTGCTTGGAAAAGCATGAGGAGTTGCTGGAGCAGGATGTTGGATCAGCAAAAAACTGGTGAGCAGGACATTCAAGGTGAGAGCTTATTGTTGAGCCTGTGTTGGGCCACGCTTGTTCCCCAGTGCCCAAGAGTATTTACAGAACTAATTGTGCTTAAAGTGCTGGATTCGGAAAGGCAAGAATTGCAAGTCACACGTTTTTCCCCCTTTTCGATGGCTTGGTGAGAAGAAATCTTGGAGCAGCACGCTTATCTTGGATTTACCTCGGCTTCTAATCCAGAACTGGGATTCCTGAGTGATCTGCTGCAGCAGAGCTCATGGGGAGAGCGGTTTGTGCAGGGGGTTTATGGACTGGCAGTTCTTGTTTGAAACAAACCAATTGCACTTGATTCAATTGTTCAATTTTACTGTGCCAGCCCTATTTATTAAAAATAGTCAATAAGACGCAGCTGCATCCCTGTATTGCTTCTCAATAGTTGTAATCAAAGTCTGTCTCCTTTATTGTTCCTAATCCGAGTTGCTGTTTTCAGTCGACAGAACTCGCCTTGGAAAGCAAATACTCAATCCTAAACTCTTGCTGTGCAGTGCTGTTTTCTGCTCTGCTCCAAACCGCTTGTTAAGGAGTATTTGCTCCTCGTTTGCTTTGCATCCGCAGGGCTCGCCTTGGAGTCCTGCCTGCCTTCTCTGCACCACCAACCAGTCAGGAGAACCTTGCCAGATCTCTCCCTCCAACTCACCTGTTATTTACAGCTCTTTCACATTGAGCAGGGAATTACCCAGGTGACTCCCAGTAACGCTATGCTAACTGTGACAGATGATCTCACTGCTGGGGTCCAGATTTATTTGCAGATGGTCCCTGATCTAAGAGGTTGTGTGTCACATTGAGCACTCTGCCCTTCTTAGGTGCTTTGTGCTACACCAGACACTGTGACAGATGGCAGGGTGGTTGGTAACCCTGACGTACTTGGAAATCAAGCCTAAATTCCCTTCCCTTCCTGAAGGCTTGGTCTCCTTGACTGTTTGTGTCCAGGCAGAGGATTTTGTAAGCCTGCCGAGTGCTGGTGTGTCTAATCCCCCGATAGGCACTCCTAGAGACGGCTCTCCAAAGCGCTTAGCTATTTCATACTGATGGGAATTTCAGATCTGATTATCTCCTTTCCCCCTCATTCCCAAACCGTTGTCACAGACATTAGAAAGAACAGTCGGTCTGCGTTGGCAAGCGACTGAGTTAAGTCTGCCATTACAGCTACATGGGGGAGTAGTTACTGCTGAGAGAAGCTTGAAATTTGAAGCAGATGGCTGCTGCTTCCCTTTCTGCAAGTCTTTTGGGGTTACATAAAAGCCAGTCTCTTTCTGTCAGCAGAGCCTTATGCTGATTTTTTTTTTTCCCCTCAGTTCTCCCTCTGTGTGTGTGTGTGATTGCCGCATCCCACTTCTCTGTGGCTGCATTGTGAGCTTGGATATAGCCCTGAGCACATTGCTCGGATGCAGCACTGATTGCTGGGTCTCTCTCTGAGCGTGGAACTGGAGCATTTCCTGGCGGGATGGAGTAGTTTGTGGCATCACATGGCAGTTTTCTCTATAATTTCGCTCCCTCTGGGCTGGTAATGACAGATGAGCCTGTGACGCGTTTTTGGGAATGAATACTTGTTACAGTGAAAGGAAGCAGCCCTGCAGCTGCCCTTCACTGGTGACTCCTGCTCAGCTGCTGGCAGGCGCCCAGGGGGCTTTTACCCGTCCATCTCCCCTGTGGTTTTTTGGGAGAATAGACCACTGCGCAGCCTGTGCTTCCCATCCCACCGGCTGCTGAGAGATGGTGGGCAATGTTTTCCCCTGGGTCCTGGATTTTCAGTAGACCCTGGTTCAGGAGAGCTTTTGTGTGATGGTGGGTGAAAATAACGCACAGAGGGCTTGTGGATGTGGGTTTTTGTAATCGGCTGAGCGCGTTCTCCCAAATTCGTAACGCTGGCGGGTCGGGCCTGCAAAGTTCTCCGCTTGGTGATTGAAGTGCGTTATACATCACTGTGGAAAAGGGCAGTGCTGCTCTTACCCCACATTATTGCCCAAACAGCCTCTCTCCACACTGTACAGTCCTCGTTATGCTGCAGGACCAGGGCTGACATTGCCAGTGTCAGAAAAAAAAGGAGTATTTTTACTGTGGGATTGGAGCAGGCTGGATGCTTGTTGTCTCAAGGATGAGCCTCTTTGCATTTTTCAGAGCCAGCAGACTGGAGGGGGGGGGAAGGCAGGGGAGAAAGTAAATGATGATGATAATGCATGAGCCAGACAAAAAAAAACGCGCAGAAAATGGCTTTCCAAAAAGTTTAAAAGGAAGAGCCAAATTTTCAGTCACACCTGTGCAATCCCCTTGAGGGCCTCTCCAGGAGAGCAGCCTGGTATTTATTCCAGCAAGATCATCTTCAGCAAAGCTGATAAAGTGATACCCCCATCCTTCCACCCCCAGCCTGATTTCTGACGACAGCTCTGATCGAGTCCCAACCTGCTGTCTCTATTAGCACTCCAGCAGAAGCCAGGAGGATCTGTATGTTCCCCATTGGAAACATTAATTAGTGCAATGGTTTGTTTTTTAGGAATTAAAAAAATAAAAGTCTAGGTGGTATTGATAGGAACACCAGGTGACCCTCTTTGTTTAATTGAGCTAAACTGCCTTTCTCTTGTCACATCTCTTCTAGAGTTTTATTTAAATGCATTTGTTCTGCCTGTGTCCTAGTCATGTATTCTGAGAATCAAATCCCTGTGACAGCTCTCTTTAATTGAGCTAAACTGCCTTTCTCTTGTCACATCTCTTCTAGAGCTTTAATTCCTGTTTAATCAATAGTTCGCCAGAGCTCTTGTGGCGCTGAAGGAGCCCTGCCTCTCTCTCCTGATGTATACACCCTCACAGGTTTAGTAGAGAGCATTCTGCTCCCTTTGCTGCTCCTGTTTCCTAGGAAGCAACAAATGACGGTCGTGATGCCACTCTGTGTTGTCACTGACCTTGTATCCTCGCCCAAATTATTCAAATGTTTTGGAATCTGCTGTGGGTTTTCAATACACAAGGACGCCAAAGCTACCTGTTGATTCTAGGATTGTGGGATGCTAGGACTGAAACCTGCCCAGACCTCTCCCCACATACTCCTGACCCTGCCATGGCAGGGGGTGGAACGAGATGGTTTTTAAGGCCCTTTCCAGCCCAAACCGTTGGAAGTGTCCAAGGTCAGGTTGGACAGGGCTTGGAGCAACCTGGGATGGTGGAAGGTGTTGTGAGGGTTGGGGAGGCTCTGGCACAGGGTGCCCAGAGCAGCTGTGGCTGCCCCATCCCGAATGGCTTCCCACTGTCAGAGGACAGGGATAGATGGGATATTGGGAAGGAATTCTTCCCTGGGACTTTGGGCCAGAGGGAATGGCTTCCCACTGTCTGGGGACAGGCTGGGAGAGCTGGGGATGTCCAGCCTGGAGAAGGCCCCAGGGAGACCTGAAGGACGTGGACCTGTTGAAGCAAGTCCAGAGATGCTCTGAGGGCTGGAGCCCCTCTGCCCCTCTGTCGCGCCCTGGTGACCTGCAGTGCTGCCTCCAGCTATGGGGTGCTCAGCACAGGAAGGATATGGAGCTGCTGGAGCAAGTCCAGAGGAGACCATGGAGATGCTCTGAGGGCTGGAGCCCCTCTGCGCTGGTACCTGGTGTACTGCAGCCAGCTATGGGCCCCCAACACAAGTAGCATCCCTGATACGGTCTAATCTCTCTTTTCCCAAAAAGATCAGTTCAATAAAGTGATTCCATAAAGCAGCTTATTGTAGACCTTGTGGGTAAGCTTGGCTAGAAAGGTCTGCATCCTTGAGAATTCAATATTGTATCAAGGAGGTTACATCTAGGGGCTGGCTTCACATGAGAGGTTTGCAAGCTAAATTAAAAACGGCTGTAATTAACTTACACAAAATAGCCTTTTGGTTGCTATCTTGTGGAAAACCTTTACCTTCTGTCTAGGGCAGCATGAAATCACTGGCCGCTTCCCTTCAATACCAGCAGCTGCGGAGCCGGTGCTTTGCTGGAGGAAAGCATAGAGCTATAAACACAGCTGCAAAAAAACCCAACCAGGCGAGAGAGAACCATGCACACACCCAGATCCTGTTCTTTCACCCTGCCTTTGTCACCGTAAGAAAAGCACACACGCACTCGTATGGGTTTGGCCTTGCAGTTAGCCCAGCAAATAGTTGGTTGAGTGCTTGCCAGAGCGGAAGCAAGTTCCCTTTCAGGCGGAGGGAGGGGGAATAGTGGCCTTGGCTGAATGGATGGGTGAAAGTTCCCCGACCACCCCATCTGATGTATTGGTGTGGCTGCAGTTCATGCATGGAGTGCAAAAAATGGGATTTAATTGCAGAGCGCTCCGCACTGGAGGGCTTTAAGTGGCATTCAGAGGAGGCTATCAGCCTCCAATAGGTCTCTCTATAGCAAAAGTCTCTTTCTGTCGCTCAAAGAATGAACGATGCTTTGCTTTTTAATTTCTCATTTCCTCTTTCTCTGGATGCCCTTTTCCTACTACTTAGAGTCTTACTTCGTTGTGCAAAGTACTCTTGTTGACCCTATTGTATTACCACTAATAAGATTGAATGTGGTTACGCCAGACTTGCTGGTGTCACTGCTCCAAGTTCTGCATAAATTGTTCCCATGCTGTGGACCCTCTCCTCTCCCAACTGGGCACTTTAAAATACTGCTGACAAATTTGCTGGTTCGGTAACACATTCTCCTCTCCTAAGTGTACTCTCCTGCAAGGCATAGAGGCACTATCCCTCTCCAGGCTGGAAATCCCTTGAGAGAGAAAATGTTTCAGATGGAAAAAGAGGAGGGGGAGTATTCTTTACTGAAATGATGAGCAAGTGCCACTTTGCAGCACTTCAAAGAGTCTGTGCTCGTAAGATTTTTGTTTGTAAAGCAAAAGGAAAAGGATCAACAAAATACTGGGGCTTATTTACTATCATACCTGCCTCTTCCAAGCCTCCATTCTCCCCGCTCATCAAACTGGGCTAATGACTCTGACCCTCTAAGTCCTGCGATTTGTCTTCTTTATTCACTGATGTTCCCAATGATGTTCCAGAGCAGGCCGTGATGGAGAGAGTACCTGGGGTATCTGGAGGCTGGATGATCCAGTGCGGCTGTCCAGAGCTCTTGCTCTGTGCTCACGTTGTTCCCATGCTCTTCTCTTGCTGCATCTGGTACCTTAGTGTTTGTTTCCACATGGTCTTAGGGTGCAATGGGGTGCTGCAGCATGGAAAGCAGGGAGTTCAGGAACTGATCAGATTGGTTTATGGAAGAGCAATCCATGAAGGACGGTTAAATGACCTAACATGATAAATACGGGATTTGCTGCCCCAGGATCTCATGGATGCATTGTTCAGATGGATTTGAGATTAAAATCCCCTAATTTTGAAGTGAATGGCATAAAAGGAAGCGTCTTTTCATTTATATGAAGGGTGATGAATTTATTTGAACAACTCCTTTGTGAAGTAAAGCCACACACACTCCAAGTCCCATCCAACCTGGCCTTGAAGATGCAAGCCTTCTGCTCAGAAGGGGCTTGTAAAGCTGATCTCGTTCCACCCCTGTGCCAGTGGCAGGGACAGCTTCCGTAGACCAGGTTGCTGAGCGCTTCTCTTGTGTTTGATCATAGAACCCAGAACAGTTTGGTTGGAAGGGACCTTTAAATCAAACCTAAACCGTGAGTTATTAGTTTGGTTTATACTGAAAATGCTCCATAAGAACTGGTTTGTTCTCACTGCTGCTGCACTGGTGACTTGTTGGTGAGGTTTGGGTTCTCCTGCATTACTGTTGGAAGCAGTGCACATGGAAGTTCTGCCCAGGAGGCTGTTGCTGTGTCACTGCTTCAGGTGAGCTGTTCCCAGGTGACAGAGGAAGGCGGGAGATGCCTGTGAGGCAGCAGCAGTTGGCGTAGGTTCTTGAGGACACTGCAGTATCCCAGACTCTTTTTGGGGAGAAGTGGTGCTTTAAGGGATGCTGTGATGCTAAATGGGTCAGTGGTGACCTGCTCTGTTCCTTCAGTGCCTTCTGTGTCGACTCCTCTTCCATCTGCCAGGGGCTTTGATGAAGGAATTTAAAGCACCAGGAAGCTCCATGGGTCTCTCACAGCTCTCTGGTGTTAGGTTGCTACTGGAGAAGTGGTGGAGCTCAGATATCTCAAGTATGCAGTAATGGGCCTGGGAAATAGTTTGTCTAGATCCTGCCCTAATTCCTGAAATTGCGGGAATTCTCGAGCAAGCAGCGTGAGCTGTTAATCGCATTCTCTCCATCCCAGCTCCTTCCCCACAAGGCAGTAGGAGGGGAGGTCCCTTCCCAGAGGAACTTAAATGTGGACTTCCACGTTATTATTTATATGGCATTTCTTTTTCCATCTGAAGGTTTGCAGGATATTCTTTTCCCTGCCTGGTCAAGCTTCACTGTGAAGGGAGTAGGAGGGGAGGCAGAGTAATAAGCAAATGACTGCTCAGAACAGAACCACCCTGGTGGCATTTACTTCCTTTTGTAAATACTTTAGGTATTTATAAACACAGGATTAAAAAAAGGCGTGGTGGCAATGGCTTCTGGGTGCAAGGATAAATATTTGTGAGATCAGGGCCTTAGTTACCGCAGATTAACATTTATTTAACTCTGGCTGAAATGGGATCTGTAGTAAGAAATTTGTGTATTTGAGTGTTTATTCTCACTGAAGGCAAAATGCAGCTATTTTCCCTGACTGTCTTCTGGTGTGTTACTGTTTTCAACAACACAGTTTCTACAGCAAATGCACAGGAAACAACCCAAAACTGACTCACCGTGAAAACTCAGGGGTTCCAACAGCCGCAACGGGCCCTGTCCAGTGGCTCAGCTCTGCCCTTGCTCCTTTGTCCTGCTGTCCTCGTACAGAATGGGACACCAGGAAAAAACACTGCCAAAAGCTCCTTCTGAGTCACAA
Source organism: Corvus cornix cornix (assembly GCF_000738735.6). NCBI lineage: Eukaryota > Metazoa > Chordata > Aves > Passeriformes > Corvidae > Corvus > Corvus cornix. The sequence continues at coordinate 1,003,780 of NC_046352.1, read as the reverse complement.
ACCAGGAAAGGGATTGAATAGCGATTGTGTTTGCATGTGCTGTGGATAAAGTTTTGGTGATAATACAGAAGATTTCAGCAAGTGTTAAGACTTGGCTTTAATCCTTCTAGATAGTTTCTCTCTGTGGGTTTTCTGGACTCAAAATATTTTTTAAAAAATCAGGTTTTCTTTGACAGATTGTAATACAGAAGGCAACAAATCCCTCTCCTGGGTTTATTTTTTTATATTTTTGTGGTGATAGAAGAACAAAGGCGCGGCATGTGGGTGGAGGGGTTAAAACTTCAGTGATTGCCTCATGTGCATAAAGTTACATATCTCATTCTTCAGGGCTGGTCTAGGAAAAGTTGATTTCATTCACCAAGGTTAGATAATTGACAAGGAATACAACCCTTCTGATCAGTCCCAACCCAGTTTCTCAGCGTGCTTTGAATAACACAGAAATGGTGTATTTTGTGAGTTACAACTCAGAAGGTATTTGCAGACAGTGATTCAACCTTTCTGATGGCTCATGCCGGTATAAAACTGGTTTCCCTATGACTAATGTGACACACCTGGTAATGAGATCAAAAAGTAAATGTCCCAAATTCCATTATTTTAATTTAAAGAAATAAATTTTCCCTAAACTATTTTCCATTGGTTTTAAAAAGAACAGTGATATTTTTTTGTCTTGTCGTAAAGCTTTCTAAGTGTGGATTGTAAGAGGATAAACTTCCAGGGGTGAACTCTGTAAACTCTGCATGATTTAAAGCCTGAAGCTTTAAAGCAGCTCCCTTGTAGCCCACCTGAGATGAGTGGGTGTGTTGCTGATGGTGGGATCAGACTTTCTGGGATTTACCGTCCAAAGCCTTGATTAGCTTGCGAGAGCCGCCTGACACTGATCCTGGCTCAAGCTGCAGTTGTCACTGTTATTCCTATTTCTTTTTAAGGAATGTGCTTCAAAAACATGAAGTTTGAGTGACAGAGCGTGACCTGGCTGTCCCAGCAGTGGGGCAGAGCACACCAGGCGCAAAGTTCTGTGCACTTTGGGGGTTTCACGAGAGCACAGCCGGCACGTCCAGGGAGTGACTCTCGCATCCAGAGCCAGGCAGGAGCAAACCGACTCGTAGTTTAATCCCAGACTGAGTTAAAAACAAACCAGAGCCAATATCTCCCCGTTGCGACACTTTTCGTTCCGATTTGTCCCTTACTGACCTTGAGTGGGTTTTGCCGTAGCCCATTTTCAACATCTGCAGAATCAGTTGCTGCTAAACACTGCAGGAATTCAAAAGGCTGGGGAAGTACCGAGTCTTGCACACTCAGTCACATGAGGAAGGGCAGTAGTTATGTTTTCCATCATTCCACCCCTGCCATGGGCAGAGGCACTTTCCACAGACCTGGGAAGTCCCACTTTATAAATGTTGCTTTTATAGAATCATGGAATGGTTTGGATTGGAAGGGACCTTAAAGACTATCAAGATGTTGAAAGCCAAATGAGGGGTAGAGATGTGCTTCCCTGAGACAAAACTGATGCAAGTAACCCTCACACTTTTGTGTCTTTCCTGAAGACTCGTGAGAGGGAGAAGTTGAAATGAATAAAAAATCTTCTGTTAAGTACATCAGCTGCAGGCAGAGTCATAATTGATGGAGCCCTCTAAGTCTTAAATCTTTCAGCACTGCAGATGCTGGTGGACATGAAATTCTGTTAATAATGATGAGCACTGGTGGGGCTAAGGGATGTGCTAATGCTGGAAATTCAGCACTAGGAAACACTGAGCATTGCTGTTTTGCTTTCTTCAGTAGCAACAACAGAATTGGGCACCTCGCCATGGGTCATGACCTCAAGGACGTCCCTGTGGTAGGATTTTTTATTTCCCTGACAGAGTTTCACATTTGTGGGAGACATGTAGTCTGGAGAAAGGTAAGGAATGCAGCTTCTCCCTGTTAGCTGTCACTATTAGGGAATGTCCTTGTGGGTGTACCTCACCAGCATTTAGGTTAGTGTTGGGGTTACTTTTTAGTGCACTGACCTCCTGGTGGCCTCAGACCATATTTCTTCTAGACAAGAAATAAGCTGTGCTTTGGGATTTTTTTTTTCCCCTGAGAAAAGGCTTGGGATACGGTCGGATAGTTTGGACCATCCACAGCACGTAAAATCTAAAACTACTTGGTGTGACCCCCTGTGGGTGCTGTAGCTGCACCCCTCGATCTGTCTGGGAACACTTTAAGTTGTGTGTGTCACCCCCTCGGCTATGATGGGGGCCCTTATTGAAGGAAACTTCTCCCTCCTGCCTGTCTTCTAGCCCCGCTCCTGGGGACATTGGGACTTGTGAAAACGTGTCTGTGTCCGTATCCAAAGTGTGTCCGGGTGGGAGCGGGCTCTGCTGGGCGAGCAGAGGGGGTCCCTCCCTTTCCCGGCATTTGCTGCCTGAGTTTACGCTTGGGCACTCAGGAGACAAGGGGGTGCTGCTTGGTCCCTTTTAGGGGGGAGCAGTGCCGAGGCCTGGCCGGTGTGTGCTGTGCTGGGGTTGTCACAGAGGTCTGGCATAGCGGGGACTGCCCGGGGGTGCTCAGAGCCCCGTGCTGGGTGAAGGAAATGTCGCCTGCGGGGCTCTCCCGCGGTTTGGTGCGGGGTGTGTGCCTGGGCCGGGCTGGCCTGTGGGGAATTGGGGCGGGGGTCTGTCCCGGTCTGGGACTCCATCCCCGGGCTGACACTTCCGCATCCCTTCCCGGGGGCGGTGTTTCCTGCCACATAGTGAGACAGAGCTGCTGCGGTCCTGGGAGGGGGTTTGGGGGGAGGCGCTGGAGTGGGCCGCAAGGCCCTTGCCAAATAGTGAGCTGTTAGGTTGAGGCGGGAGAGGGGCGAGCGGGCCTCCCCAGCCCCCCCGGGCCGTCTCGTCCTGGGGGAAAGAGGCACCGCCCTGGTGATAGTGAGTCCAGGGGCCCGGAGGGACAGCCGCGGACAGGGTGAGTGCGGGGGCGAGGGCCCGTCGGGGCAGGGAGGGGAGTCGTGGAATGGCGGACGGGCGGGCCGGCAGCCAATAGCGCGGCAGCATCTCCGGGCGGGCCGCCAATGGCGCGGCGGCGGGGGGAGGCTCCGCTGCGCCAGGTTCGTACGAAAGCGGCGTAGGCCGGCTTTGATGGACAGAGAGCCGCCCCTCATGGTACACTCCTCCCTGTTTACTCTCTTTGCGCGGCCGGCTTGGGTGCGGTTCTTTCTCCCCTCTGCCCCCGTAATCTGTCCCCAGACTGGCCAGGGTTCCCCCCGTCTATCTCTCTTTCATAGACAAAAAACCCCAATAATTTAAGATGTCGGAATTGTGATCGGTGGCGCGGGGTGCGGAAGTGACAGAGACCCCTTTCCTCCAATGCCGTTTGGAAGAATATCAAGCTCTGCTCGCAGGGCGGGAGACCATAGAGGCGAAAGGCAACACCAAAGCGGAGCTCTCCGGGGGACGAATCCCAGACCCCGCCCCGCCCTGGTTTGACACCCCCGCTCCCCCAGGTGGAACTTTCCCCACACGCCTGGTCCCACAACTCCCCACCCCACACGCCTTGTCCCACAACTCCCGACTCCCCCCCGCGGCCCCCCATCCCTCCACCCTTTCTCCTGCAGTCCTGTCCCACAACTCCCACGCTGGCCAGCCCAGCACTGTCCCTGTCACCGCACCCCCTGCCCCACTGCCACCCCCGCCTGACGGGGGCTGGGGGTCCTGGGAGTTGCGCCAGGACTGGCAGCGGCCAAGCTCCGGTCCCCCCGCGATGGGAACCTGGTTTGGGGGCTGGGGACGCCCCCTCACCAGGGGGCTGGAGGTGCGCCCCTGCGTGGCCAGCCAGGAGGGCGGGGGCTGTCCCCATGGCCCAGCTCCGGGGACCAAGCCACGGAGAAACCCAGGTGGGAGCGAAAGCATCACCCGGCTTGATTCCAGCTGCCATCAACAGCCCTATTCGTTACTCCAGGCTCCTTTAATCCCTGACTCTGTTCCCAGCTGCATCCTGCGATGTCCCTGTGGGACTGGGATGCAGGACACCCAGCAGGGCCTGTCCCCGTGTCCCGCTGTGCTGAGGCCGGGCAGGAAACAGGGCTTTTCCGAGCCCTGGGGTGACCCCCACGTGGTTTTAAGATGAGCTTTAAGATCCCTTCCAACCCAAGGGATTCCAGGACTCTGCTTCTACATGCCACACTGGACAGGGCTTTCAGCAACCTGGTCTGCTCAAAGGTGTCCCTGCCCATGATGGCCCTGCCAAGGACCAGGATGAGTTGCAGGATGCTGGCCCCATCCCTGGAAGTGTTCATGGTGGAATTTCTCATCAGACCTCTGCTCCTGCAGTCTCTGGAGGGCATTAGCATCACCCAGCAGGCAGGGAGGGAGGATTTAATATCCAAGTGCACCAGCAGAAACATGGAATGCCATGTGTCTGTTGCCAGTGGCCTTCATCCCTCTTCCCCCTCAAGCCCACAGGTTTGGTTTGATCCGGTGATTTACTCCCTGTGGTTTGGTTTAAAGCAGGAGCACAGAGCGGGGAAGAGATGGAGGACGCTGGCTCCGCCATCACGGCTCCGCCATGGATTTGTGTGCTGCCTGGCGGGAGCGCCACGGGGCAGAGGAGGCATGGCCATGAGGGACAGGCACGGCTCACGCCAGAGTGACCCTGGAGGATCAGGAGGGATGGCAGCGCTGGCAGAGAGACCCCCGGAGCAGGCACAGGCTGTGTCATCCTACAGAGGTGGGACTCATGATGGAAAGTGCCCTGGGGACCCCATCCATCCCGTGTGCCCCACTGCATCCCGGGCACCCTGGACATCCCGTGTGTCCTATGAATCCCAGGCGCCACATAGATCCCATGTACCCCATCCATCCCGTGTGCCCGAGCGGCCTCCAGCAGCACCTCAGCCCCTGGTCTGCACCCACAGGTGAGAACTGGGGGTGGAGATAGAGGCAGATCTTCTTCAAGGGAAGGGCTCGCTGGCAGCTTGGAAACATGGAGCTAGAGATAAAGGTTGCAGTGCAGATACAGATTAGGAAGGTCCCTTGAGGCTGTGACACCTTAGGGGGGGGCTGGATCCTGCAGTTTAGCAGGTTTTATTCGGCAGCTATAAACAGAGCAGGAGGAAAGCACCTGGCAGGCGAGAGCACCAGGGAAAAGTGTCGGGGGGCACGACTGCGGGGGCAGTCAGTCTGGCTGCTCTTCCCCATCCCCTGGAGCATCATTTACTTCCAGCAGAACACGAGGTTATCAAGGGCTTGGACATGGCTGGAGCCCACCTGGGAGGGCAATGGGAGGCAGGAAAGCCCAGGCTGAGGGAATCAGGGTTGGGATGAGGCACTGATTTGTGCCAGGGTCTGTCTTCACACAGAGAGAGGATGAGGCTGGACCTGCTGGATCCCACCTGGTTTTCAGCAGCATCCGAACAACAAGCTGCCATCTCCTCCCTCCCGTGAAGAACGTCCCCTTTCCCAGTCCCTGCACCTTTCCCACAGGGAGCAGGGATGCAGGAGAAGCCTGGGTGCATGTTCCCAAAGCATCCTCACAGCTCTGGTGCTGACAGCCCTGGCTCACCCCTGCTATCCCACGTGTCCTTGTGCATCCCAGGTCCATGTGCAGGCCATGCATCCCAGGGGTCCTCTGCATCCCAGCTCCCCTGCCCATCCTGTGAGCCCTATTCTGCATCCCAGGCCCCCCGTGCGTCCCATGTGTCCTTGCAGCCCATCTCCCGTGCGCATCCCGGGGATCCCACGCATCCTGTCCGTCCTGTGTGCCCGTCGCATCACGGGCACCCCGGGGACGCGCCGGGCACCCGCACACCAGGCACCTCCTGTGCACCCCGGGCACCTCCTGTCTGGGTGAGAGCTGATTAGTAAATGTCAGCGGCACAGCCACTGCCCGCGCCACGCTGGCGGAGCAAAGGTTGCGGAGTCTCCATGGAGACAAGACAGCAAGAGAAGGGAGCGGGTGTGCGGCCGGGAGGGGAAGGCTGGGTGGCGTTGGAGTTTCGTTTGCTGAGATACCATTAACGAGTTTTATCCCCAGCGGCAGGAGGGGATGGGGATGGAGGTGAGAGGCGAGGATTTCTCCCGGGTGCGCCACCGTCAGAACTTGCCCCCGTGGCTGGGTCCTTCGCTAACAAGGACTTGTCCCTAAATCCCCCGGCCTTGTTTTTTTGGTGGCAAGGAGGATGATGGTGGCTCTCCCTCCTCCCAAAGGGGCTGCTGGCCGGAATCCCGCATGGATGGAGCCTGTCCTTGCTGCCACAGCAATAAACACAGAAAAGCAGGCAGAAACCACGTGCCAAGCCTCGTGGCTCAATAAATCAGCCAGGCCCTTTGGATGATTTTTAGGTGGCTTCCGTGGATGTTGGGGTGTGGGTTTGGGATGGGGGAACACAGAATCAGCGAGAAGCATGTTCCCAGCACCAGCCACTCTGCCTAATCATAGTCATTATCTGGAAGCAGGTAATGGGCATCTTTCCCATGTTAATTTGACTGGCAAAGCGCTGCTGGAGAGCACAGAAATCCTTCAGATCTCGGCTGGCAGCAGAGCTGCTGATGGACCCACGATTTCCTTTAGTCTTTTATTTACACTTTATTGCTCTTGTTTTTGCTGAAGCCACTACCCCACCGCAGAGAGCCCATCATTAGAGCCCCTTCCACACACCCCATCCCACATGGGGTGTAGGCACTGGGACAGCCCCTCTCCAATTTTCCCTTGCCTGGAGCGAGGCTCTTGAATTTCCCTTCCCCAAACCCCCAGTTCCCAGCAAGCAGAGGCTGAGCCAGGTTCAGCCCCCCATCTCAATCTGCAGGGCCAGGAGCCCCCCCCAGAACAGCCTTACACATGCACATGCTCCGGGAGCTGGTGCAGCCATCTCAGAAGATCCAGCTATTTTCCCCCCACTCTTTAAAGGGGTCCCCCTTGTCCTGCTCCATGGGTGCAGGGGTGGCACACCACAAGGCAGAAGAGGCCCCTGCCCAGGGGTCTCTGGTGGGCTGGGGATGGAGATGGCCCTGGACACCTGGCACAGAGGATGGGGACAAGCTCAGCCCTGGTGGGTCCTGGGCTGCTCCCTGCACATCCTGAGCATGAGCCTCCCTCCATAGTGGGATGAGGGCGAGTGCCCCCAGTGACATCCCAGCATCCCCAGGATCTTGGCAGGCTCGGGGGGAGAGCTGGAGCTCAGCTTGGAAGCACAGGCAGGGGATTTATGGCCAAGGATTTCCATCTCCTCTGGCCGTGGTGGGGGGATCTTGGAAGGTTTGGGGGGCCATCCCCAAGGATGATGAGAGCCACCTCGAAGGCTGCCAGAGAGAGGGAGCTTATGAACCCCCCAGGACTGTGGGGACCACCACCCCCATCCAGGCATGGGAACATCCGTCCTGGGAGAGACATGCCAGTTACTGCCCGGAGCAGTTGTCAGAGGGAATGGCAGCTCCTCTTCCAGCTTGGGTCGTGGGGTCCCCAGGGATCCGCCTTGCCTGCGAGCCACATGTGGGACCAGTTTTTGGCTGGGATGGGCTCCCCTGTGCCCATCCCACTGGCAGTGGGAGCCCAGTGGGGTGACATGACCTCCGTTGCCGGGAACTCTGCCTAATCAGAGCACAGATTAGCTCCCTGCCTCCGCCCGAGGGATTAAGGGGATTATATTATTATTTGTTATCACTGAGGGGGGGAGAAAAAAGAAGAATATCAGCGGCAGCAGAAGCACGGTGCTTCCCGGCCGGGAATGCGTGCTGGCTCCTCGGGGGTTTTGGGGGGCAACGTGTGAGCCAAAGCGTTTGTTTTTCTGGGGACCCTGGGTGTGAGTAGTGGGGATGGACGGGGGTCTGGGGTTGCTGGGAGGTGGTGCCACAGGGCAGCACAGGGACATGATGGCCTCGCCGAGTGGGAAGGAACCAGGAGCCAGGATGGCAGAGCCTCCATGGGGGTCCTGGATGGGCCCCTTTGGCTGAGTTTGGGGGCTCTGCAGGGTCATGAGCTTCCAGGGGCTTTGCCACTTCCCCACTGCAAAGAAAGTAGGAGCCGAGAGGGCTGCATGGGGGCACCCATGGCACTGTCCCTGGGGAGCAGAAGGTGCAGGGGCACCTGGAGTCAGCTAGGGCGCCTTGGGGGCTGTGGGACCCCCCAGATGTCTCCTTGGGGACAAGGAGGGCAGCTGGGGCAGGAGGTGATGCTCCCCACACCAACAGCCCTAAAACAAAGCACTGGGGCTTTTCCCAGCACCCCAGTGGTGGGTGGGGGTGCAGGATCTGTGCCAGCACTTCTGGGGACACAGGGGGGAAATGGCAGGATGGGGTCTCCGGGAAGAGAGGGGGATCTGCCAGCTGCGTTCAGGCGGTTGCAGGGTTGTTATTAATATTTGCTGGATGGTGATTGAGGGAGGGCTGGGCACGGAGCTGGAGGAGCTGAGCTCAGCAGAGCCAGGGCCAGCAAAGCCAGGGAATAAAAGCACCAGCCGGGGGCAGGGTGATCGCAGGGGTGTCCACTCTCTGGTAATTTTAAAAGGCATTTTCAGCTCCCCGCATGGCACATGGGTGCTGCTGGCCCCGCGGCGGTGCCAGGGAGGAGGGGGTTCACTTGGTTTAATCAAGCCCAGCCTGGCGCCTCTCAAATAAGGGGGGCGGATGGCACCCTGGAGTCCATTAACATTCCCCGGAGCGATCTAATCCCCCTCTCTGCCCTGGCTCTGGCTTTGCACCCGCCTGTCCTTCCAGGGCTGGATTCATCCCAGCCGCCAGCCGGGCAGAAAGCTCCCCATCCTCTTTCCGCTCTGCCATGTGCTCCGGGGTCCAGCTGAGCCCTGACGCACTCATTCCCAGAGGAACGGCCAGGCCCTTGGAAGATACTTCCAACCCCCCGTGTGTCTGTGCCCGCCCCTGCACCAGCAGCGGGGGCGGCAGGGCCCAGCTGGAGCGCCAGACCACCCCTGCTTGGGTGTGGGTGACGGTGGTGCCACCCCACCATGGGCAGCCTGTGCTGTGCCACAATCCCGCCCCACGGCTGGCGTCACCCCAGGCTGTTCTTGTCCCCCAGCTCAGGACAGCCGGGATGGCCCCTGCTGCCACAGCAGCCCTTCCTGCCAGCAAACATCCTCTTCGAACACACTGAAGCCTCTTTCCCAGACAGGAAAGTGGTGTGGGGAGCATCTCGGCGCTGTCACCCCAATCCGTCAGCCCCGTCAGCCCCACTGCAGCTCCCCATGGCTGGTGTCACCCCAAGCTGTCTTTGTCCCCCAACAGCGGCACCTCTGCCCCAGCACCGGCCCTTCCTACCAGCAGCACCCCAGTAAACACAGACCTGCAATCCAGCGCAGCCGGGCGGGGAACAGCTCCGCGTCGGGGACACCGGCACCAACTTCAACCACTTGACATGCTAATCACAGCTAACGAGGGAGGGAGGCGATTTCCCACGTTGGCTGTGCCGTGAAGAAAATTGAAGCCATTATTCTTCGCTCGCATCCTTTATACCCACCGCCGGCGGATCCGCCGGGAGCTGCCGGGAGGTTTGGACGCCCCGTTCTCCTTCAAATTAACCCCGCGAGGGTCGCGTCCCCCACCCCGGGCAGGACCCGCCCTCATCCCGCAGTGCTGGGCCCATGGCTCCATCGCCCTGGCACGGGAAGCACGTGGGATGCCTGTGCCGGTGCCAGGCTTCCTCCCGGGACGAAGGCCGGGGCAGGCGATGGCGTGCATGGATGCACACACGTTGCACAAATTTGCCCTCCTGCCTTCCCTCCCTGCCCATCACCTGGGGCTGGAGCCGGGGGAACTCCTGGCAAAGGCAGGTCTGCCCCCATTTCCACCTTCTCCCATCCCCTTGGAAACACGGCAGGTCCATGGGGAAGACGGATGTGAGGATGCTCGGAGGGCTGCGCCGGGATCCGGCATGCCCCGCTCCACGTTGGAGGGGCCCCGGGCTGGGCCGCCACTGAGCCAGAGCGTTGACCACTGGAGCCTCTCAGGGTGCTGGAGCTGGGAGACCAGGGATGCTGCAGGACCATGGGATGAGGGATTGCACCTCAGGATGGAAATGATGATTTTAATTAAGCAGCTCTGCTGGGAGGAGGGTTCTGAGTCCGGCATGGCCACATGGTGCCCAGGGATGCCAGATGAGCCAGGTCCTGGTGCCTGGCTTTGTTTAGCATGGATTTTTGGAAGGTTTCTGCGAGCTGCTTGTGAGGGCACCCAGGGTGGGGGAAAGGAGGAATAACCTCAAAATTTGGGGGGAGAATGATTGTTTTGCTATTTCTTTACATGATGGGGCTGATTGCTGGGGGTTGATCAGCACAGCCCAGCATTGCCTGGGTTCGCAGTTTTTGGGCCTCAATTATGTCTCTCAAGCAGCGTGAGCCACTCTAGAGCCTGAAAAACCTGGTGTGACCAGCTGCTTGGACCACAGCTGGATTTTACTTATTTTATTATTTTTTAATCTTTGCCCTAACCCAACCTCGAGGTGCTGGAAGCATCACCTGGCACAGCCAGAGCCAGAGCTGCAACGCCCCCCCATGATAGGGGCGAGGGGCACTCTGAGCACCCAGGGGGGCTCACAGGAACAATGGGGTGGGGGGATGCTGAAGGACCCCCTCTTGGCTGGGCTGGGGGAGCAGCAAAGCTGGGGGAGCGGGGGGGGGGGGGTCGGGGTTGCCAGCGCTGCCGCAGCCCGGGGAGATGCTGGGGGGCGGGGGGAGCAGGGGGGTTGCTATGGAGAGGAACACACGGCGCATACTGATGGATGTGGGTGGGAGAGGTGAGCGGTGCCGGCGGGGTCAGGGCTGCGGCAGAGGAGGGTTTGGGCGGCAGCGTCCTCCGGGCGAGGAGAGGGGGGGTCGGGGGGTGGGGGCGGAGCAGCTACCAACAAGGACAAAATAAATAAAATTCAGAAATCCACCAACTTCCAGCCTGGGAAGATGAAGCTTCCCGGTGATGGATGGGAGAAGCACCAACGCCAGAAAGTAGCAAAAATAAAGGAGGAAGGGGGTGCCCAGCCCTCCCCGGCACCACTGGCGGGGCAGGGGGCACAGGCACACGCGCGTGGGGGCCGGGGGACAGGAGCTGGTGGCACCCTGGGGACCCACGGCGGCTTTGCAGGCAGGATTGGGGCGCGGTGTGACCCGGGGGCCCCCACTGCTGCTGCCCTGCGGGTGGGTGGCAGTGGGATGCCAGGATCTGGCTTAAGGTGGGAATTGCATCAAGAAAGCTGAATTTTGGTACAACACGGCCTGGCTGTGCCGGGGGCGGGTGTTGGAGGGATGCTGACCCTCCCTGGATTTAGGAAAAGAAACCTATATATTGAGCGATGCCCGCTGCTTTCTTGCTTCTCTTTTTTGGGGGAGTCAAACGGTCTTTTTGTGTTATTTAGGAAGGAATTTTTAATAGGCACTTTTTTTATATTATTGTGCTGCCCTGGCCAGAGGGGCCCCCCCGTGAGCCCCCCCCGGCCCCCGCTTTGCCCCATCCGAATTTGGTCAAGATACCCCCTCCTTCCCCCGCCCCCCAGCTGCCCTGTGCAGTGCACCACCCTGAAATGGATAAAAAAAAGGCAAAATTCACAAAAAAAAATAAAAGGGAAGAACGTACAGCTTTGTGGGTTGTGCAAAAAAAGAGAAAACACACGCACACATAAAAAGAGGAAACCTCTCCTCCCACAAATTCCCTGTGTGTGTCCCCCCCTCCTCGAGAGTTTAGCAACCTCTGGTGGCGATGACGAGCTCAGGGTGGGGGTGCGTGTGTGGGTGCCAGGTGGGCTTTGGGGTGGAGGGGGAGTGGGGGGGGGCTGGGGCAAAGGGGGGTCCCTTTCCCAGGGTCCCCGAGGCAAAATTTTTAAAAAAAGGAAAAAAAAAAAGGAATAAATCAATCACAGACCCTCTTGGTGGCCAAAGATCCAAATTTGTATAAAAACAAAAAGGAGTTAAAAAAAAAAAAAAAAAGAAGAACGAAGGCGGGTTTTTGGTTTTTTGTTGGGTTTTTTGGTTGGTTTTTTTGGCAGTACACACGCCTTTTTTTTAATGATTCAATGATGATTTGAGTTTTATTTTTATTATTATTCTGAAGACTGTACATCTGCTGTGGTTTTGTGGTGTGCAACTTCCGCATGGGTTCCTTGGGTTTCCGTTCAATAACCTATTTATTGTATATAATGTTTTATTATAAATTGTGTCTTGTATATTGCATTCAATTTATTTACAGATCGAGCAACAAAAAAAAAAAAAAAAAAAGAAAAAAAAGAAAAATCATACACACAAAAAAAAGAGAGAATCACGCACCGGAGGGAGAATCCAAAAATGACGGAGAACAGGCCTAAAGCATCCAAGAGCTGAATATAAAAAAAAAAAATTTAAAAAGCTGAAAAATCATACACACAAATTAATTTTCATTTTCTGCACAAAACCAGCAATTGTAAATACTTTTGAAGAAAAGAAGTTAGTTCTCTCTCTCCTCCCAGCCAGAAGCAGAGGGACTCTTTAAGTTTTATTTTTTATTTGACCGCCCCCGCCGCCCCCGCTTCGCCCCCGGCCCCCGCCTCGGCCGTGGCGCCGGCGCCGCCATCCTGGCGGCCGGAGCAGAAGAGCAGAGGAGAGGAGGGGGCCACCTCCGGAGGGGACCACCCTCACCCCTCTCTCCCTCTCCCCCCAGCCACAGCACCCCCGGCCCTGCGCCCCCACCTGTGTGGGTGCCAGGCCCCCGGGTCCGTGTGGGTGGGGTGGGCAGGCACCCCATGGTGGGCTCGGACCCCTGGGTGTGTGGGTGCCACATTTGGGGTGAACAGGACCTCGGACCCCTGGGTGTGTGGGTGCCACATTTGGGGTGAACAGGACCTCACTGTTGGGTGTGGATGGGAAGGACCCCAGATCCCCTGGGACATGGACGCCACATTTGGGGGAGCAGGGCCCGATACCCCCAGGTATGTGGGTGCCAGACAAGAATGAGCAGGACCCTGGCAGCTCCGGTGTCTGGGGGTGGCTGGAGCCTGGGATGTGGGGTGCAGGACCCCGGGTGTGTTGGGCTGCAAGCAGTTTCCCCGGGTGTTGCCCCACCAAGCATCAAACTGGGGACCCTGTCATGCTCTGGTGGGTTCTCCGACCCACCTGCACCCCCGCTCTGGGTGCCCTCAGCCCCTTTAAGTGTCAGCCGCGTTCCCCGCCCCGTACGGGTCCCCCGGGAGGGTGTGCTGGGTGCTCGGCCCCCACCAGGCTCTGGCAGCGTCACCAGCGGGGCTCGGAGACGCCACCATCACCAGGGCTCGCTCGCCGCGGGGGTTGCTCCTGCTGGACGGACACCGATGGGTGTTGGGAAGCGCTTTGGCCGCCCCGGGGGGGCTGTTTTGGGGATTCTTTTCTTTTTCTTGTCCCTCCCCGTCCAGGAGGGGATCTGGGGGTCAGCGCTGGTGCCCCCTGCCCACAGCCCGGCCGGGGACCCCCGGACGGACAGACAGCGCAGGCCCCGCCAGGGCCCGGCGCAGGGGCGCAGGCAGGGAGGGCGCCCCCCCGCCCCGCAGCAGGACAATCGGGATGGACGGACGGACGGACGGACGGACGGATCCCCCTCCGCACTCAAACCCGCTCTGCCTGCCAACCTCCGGCTCTGCTTTCCGGACTGCCAATAAGTGAAACAAAAGGAAAAAATTATAATGATGGATGAAGAGAGAAACCCCCATTTTTAAAAAAAAGAAAGAAAAAAGGAGAAAAAAAGGAAAAAAAAAGGAGAAAAAAAAAGATAAAAAGTTCTGTATTTAACTGGGATTGGAACCGGTTTGTTTGTTTTCTAAAAAAAAAAAAAAACATGTTGTGTTTCTCTTTCAGAGGTAATTTAGCCAGCACTTTTTTCTGGAACACTTTTCGTGGCAGAGGGGGATGCAGGAGACCCCCAGGGCCCTTCTCATCATGTCCCCCTCTCTCTCGTGCCAACCGGACAACGAGGTTTTGTTACAGGGTAGGTGGGGAAGAACCTGGGGGTGAGGGGTAGAGCAACAACACCCTGAGACCCCAAGGGCACCCCGTCATGGCCCCCACCCAGAAGAGCGGGTTTTTGGGACCCATCTCCCCCGTACCAAGAGACTCAATGTTGCAGCTGCAGGACAACTACAGGTACCCCAGTTTAGATGTCCCGGGCTCACCACCGAGGACCCTACGCTTGTCCTTGATCAATGACTTGAACATACCCCCATTTGAGCAGCCCAAGCAGCACCCACCCCTCCAAGGGCGAGAAGGAGCCCTTGGGCAAGGCGGGGGCCGGGATGCTGGCAGACTTCATGGGCAGGACGGACCCCCCGTGTCTGAGCAAAAATCCCCCGTACTGGTATTCCCCCAACGCCAGCACCCGGAGCCCTTCGTACGACAGCCCCACACCTGGCTTGCCGCGACCTCCCCATGCCTCAACCACACTACGACTCCCCAGTTCGAAAGTTGCCCGCCTGCGACTCGCTCAAACACAGCATGCAGGGGGGGGCCCTGCCACACCTTCTCGCCCAACTGTTCCCCGACCTTGGCTTCAAGGAGGACCTGCGGGCAGGCAGCATCCCCACACCAGCTGGCAGCCCCTGGCCAGCAGACTGTGTTCGAGGCCGGTTTGCAGAAAGCTCCAGAGTGACTCCCTGGTTTGGGGCAGCCGGATTTGGAGAGCAAGCACTTCCCTGCCCTTACGCCGGCCCCTACTCCATGAACCCCTCCACCCCTCAGATGGGACCTTTGTCCAGGGGTCATGTCCCCCTGCCCTCCCAGTCCCGCGGCTTCGGGGTGGGTGAGCGGGACCCCTGCGACGAACCCCCTCTTCCAGGAGAGCACGGACCTGGGCTTGGACTACTACAGCGGGGACAGCAGTGCCTCCAAGAAGGAGAGGGGGACAGGCAAGGCCAAGTTCCCCACCAAGTCACAGGCAGTCGTGTACCCCTCCAAGAGGAACACAGGACCCCCGGCAGCCCCGGGGTTCCCGGGGGCTTGGAAGGTTGATATGTTCGACACCTCCCACCTGAGCTTCTCCTCCTCTTCCTCTTCTTCCTCCAACTGGAACCAGAGCGTCCTCTTCCAGAGTAACTCTAAGCCCGGTCGAGGCCGACGGAACCTCTCCAGCCTGGAGAAGCTGATGATGGACTGGAATGAGGCATCCTCTGCCCCTGGCTAACCAGCCGCTGGCTACCGGCGCCGCCACAGCGAGGCATCCTCCAGTGAGGGCCAGTCCAGGCAAGCAGCAGACGGTCTCCGAGACCTTCTCCGAGTCCTCCTCTGACAGCACCCAGTTCACGAGGCCACCTCAACGAACCCAACGTCATCCTGGACATCTCCAACTACACCCCGCAGAAAGTGCTACGGTGGGTGGACTGGAGCTCAGAAAGCCTTCAGCCAGCTCTACAACCCGGGCTTCAGCCCTCACCTGAAAATTGCCGGCAGTTCCCCAGCGCCGCGCCATGGGCCTTCCGGCAAAGCCGGGCCAGCACCGTCTCGCCCGGCGGCTACATGGTGCCCAAGGGGTCGGCGTCCTTCAACAGTGCCGAGCAGGGGGGGCAGTTCTCCAGCGCTGGCGCACACACCCCTACGTGTGACGCCGGCTACGCGCCACCGACAGCTGGTCCCAGTTTGCCACTGGGAAAAGCCGCCTTCTTCCCAGCTTCGCCTACGGCAGTGGCAGCAGGCCTCCCGTCCTCGCCCAGCAGTGCCCACAGTGTGTTCCCACCAGGAAAGCAGTACCCATCAGCACAGGACTGCCCCAGCCAGCAAGGACTGGGCTATTCCCGTACGGCAGCTATGGCCAAGCAACCGGGCAGAGCGTGGCACCCCGCCAGCGGCCCCGCCGTCGGCCGTGTCCCGGTCACCCACGGCTCACCAGCGGCCAGCGGCACCCCCGGCTACGGGGTGACCCAAGGCTCGTTCAGAGTGCCGGGGCACCGAGTCCTTCCCCAAACTCGCCTTCCATGCAGCCATGCAGGGCCGGCCGGCATTCCCGGCCTGGCCGTGGCCTCCAGCCATGGCTGCCTACACAGCCCGGGGTGGCAAAGTGGCAGCGGCCAACCCTGGTGCCGAAGCTCCCGTAAATCGGCGGCTGCCTACACGGCCCCCCCGGCTGCCGCTGCCCGGCCAGCGGGGCTGGACTCAGATGACTCCTCCGACCTGCTGGACTTCGCCCTCTCCGCGTCCCGCTCCGAGTCGCAGGCAGAGACCGGTCCGGAGCGGCACAGCCTCTTCACCGGATACTTCCGCTCCTTGGCGGGGCTGGAGTCGGGCTCCTCCAGCCGTGCTGGTTTCTATGCCAGCAGCGCGCCGTCCGGCAGCCAGGCCGGACGCAACGGTGGCTACCAAGGGGCCGAGGCGAGACCCTTCCATGCGCACCGGAGAATGGGGCGGGGGGAGAAGGGCAGCCCTGGACCCCCCACCACGGGCCACCCCCGCGCAAGAACGGGGCGCTCTTCCCGAACCCAACTCCGGGCAGAGCTTTGGGGACGGCCCCGCAAGCGCGGGCCGGCCAGAGCCCGATCCCGTGGGAAAAACCCAAGCGCAAGCGACGGGGAGGGCATCGGGAAGAAGAAGAAAGCCCCCACCACCCTCCACGCTGACCCCGTGCACCCAGTGGGCGCGGGGGGGGCCACGCTGCCCGTGCCGCACGGCTGCTCCTTCAGCGACTTCTTCCCACTTCCTGCACCGTGTCCAGGGCTTCCGCCGGCGCGGCGGGCAAGGCGGGGGGCTTCGTGCTGGACCCCCAGCGAGGCCCGAGTCCATCCACCAAGCCCCCGACACCCAGAGCATCTCGCCAAGCTGGCCTTCCTCAACCGGCAGAGCCAGTGCTCGGGGCGCTGCTCCCCGCCCCGCCCCCAGCCCTCCTACATCGCTGACACCAATGACAGCAAAGCCGACTACTCGGATGTGTTGCCCAAGGAACCCACCCCGGAGGTGAAGAAGAGGAGGAGGAGGAAGCAGAAGCTGGCCTCGCATTATCCTGAAGCGCAAGCGGGGCCGGCCTCCCAAAAACCTGCTGCTGGCCAAGCCAAGTGCTCAAGATGAAGAACAATGGGCGCAACGTGGTCGTGGTGTTCCCCCTGGCGAGATGCCGCAACTTGAACCTGGAGGGGAAGGAGCTGGCAGCCAGCAGCTCCATGGAGCCCACACCGCAGATCCCCGTGTCCCTGGGGAGGAGGAACAAGACCACCTACAAGGTGTCATCGCTCAGCACCACGGCGGGGAAGAAGAACAAGTGCCGGGGGGTGAGGAAGATGGTGGTGAAGATGGCCATGAGCCCCCTGCCGCCACCGCCCCCCACCACTCTGGACCCCGACGAGATGCCCAAAGCCCGTCCCCCTCGCCCTGCCCGCTGAGATGCCCCCGGGCCCGAGGAGCCTGACACCCCACTGCCCGCCGGAGGAGGGCGGGGCGAGGGCGCCGGGTGGACGTCACCCCCGAGAGCCGCGTCCTGTGTGGCGAAGACCACCGCAAGTACGCCCTGCGCCGGACAGACAAGCCAAAGATGCTGTGGGGGTGTCCCCTGAGCACCATGGTGAAGCGGGGTCCCTGTGGGGGCCGGGGGGCCGGGCGGGAGGCACAGCCAGGCGCTGGGGACCCTCTGCGGCCCCACGGGCTGCAGCCCCGGCTCGGGCTGCCCACTGAGCCCTCGCTGCTGGAGCCGCAGCCGCTGGGAACCGTCTCGGAGCTGCTGGCGGAGCCTCTGGGGCTGCAGACCCTGGAGCCGCTGCCCGGAGCTCTGGAGCCCCCACTGGAGCTGCAGTCGCTGGAACCCCTGTCCGAGTCGCTGGAGCTGCAGTCGCTTGAGCCGCTGGAGCTGCAAAACCTGGAGCCGTTGGGGCTGCAGTCGCTGGAGCCGCTCTCTGAGTCGCTCCTGGAGTCACAGCCCCAGCTGCTTGATTCGCAGAGCCTGGAGCCGCTGCCAGAGTCGCTGCCCCAGTTGCTGCCAGCCCAAGAGCTGGACTCCCAATCCCGGCTGTTGGATTCCCAGTCGCTGGCCTCCCTGGCGTGCCCAGGGACACAGCTGCTGGAGTCGCAGGCGATGGAGCCACACTGCTCCCAGCCCGATGCCAGCGATTACTCGGAACTGGCCGAGGCGGACATCCTGAACGAAGCCCCTGGACACAGTGGGGGCGTGGGGGGCATCTCCAAAGCGCCGGCGGATGAAGCCGGGGCACCCCCGGCCCCCGGCACGTGATGGAGAAGCTGACGGAGGCGGGGGGAGCACCCCGCTGGCCAACAGCATCCGCAGCCCCGAGGAGCGGGGGGTGCTCCTCAAATCCGACCCGTCGCACAGCCGCCTCCTGCCCGCCGACCGCGACCTCCAGTACAGCTTCTTCTCCTCACCCTCCCAGAACAGTGGGGTGCACCTGGACTGTGGCAGCCTCCGTGGTGGCGGCGGGGCTCACGAGGACCCCGTGGTGCAGCTCATCGACATCATGAAGGACCTCAACCGCCTCTCCGAGGACCTCAACATAGACAGCATCCTCGCCTTGCTCCGGAGCAAGTGCGGCAACGGGCACATCAACCTCCCCGCCCGCGATCGGGCGCCCAAAACCTTCCCCAACGCGACACTGGCCTCGGGCCGCTGCAAGGACCTGCTGGGCTGTGCCGGGGAGCCCCGGATCCTGGGGGGCAGCGCGGAGGAGGCATTGCTGCACGGCGACCCGGCCGACCGCTGCCAGAGCGTCCACGGGGGCACCAAGGCGGCCGTGCTCAGCTTCCCTGAGGGGTCGTGCCCCGCGCTCGGCCGGGAGCACCAGGCAGGCTCGCCGGGACACCCGGTGCAGCGGCCCCCAGCCTGCCCGGCCGAGAAGGCGTTATCCTGCAGTGTAACGACCAGCGTTGTGCGTGGCTCGCCCGACTACGTCCGAGAGCCCAAATTCTACCCGCCGGCCAAGCGGCACGCGGGGGAGGAGGTCAGGATGCGCGTGAAGCCCCCGGGCCCAGTGGCCTCTCTGCTGCCCATAGGTCCTGGTGTCACCTTCCCTGACCCCCATGTCAGCAACTGCTATGGAGTGAGGCTCTGCTGGCTGCTTTTGGCTGGGAGTGCCTGTGGAGCCTCACTGTCCCGTGACAGGGCAGGGTGAGCTGGGGGATGGATATGGGGACCTCATCCCTGAGAATGGGGGGCATTTTCCCAGCTGTTAGCAGGGCTGACAACATTCCTGCAGTGCCAGCAGGCCCTTGCTGTGAACTGGAGAAGGGGTAGACCCCCTGAGTTGGAGAGGGCATCCAATTTCCCCAAGTCCCCTCCTGAGCTGCGGAAGGCATCCAGACCCCCTTGAGCTGGGGAAGGGGTTCAGCCCCTCTGGCTCCGTGCTGGGGGCTGGCATGGGTGGTCCTGGTGTGGGGAGGACATCCAGCCCCCTGGGCGGCGTGGGGAAACCCAGACCCTCACGGGAACCAGCTACCCCTCTCCACCTGGGAGGGCAGCAACGCCGAGGGTAAGTTCCAGTCCCAGCCCCCCCAGACACCCAAACTCTGCCCTATTGGGGCTGACCCTGAACACCCCTTCCTTTGCAGAGAGCTCAAGTGCAATAGCAGGAGCAGTCCCGTGGAGGGACTGGCACAGGGGTGGTGAGCGCTTAAGTGAGTCCCCCCCCCGCCGTGAGCCCCGACGTCACGGTGATGGGTGGCCGTGGGAGCTCGGGAGGATCAGCCCCTGGCATGACCTGTCCCCTCTGTCCCCCAGATCAGAGGCGGCCTCCCCCTCTTTGCCCACCCCCCCGCCCGCCACCCCCCGCCCCCCCGCCCCACGGAGCGGCTGGTGGGGATGGGAGGGGGGAGTAACCCGTGTGTCCGGAGCGCGGCTCGCCGGGGACACCTAGTGGCAGCGCCACCAAAGGACCCGTGGGTGGGAGCCGGGGGGGGTGTGGGATGTGCTGAGCCACCTCCTCGGGCGAAGACCCCGGTGGCACCGGGCAGTGTCGCCGTGAGTGGGGGTTGCAGCTGTGCGTGGGGTGTCCGCGGCATTCCAACGAGGGGAAACTGAGGCAGACGCCACAGAGGGGGCGTCCCGGCGAGTGGAGGCGGTGCCCGTCACCCACCCGTGAGTGCCTGAGCCACCCCACTACCACCCTCGCTGTACCCTGGGGCGCATAGAGGGGCTGCAGCCCCACGGAGTGCAGAGTGGGCTGTGCAGTGGGCACGGTCTGGGAGATACAGGGCAAGGGGCTCCCCCGCTCTGCACGGCCTCCCGGCTTGGGATTTCACCCCAAAAATGGGGAGCGGCACCAAGCGGCATCTTGCTGCCGATGTTCTGTCCATCCTGCAGGAGCTTCCGAGTGAACCTGCACTGCAAACACCCCCGGAACAGGTACCTGGGGGCCTCCGAGTGGTTCCCGCGTGCCCAGGGCTCCGGCCCCCGCCAGCCCGGCAGCGACGGCGACACAGATGGGAGCTCGGTCGCCTGCCAGCCCCTCGCACTGGAGAACGGTGCCAGCCCGCCAGGGCAAGTGGTGCTCCCAGGGTAGGGGGCCACTGGGCTGATGTGCGGGGGTCTCTCTCGAGGGGAGGCGTCAACGGGTGGCACACGGCGTGCCCAGCCCTGCGGGCACCCACGGCGGCCGGGCATCCCGTGATGGGGGGAAGGGCACAGCGTGGGTGTCCCCGCGGGCTGTGGCTTCGAGGGGTTCAAGGCATGGACACTGTGGGGAGGAAAGGGTTGTCCTGCCCCAAAACGCCACCCTGGATTATGCACACGTGTGCCTACAGCCTGGTGGGGAGATGCCCCCTCGTATGGGCAGTCCCGCAGGAGAGCGAGGGGCCAAAGCTTTATGCACACGCGTGTGCAATGCTCACATCCGTGTGGTGGCTCCACCGTGCACCCCTGTGCCACATGGGCAGCGGCTGTGGGTGCCTCAACCTTCTCGCGGCTCCGGGGAGGGAAAACAGGCGGACATGCTGGCACGGGGGACTGCGAGGGACCGACTGCGTGTGTGTGTCTGCGGGTGTGTGCTGGGGGAGGGAGCCAACCGGCAGGGATTCACATTGTTGATAAGTTGTCACGCTAATCCAGACACCGGGAAGAGCCTGGATCACGCCGAGCGGGGAGACGGGGAAAGGGGGGGATGCGGATGGACTGACAGGTTTGAATTCTCTTTCCCTGCCAACTTTACACCGAGGTGCCCGCATCTCCGCGGTGCCAGCGCTGCGCCCAAAGGCTGGCGAAGCAGAGACGAGACCGGTCTTTCTAGCACATATTTTCCTGCTCCACATAGCCCTTGGTGTCGTTTGTTTCCTTCCTGCCTGCCTCCCCTCCGACAGCTCCCTGGGCACACCAGCAGCCTCGAGCCGTGCGCAGCGTGTGCAGCGGGGACCAGCTCCCGGCGGCTGTTCTGGAAAACCTCCGGCGGCGCAGAGCTGGGGGGGTTGCATCCCGACACCCCCAACACCCCGAACGTCCCCGTCGCATCCCGCAGTGTTTGCCAAGGCATCCGCGGCTCCGTGCGGCACGGACGCACGGGGAGGTGCAGAGCATGGGCCGTGGGGCGTCCAGAGACCCCACACACCCCGGTGGGGACCCCACGGGCGGGATGTGTCCAGCGCTTCCAGCACCCGGGGTCGCACACCGGGGATGAACGTGGGCAACACGTGGCCCCCTGTGGGGCCGAGGGCAGGAGCCGGACACCGGTGGTGTGGGGTAAGAGCCTGGTTTGGACGGGGTGAGGGCGGAGTCCCGGTGCAGGGAGTGTCCCCGCGTGTCACGGGATGCTGCCTACGCCGTGGTGGGTGGGTGTTTGGGGGGTGCAGGTGGTCCCCGCTCTGGGGGCGCCGCTGCCGGGCTCCCACCTGCGCCCCGCACCCTGGTGGGCGGGGAGGGGATGGTGGGACATCCCGGTGCGCCCCGCTGCCCCCCGCAGCCCTCTCCGCACCGCAGCCCCCTCCGCACACATGTGGCGGCTGCCTGGGGCTGAGCGGGGAGGTGAAAGTGAGCGCGGCGGCGCGGCGAAAAGGCCCTACCCCTGGCGAGGAAGCCAGGAATGGCGAGGTCCGGAGAGCCTAATGGGAAAAAAAAAAAAATTAGAAGAAATTTTTTTTAAAAGGGAAAAAATAAAAAAAAAATAAGGAACGTCCCTCCTCGCTTGTGTGGTCTCGGCTGGTGTTTTGTAACCAGCGAGGAGAAAAAAAAACCCGGTCTGGCCGCCTCTCCCCCGCCCGCGGCGCCCATCTCTATCTCTCCTTCTCCCTCCTGCAATCTCGCCCGCTTCATCCCCCCGCTCTTCATCCTCACCCCCGGCCCCGCCGCAGCGTCTTCGGGGGCTGTTATCTTTGCAGGGCTGCGGGGTCAGGAGGTGGGAAGCGGAGGTGACCCAGGTAGTCGATTAGTTCACCAGGCGAGGATATTGGATTTCTGCGAGGCGAGTCAGCACCGTTAAACTAATTAAAGCTTTGCAGCAGCAGGATTAAGCCCGGGCAGGGGAGGTGGGAGCAACCCAAACCATTCCATGATTCTGATTCCTCTCGCCGCCAACCTCCGTCAAGCCTGAAAGTGGAAGGTGTCCCTGCCCATGGCAGGGGGTTGGAACGAGATGAGCTTTAAGGTCCCTTCAGTGGGGGAGGCGGAGGTACATTCTGCCGGGTTGGCCGGGGCTTGGAGCAACCTAGTCTAGCACCCTCGTGCTGCCACCCCACGGCACGCTTTGCACCAAAGGGGACCCTGTCTGGGTGGGGGCTGGGTGCCAGCAGCCTCGGGGAGCTTAGGGGGGCTTGGGGGCTCCTGCAGCCCCCTCCGCCACGCCGGTGCCAAGACAGCCCCTCCGTGCCCGCCCTGTGCCAGCGCTGGGGGTCGCCTCGGAGCCGGGCACCAAACCACGTCCGTATCCTGCGGGGCCATCCCTCCATCTCCCCGGTCCCTGCCGCCTGCCTGTCTCCCGGTGGCATCTCCGGCCCCACCCTGACGTCTGGGTGGCGGCGCCCCGGCGGGGTGGGAGGCGTTGGGCCAGCGTGTCCCCATCTGTGTGGCGGCTGTGCGGTGGTGAAATAGGGAGGACGCCCCGTCCCCGCCGCTGCCGCCGCGGGCGGCTGGGCATGGGGGTACTTAGGGCCGCCCCAAACCCTCGCAGCGCCCGCGGTGCCCAGGGACCCCGAGGCCAGCTGTGCACACAGGACACGGGTGGCAGGGGGAGCCGGAGAGCCCCCTACGCCCACGCGGGACACCGCCCGATGCCACTCGCGGGGGGAGGCAAGGAGGGCAGCCCTGCAGTGGAAGCTGGTGTGTGTGAGTGCGCAAGGAGAGGCACCGCCACGGCGTCCCCGTGTGGGACACGAGCTGCACCCCGTGGTGCCCCCCGATTGGCGGGGAACAGGGGAGGGAAACCTCCGCCGTGCCGAGGGGCGGGGCGCAGAGGGGACAAGCTCCCCGATGCCCCAGGGGCGTGTGTGGGGGGAGGGGCGGGAACTCGTGGGGCGGGGGGTTGGGGGCGCCTGGCAGAGGGGACCAGGGGGGTGCTGCCAGGAAGCTGTCACTGGAGGGGATTTTCCATTGGTGTCAGCAGGCGCAGGACGGGCTTCAGGGAGGAGGTGGCCAGTGGGGGCTGGCTGGGGAACACGGAAACCCTCGGCAAGCGCCTAGAGGGGACGTGGAGGTCGGGCGTGGAGGGGTGGCAGCGGGAGGGACCCCCCGCGTGGCGAGGTGTGGGGAGGAAGAGGAGGAGCAGACCCGGGTGCTTTGGGGTCTGTGATGCTGATTAAACACCGCTGGCGCTGCATGGGTGCCCACTTCAGAGGGGGCAGGGTGCTGGCAGGGGATGCGGGTCCCCAAAGGTGGGTGTGTGCTCTGGAGCTGCCAGTGGTACCCAGAGAGGACCCCCCCATCTGTGCCCACCCTTCTGGACCCCCAGCTCTTGCCCTGCCTCCCAGTCACAGGGTGCCATAGGGTGACAACTGAAGGAAGGGTCAGGGCTGCCTGCAGGCACCGCGTGCCCCAGCAAGAGTCAGGGCGGCGGGGGACGTGGTGACGGCAGGGGGGATGTGACAGCGGGGTTTCCAAGTTACCTAAGATGAAACCCAGGCGCCATCTGCTCCATCTCTTAATTAAGAGCATGGCAGACGAAAAAACCTCTGATAGCCCCACGAAGGGAACTGGCGGCCAGGCAGCTCGTCTGGACCCACCCCCAGAGAGCGTTGGAGGGACATGTCCCCTCACCAACTCCCTGCTTGGGGGGCACCCGTGTGTTTTGCCCCACGTGCCAGCCAATCCCTTCCTGGCACTGCCGTCTCTTCCTGCAGCGTGTCTGAGCTTGCCCTGGGGATGTGACACCCTGGGATGATGTGAGAGGGCAGAACCCAGTTTGGCACCCTGGTTTATAGCCCAGGTGGTCCTGGATCCTCCTTCCCAGTGCCAGGGCGGTGCAGGGAAATGAGCTCCCCAGCCACCTTCCTGCAGCGCTGATGGGGAGATGCCAAGATCTTGGGGTCCCTGTTGCTAGCCCAGTGGCAGTGGCACATCCAGGGCCAGGTCCAGGAGAAGGGCCACATCCCCTGACTCATCCAGGACTCCCAGGCCTGGCGGATGCCACCAGCCGAGCGGGCGCTGCACTACAGGAGACTCAAGGGCACCGTGCCATGTTCTGGTGCTGAGGGCTGAACCTATCAAGGGTCCCACAGGCGATGGTTTATTGCAGCAGCAGGAACAGGGGCCTGACCAGGCATCCCCACCCCTGCCCACCGGAGAGATGGTCCTTGCAGGGGAGATGGCTTCTTGTGGGGGAAATGGTCATTGCAAGAGAGATGGTCATTGTAGGAGAGATGGTCCTTGTAGGAGAGATGGTCCTTGCAGGGGAGATGGCTTGAGGATGGTCATGGCAGGAGAGATGGTCCTTGTGGGGAAGATGGTGCTTGAAGGCAAGGTGGTCATTGTGGGGAGATGGTTTCTCGCGGGGCAGATGGGCATCACAGGGAGATGGTCCTGGGGGAAGGGGTTCTTGACTGGGAGGATGATTGCGGGGCGAAACGGTCGCTGGAGCAGCCAGCCTCTGGGGGACAGCGGGGTACCCACGTTTGTGGGGCAGGAGGGGAGGGTCCTCTCCCCCTCCAGGGCCAAGGGGGTTGGGGGCTGCATCCACGCTGGGCGTCACCTGAGTGCCTCCATCTGTCGAGCCGTTCCCCAGCCCCCTCGAGCCCCCCCAAGCCAGGGAGGAGGGTCAGAGCTAGCTCTGAACTGCGGCGCTGGGCTCCAGCCGGCCGAGGTGCCACCATCGCTGCGGTCCGACGGGGCGGGGGAACAAAGCTGGCACCGAGGGAAGAGCTAAATTTAGCCCGTTTCCCTCCGCAGGCAGGGAGAGGGCAGAGGAGGGGGCCCGGAGGCTGCTCGCCTCCCGCGCCGGCTAGCGCCCGGTAGCCGGAGCTGGCACCCCGAGGGAGGGGTGCTGGTGTGTCCCGTATCCTCCACCGCCGGGAACAGCCGGCGCACGGAGACGCGCGGGCAAATACACCCGGCACCCCGGGGCTGCCAGCACACTGCGGGGCCCTGGGGCGCGCTCCCCACGCCGGGGCACAGCACCCGCGGGCTGTGGCTATAACAGGGAGCCCGGAGAGGGGGGCCGCGACCATCTGCGCAGCCTCAGGGGGTGTTACATGACCCGGCGTGGCCGGCGCTGGGCAGGGACACACCGGGGCTGTGACTCATGCTGGGGGTGGGGGTGGCGTGGGCAGCCAGCAGAGCCCCCTCCGCGCCAGCGCGGCCACGCGACCCCCTGGGGGCTCCAGCAGGGTGTCGGGGGGCTGTGCAGCTGCCCGGGGTGCCCCTCGCTCGGCGTTAACCCGCAGCGCCCCGGTGGGGAACGGGGGGACCTGGGCATCGCCGCTGCATGGGCACGCGTCCATCTGGCGCCTTCCAAATGTTACTGGCCTCGCAGGATCCCGGCTCCCTGGGCAGCCCCCCAGCCCCAGCGTCGGGGGAGCATGGCTGTGCCGAGCGAGCCTTCGGAGGACCCCCGGTGGGCGCATTGTCAGCATCCTCCCATCCCGGCGGGCGCCCCTTTGCTGCGGCTGCGATGGGGGCGGCGCTGGTGCCCGGCATGGGGTGCGGGTGGGCACCAGCTGACCCCTGGTCGCCCCGGCGCGGTGTCAGCACCTGGACCCCGTCACCCCATTGCCTGCGTGCTGGATTGGCCAAGGGAGGCAACTGGCTGCTCTCCCCCCACCCAGACCCCCCCTCGGTCCCCACCCAGCACGGCCGTTAATCCTGCCCAGCTCATTCTGCTTTTCTTGTCTAGCCTGTTTCTAAGCCTCCCACAAAAAAAAAAAAAAAAAAGAAAAAAAAGGAAGAAAAAAACCCACCCTGACACCGGCCGCATCTCCCAGGAAACAGGATCCACAGCCAGGAGTTTCCGCTCAACTCGTGTGTCCCCGTCACGCCAGCGTTGGCATCGTCCTCAGTGGCTCCCACACCCCAGCTCGGCCCCAAGTGGGTGCCAGGCTGCCGGCATGATGGGGCAGGGGTTGCCCCCACCTCCCCACACCCCTGAACCACCTTGTGCACATTCAGGCCTGTTAGTGGGTGCATCGCCTCCACGCCCACATATTTGCACACACGTGTGCAAATCCTCCCCCATGCATGTACCTGTGCACACACCTGTGTGTGCACCCCTGTGTGTGCACCCACACCACTGTAGGTGTGTGAGGTGCACCTGTAGGAGGCCTGTGTACACTTGTCACATGTGTGCACCCCCTGTGTGCTCGCCAGTGCCTGTGCGTGTTCCTGCACCTGTGCGTACCTGTACGAGGCGGGTGCTGCGCATCCAGGTGCCGGCACACCTGCGCGTGTACCTGTAACACAAGTGCTTGTGGGTGCTGCCATGGGGCATTGTACCCCCAAGTGGGTGTGATCCTGTGTGCACACAGGGATGAGAGTCTGCAGTGCTGCCCTGGTGTTTTTGGGTGCCCTGGGGGGGTCCCTGGAGCTCTCAAAGGGGAGGGTGAATTGTGTTTTGGGGTCAAACCCCAGCAGCTTCCAGTGGTGTGCTGCATGGCACTGGCAGACCCCTTCTTCACACCCCCAGCTTTTGGTGGACCACCGTGGCCACCCCGGGCACTGCCCACCCTGCTCCTGCCTCAGTTTCCCCATCGCTATCCATGTCCCTGGCACTACAGGACGCCTGGGTCCTCTGGACTAGTTGGCTGCAGCTCCCTGTTTCCATCAGCCGAGCCGCGGTGTAACCGGAGCCGGGGGGCAGCTGGGTGGGAGCCGAGCATGGGGCTGGCAGTGCGTCGTGGGTGGGTGCAGGGAGACCTGGGTGCTCCAATGCCCATCCCTGGGGAGCAGAGCAAAAATTGGTGTGTCTATAGGTGTGTGTGCTCCGAGGGGACTGGGTCGGTGGTGCGGGCTCTGCCGGCAAGTTGTGTTCTTCCAATTTTAATGGAAAGCTCCCCGGCGAGGGGGGGCAATTTATGGGCATCTACAAAGTGATGTGTGAGTGACAGGCTGTGTACGATCCGCGCCGAAGGCGCTCCGTCACCGCCCCACAGCAGCTGCGTTCTCCTCAATTAGAAGAGGTAATGAATGGTGGGGCTCTGCGGCTCTGCCGGACCCGTCTTTGGCGAGCAAGGCATCCTTCAAAGGGGATTTTGCTTGGATACTGTCATTATGGTTATTATTACTATTATTATTATTATTGGGATGTTCAGCTCCCTCCCTCAAGCAGGCTCCATCACATTGTGAGCCCCGCTGCCCTTTTCTGGGGTGCATGGTGCGTCCTCCCCTGTGCCTCAGTTTCCCCACTAGTAAAGGGCCACCAAGCCCCCGTGTTCCCCTTTCAGGGTCCCAGTGTGACGCAGGGGTTTCCATGCCCGCCCTCTCCCTGGCGGGTAGGGAGATGCTCAATCCTCTGAGAGTGGGGTTTTCCGTAAAAGGTTGTCACCACGTGGGAAGTTCTCCAGGGAGTTTTGGGTGGTGCTGTGCATTCTCCTGGCCCCCCAAATCTGGGTGGCAGGACCCCTGGCGTCGTGCCAGCAAAGATGGGCGAATGAAGCCCTTGAGCAGGCCGCCAGACAAAGCCGGGGGGCCCCCGCGGGGATGGGGCGCAGGGGACGAGGGCACCAGAACAGTAAATCCTTCTGCAGTATCCTGCAAGGGGACCGAGCCCAGCCGCAGCCACCCGCCGGCTGCCCTGGGCTACAGCTAATCTATTGTGCGCTGGGCTGCAGCCAGCACAAGCTGCAATTGCAGCAAATGCCCTGCAATCTGCAGCCGGATGAATCCCTCCTGGTCCTTCCCCCACAACGTGCCAGGCTGGAACAGGGTGACGGGGGTGTCCAGAGCGAGTGTCCGGATCCTGCAGGATACGCTGTAAAATTTGGTGGAGGGGACAAGGAGGGGGCCTCATGAGTCCCTCGAGGTCCTTCTAAATGGGGATGGGGAACAAGCAGGGTGTCCCCAGCCCATGTAGCCACGAGAAACATCCCTGCCCCGGCGTCCCCCGCAGCACCTGCGTGCCATGGGGGACCGCAGCCCCTCTGGACCTCCGCTTGCAGTCCCTGGCTCCCTCCCTGCACCAGCTTTGTGCCGTCGCACCCAGCGAGGGGGCAGCATCTCTCCTGCCACCCGAGGAGGTAGGAGCTGAATTAATCGCGATCAATTAGTGCTGGGTGGGCACAGGGGAGAGCAGAGCCTGTTTGGGGAGCTCTGTGGGCTGCGCTTGTGTCTCCCACCAGAGCCCCCCACATCTGCAGGGACTGCATCTCAGGGGGAGAGGGTGGTGTGCTAGCAGGACCCTCACCCTCAAACAGCACCCCAGGAAGACCCATCTGCTCCCTTGTGCCATCGCCTGAGCATCATCTCCCAGTGTGCCATCACTGCAACTGGCTGGTGACACTGCTGAAGATGTCATGGTGTCACCACGAGGCCATCAGTGACCCCTGTGGCATCTGGGTACAGGAGGAGGTGGCAGCAGCACTCCTGCGTCCCCTGGTTTGCACCCCAGCCCCCCTGCCCGCGGCGCCTGCAGGGTGCCCACAGGGTGGCTGATATCCCCAGTGGGGCAGGCTCCAAACTCCCCTCCAAATTCACACGGTCACCGGGGTCCCCCCTCCCGCAGCACCCTCTGACCCACTGTTGCTGTGGAAACTGCATCCCACGTAGGATTATGGAGCCGGAATCCGCGTTCGGCAGCGGCGGCAGGACTGCAATCCCAAGTGGAGCAGCCGGCTCCCCTCGCTGCTGGCCCCGTGGTCCAGCCGGCCCCGCGCCCCGACACCGCGCCCCGACACCGCGCCCGGCGCCCGGCCGCCCCCGCGCCCCACGCGGCCCCCGCTCCGCCGCCTGCCTTCGCCACCATGGATAGTGACATCTTTGCTGACAACGCCACACTGAGCCTCTGCCGCCTCCCCGGCAGCACCAGCAGCGCTCCCGCCGCCGGCTGCCCAAGGGTTAACGAGAGTTTGCTGCTCCTGCAGACAATGCAGAGGTGGGACGGCCCCCGGGCACTCGGCCGTGGGTCCTCGGGTGCCTCCGACCCCGCAGCCTCGCTGCGGGGAGGTGGCTGCAGTGACTCGCCCAGAGCCGTGCAAGCGGGGCGCTGGAGCCCATGGGACAAGTGGGCTGCCCACGGTCACCAGCTGGGACACACTGGTGTCCCAGTGCCTCTGTACTCCTGCTTGTCCAAGTGCAGGCACAACCACGGGCAGCGGGGACAAAGCCACGTGGATGAAAGCGGCCGGTGATGGAGGTGACCCCGCTCAGTGGCCCTGGCACTGCATTTGGAGGAGGTGACCAGGAATGGAAGTGGCCAGGGATGAAGGTGACCAGGGATGGAGGCAGCTGTGCCTGTGGGGACAGTGGCTGGGAATAGAGATGGATAGAGGTGGCCAGGGGTAGCGGTTGGGTGGTGGCCGTGGTATGGGTGCGGGGTACCCCTCTGTACCCCATGGCCAAAGCCTCCCGGGGCAGGGTGGGTGCTCATGCCTTGTGCCCAAGCGTCACCGTGGGGCTGAGAGGTGGAAAAGCCATTTCTGCCTCTGCCCCGGTGCTTACGCCTCTGCCAGCCCTCCACCCGCTCCTGCCGACGTCAGCGCTTCCCGGCAGCGCTCCCAGGTCTACCTGGAGCTGCCGGAGGCTTTCTGCTGACCCCGCTCCGGCGGCCCCGGCCCCGGCCTCCCCCCGCCACCCTGGGAAAGGTGCTGAATGGGAACAAAAGGTCCGCGGAGCGGCTGGCAGGGGCGAGCGGAGGTACCGGAGGGGGCCCCTGCCCTGGCCCCCCGGATGGGAGCCCCGGGAGTCAGGAGGTGCAACATTTGGGTCCCTGTGCCATGAGCCACGCTGGGCATATCCTGCTCACCAAAACCCACAACCCCCCACAACCTCCTCCAGTCGCCCCACCTTGGGGCTGGATGTGCCCACGTCCCCATCCAGGGCTGTCAGGGAGCTGGGGGTCAGGTTTTCAGGTTTGGGTTCAGATCCCCCACACAGGGGATGGCTCAGGGACACTGGGATGACGAGCCATGCTGCCTCCCTCCCCTTAACCCCTCCCCATCCCCTTCACTGGGCTCGACAGGCTGGCTGTGCTTTGGGATGGCAGTGGGGATCATGCAGTGGCTGCCTGCAGTGGGAGCACTGGTTTTGTACCCATCTTCCAGCACCGTGCAGGATTGCTGGGGCGTTGGGATACCAAGAATGGGGGCAGGGCTGTGCCCTGCATTCTTCCAGCCCTCCCCGGTGCTGTCACCCTGCAGGATGAGCTTCAGCCAGCAGTTCTGTGTCCCTGTGTGCTCCTCCCGGGCACCAGCGGCGGCTGTGAGGGGACGGGGAGAGTTGGGGTCTCTCCTGGGCGCCGAAAGTCCTTGGAGGCTGGGAGAGTCCTTGGACGTGTCCTGACCTGCCCAGCCCAGCGAGCAGAAATCCCGGGGTGTTGTGACATCTGCAGACCTGCATCCCTCACAGGAAATCCCAGGGTTCCCCACCAATGGGCACCCACGAGGCTGACACGTGTGTGGGTCCAAGGAGCTCATGATTCTGGGCAGGGTGTTGCTGTCCCAGTCTGGCAGTGCTGCCCTGGGAGCTTTGGCAAAGACTGAGGAGCTGTTTTAGAGCCAGTGCCAGCTGCAGGGTGCCCCGGAGGAGCAGCGAGCCCCCCAGCTGCAAGGGATGGAAGGGATGTCAGGGACCGGAAGGACCCCAGGCAGTGCTGCACCATGCTATGGGTATGCACCCTGCAGTGGAATGAATTTGCATCCAGGGGAGTGTTTGCAAGGTTTGTATCTAGGCGTGGGTTTGTATCTGGGGATGGGTTTGTATATGGGGGGGGGTTCAGTGGGATGAATTTGCACCCGGGGATGGGTTTGCATCCAGGGATGAATAGTCACCCAGGGCGATTTTCACCCAGGTGTGGGTTTGCACCCTGCCAGCACCCTGGGGCTGGGTTTGCGTCCAGGGTGGATTTGGGCTCAGGGATGTGTTTGCATCTGGGCTGGGACAGCTGGGGAAGGAGAGGGGTGCTGGTGGAGAGGCGATGGAGTGGGGTGAGAGGGCGCGGCTGGCAGCAGGATACTGGTGGCAGTGGTGGAGGACGGGGTGGCATTGGGCTTAGCTCAGCCAGACACCGAGCAGGGAGCCTGGGGGGGAGAGACCTGTCTGCCGGATCCAAATGATTTAAGGGGCTGGCGGGATTGATTTATTAAGAACAATTAAAAGCGCTAAATACGCTGCAGACAGCAGGCTCCACACCGGCACGGCCGCGGGGACGGCTGCGAGGGAAGCCACAAGTGCTGGGGGTGGGCAGGGTGCATCCCGATGCCCCATCCCGGCCATCTCCCCCGGCAGCGCACCCCGGCAGGCAGAGCCCCCCTCACCCAGCTCCCGGGGGCTGAGGAGCAGCAGGGCGGAGCAGCTGGTGCATCCCCAAAACACCCCATGCAGGGAGGGAAACTGAGGCATGGAGCCCCTGGTGTCCCCAAAAATGTGCGATATTGGGGTGACTGAACCCACACAGCAGGGAGAGGGCGGTTCCCACAGCACCCGGCCCTGAGGGGAGGTGCAAATGGGAGAAGGGATTTGTGGTCCCTCAGGCACCACGAGGCTGGCACAGCAGTGCCACACAGGTGACATCCACTGTCACCATCTCTCCTGGGGTCCGTGGTGGCACCAGGGGCTCGGAGGACGAGACTCGTCTGTCCTGGCGAGGCCATCCTGTGCCCTCAGGGGCTCAGGCCTTGGCTGGGCATGGGCAGGGGATGGCACGTGTCACCCAGAGGGGGTTGGGGGCTGCACTGATCCCGCTTGAGTGTCACAAGCTGGATTGGCCTCCAGAAATAGGAGTCTTGTCATCCAGCTGAGTGTCAGTATCATCCCAGCCTCGGGAAGTCGCTCAGCATGCTGGGGGATGCTGCAGGCTGTTGGGGATGGTGCAGGGGCACAGTGTGTCCTGCCATGAAAAATTATGGATGGGATGTGGGGTGGGGTGGTGGGGGGGATGGAATGGTGGAAGCATGGGCTCTTTGGTGACATTCCCCTGGCAACTGTCCTGAGTGTTGGGTGTTCATCCCGGGGCTGCGCTGATCCTGCTTGGGGTGTCACCCTGCCGGGTTTGCTTTTCACCCAAAGCCTGGGTGTCACTGTCACCCCTGTGCAACTCTGAGCCCTGAGAAATCATCTGGAGAGGGTTGTGTGCTGCGGTGATGGGGTGGGGTGCACCCTGCCGGGTTTGTTGGCTGCCAGTATCTTAGCAACTGCAACAGTCCCCCAAGAACAGGCATATTGCCTGCTATTGTGCCGGTTACAGTGTCACACTATCTCTCCACAGGTTTACTGACCCATTTCCATTCACACCCGAAGGCGGAGAGTGATAAATATTGAAAGGGTGGGATTTCGATGTAGGCTGCAACAGCTGGGGTGATTTCACCAACCCCGGGCTAAACCAACGTGGAAAAAATTGCTGGGAGGAAGGAACACCGCGCCTTTTCCACCCCATCCCATCGCTCCACCACCTCTCATCTCATTAAAGTCTTCGGAGGGAGGGACAGACACCCAGCCAAAGTGGGGGCTTTAATTTCCCTCCTCATCCCCCTGGCCTGTTTCCTGTTAAATCTCTCCAAGAACTGGCTCCATCCTGCTCATGGAGTGGGGCGGCTAAACGAGGGACAGAAGTAAATTGACCTTTTCACCCGTTTTCCTACCAGGGGGATTATACTCCCTCCTCTCCCAGCCATGCGCAGCGGCTCCTGCAAGTGTGTAATTTCACCACAGTGCGCTCGGGGCATACAGCAGGCGGGGCGGATACACAGCAGCCGACGACGGACACAAGCACCGTTCATGGATGCTGCTCCTGGGCCATGTGGATGCTGCTCATGGTGGCGGTGCCTTGGGAAGGGATGGGATGCCTGGGTGTACGGGTGGCGTTTGTGGGGCTGCATGGGTGCTTCCATGGGGAGGGCTGGGCACCCGTGTGCGGGCAGGGCCCTCGCGGTGCGTGGCGTGTGCCGAGACACGGGTGCTGGAGCATTTGGGGAGGTGTTGGAGGACGCAGGGAGATGCTGGAGCATTAAAGAGACTGCTGGAACTTTTGGGGTGGTGCTTTAGCATTTGGAGCGTGGGGGCGGTGCTGGAGCATTTTAGGGAAGTATTGGATTGATGCTGGAGGACTTGGAGAAATGCTGGAGCATTAAAGAGACTGCTGGGTATTTGGGGGGATGCTGGAACATTTGGAGCGGGGAGCTGAGCCCAATGTGGGGCAGTGTGTGGGGCAGGGGGTAGTGGCACCAGGGCTCCAGGGGTCCTTAGTACCAATCCTGCCCGCCCCAGCTGAGTTGTGGCAGTGCCAAAGGCAGGCTGGGGACAGGGGACAAGGGACACTTCATAGCGTCCTCCCATGGCTGTGTCTCAGCTCCCAGAGCTGGGACGGCAACCGCCTGCCAGCACCCCCGCTCCTGCCCCGCACCTGGACAGCACTTGTCCCTCTTCCCTGCGACCAGATGTTCTCACCCTCCTCCCTGCAGCGGGGTCCGGGCTTGTTCCACCCCAGCCGCGGCGGTGAGGGCCTCTTCCAAGGGCTCGGCATTTTCCTTGGTTCCATCGTGCCTCAGTTTCCCCTCCCCGGTGCAGCTGCAGCGCAGGAGGGATGCTGAGGCTGGGAGCTGGGGGTGACCCCGGCGCTCGCGGCTTAGTGACCCCACATCGCACTGTCTGGCGCTGCTGCCCCCGGGATGCCAGAGCCTGGGCTATAAATCATGGGCGATGCTCGTCCAGCGCGTCTTTGGGAGGAGGAGATCTCGCCACTCCCCTCACTCCCTGCAGCCTCCCTTTCCTTTGCTTCCCTGTCTCCATATCAACCGTTCTGCTCCAGCCACCTGCGGGGGGGTGGCAGGGAACTGGCTGGAGCGAGTCTGAACCTGGCATCTGTCGAATGTCACCTTACCCAGACAGTCTGCCCTCCCTGCACATGCCTTTGCGCGGGGGCTGGAGGCAGGCAGTGGGGGGGGGTGGGAATCCTCCCAGCAGATCGCAGGATGTCCCACTCCCCCCATGTCCCTCTGCCCAGCCTGCCCCCGCCCTGGCAGGAGACACTCAGGGTGCTGGTACCTCAGGGTGGGGACAAGGTGGCATTTCGGTCACGGCATCTTCACTTGCACCACGGGTCCAGGGTTGGGGGTCGAGGGGCCCCAAATCTAGGTGTGCCTGCCCGGCATGGGGCAGGGTCCCCCATCATTTTGGGTGGGTGCTCACAGGCCCTCTCTGCAATCAAGGGGAGGGGGAGATCCTTTCTCCAGGTGTGTCCCCCAAATCTTCCTGCAAAGCCTGTGCTCCCCCCAAAGGTGGGCCATTTCTTCTTAGGCATCAGCTAATTGCCGGCAATGAACCTGGGGACAAGGGGCTGTCATGCCCAGTGTCAACCTGCCTGGGTGGGAGAGAGGTGCAGAGACAGGACTGCAGCCCGGGGGGGGCTCTGGCACCCTGGGACCCCTCCCTGCCCTCCAGCATCCCTTTGATCTCCAGCCTGGAGGGGTGAGAGGGCACGAGAGACCCTGCCTGCCCTGTCCCTCCCTGCCCACGTGGAGCAGGGTCTCTCGGGCGGTTTCGTGCCAGGAATTTCCCCTCCCCGCCAAATCCCCCTATTGCCTTCACTGCAGACCGGGCCATCCCCGGCCACTCTGACAGGAGGGTGCTGGGGGCTCCTCCCACCCAGTGTTGCACCCACTGTGTTTGTTCCGGACCCCGGGAGCTATTCCAGTTCCTGGGAGTCTGGGGCTGCAGTGCTGTCCAAAGGGGAGCACGGGGAGAGGCTGGAGTGGCTTTGTGTGGGCTGGCGGCTCCCACCATCCTGCTCAATCCGAGCTCATTAGCAGGCTCCAACCTCCCCGCACAGGGGGTCAGGGAGCAGCAGCCGGGGCGGGGTGAGCGGTGACCCACACCTGCCGGGGCCACCCGGGACCGGGATGCTGGGAAAGGGCAGCCCCTCACCGGGTGCCTCCCGTTTCCACCGATCCAGACCACGGAGTCCCTGCCATCGGAGGAGGCAGAAGAGCCTGAGTGAGTGCTGGAGCCCATCCAGCCGAAGCCGAAGTCTTTGGGCTGTGCCAACATCACTGCGGAGCAGATTGGGGATATTTGGGAGACAGAGGGTGATGAAGGCTGCCAGGAGGGAGAGGTGAAAATCTGGAAGTGGAGTTTGGAGCTCAGCAGAGCGGTGAAATCCGTCTGGCTTTAGGGCAGACAGGAGGAGGGAGGAGGAGGGTGGATCTTGCAGTGCTGGATCCAGGTAGCCAGAAGGTCGCACGCATCCCGCTCCTGGCTGCATCCAGCCCCGGCTCCCCCGGGGATACTAGGGGGCCGGAGGCAGGTGCAGCCCGACCTCTCCCTCCTCCTCCTCCTCCTCGGCCACCCCCAGCTCCCCCCTTCCCTGGGCCAGGCTGGGTTAAACACAACAACCCAAGCCTCCTGAGGCTGGTCTTGCATCGCGGCACCTCCCACACGCACAGCGAGTTTGCCAGGGACTCTGTGACCATGCTCCTGCTTTGGCCCTTTGGGGGGACCCTCCGTGTAGGCAGCGAGGCCGAAGGCTGCCCCAGGAACCACGAGCCAAGAGCAGCCTGGAGAACAGGCACATCCCTGAAGAACGGTGTCCCAGGAGCACGGGCTGGACACAGGGGTCCCACAGCCCTCTGCCTGCCCCCTGGGGCAGGATCCAGGCTCGGGGTATGTCTTTCCTCCCTTCTTTCCCCCCTTCTTCCCCCTGGTTATCTGTAATCAGTGATAGTGTCTGCACCACATGGTGCCTCATGTGCGTGAGCGGGTGTTTGGGGCATTTGGGGAGTTTTGGGGCTGACCTGGGGCTTTGGGGCTTTTTCCAGCTCTTTCCCTGGATTTTTTTGCTGCTGGGGATGCAGAGGGCTGGAGATAACCCGTGGGGAGAGCAGTAAGGGCAGGGGGCAGCGTGGAATGCAAGAGCGAGCAGAGGAGAGCAGGGTGCCGGGAGGGAAAGGGGAGGAGGAGGAGGCAGGCTGCATGATGGAGAGCATCAGGAATTTCCTGCAGCTGAGGAACACACCAAATACCAGGCTGTCCGGCACATGGCTGTCCTTTGGAGGGGAGCCGGGCAGGGCGGGGGATGCAAGCGAGAAGGCGAAGAGGGAGAAGTAAATCCCGTTTTTGGGAGGGGAGCGATGGCGGCGGCGCTGGAGGGTTAGAGTTGAAAATAATTGAAGGGGGGAAAAAAAAACAAAAACAAAGGAGAAAGAGGGGAATGGCCGGAGCTGGGCGGCTTCAGTCCTTGGCGCAGATGGAGACGGGGTGTTTCTTAAAATAAGATCAGGAGCGGTCTCGCGAAGAGAGGAAGACGAAGAGGGAAAAGCCAGGCACACAATGTCTGTGCATATCCTCTCTCTTAAAATAACACTCCAACACCGTCTGAGACGAACAACACAGTGGGTAGCTGACAGCCCAGAGAGCCTGGCTTGGGGCCAGGAAAAAGCAGAAATCCATGTTGCTACCAGGAGTTGTGAGGCTGGCTCTGGCTGCCTCTTCCCACACGTGACTGGGAGAGAGACGCTATTAATAATACAGACACATACAGAGGGAAGAAAGTGCACACTTGATTTGCTCTGTAATACATCATTTACCGACGGACAGGTATTAAGATACATTATGGATAACTCACATGGTGGCACCGCCGTGACGCCTGTCCCCCCTCGGCAGCGCGTGGAGCCAGGGGCGCGGACCAGATCCTGTCCCCATCCCTCTGTCCTGTCCCCCGTCCCCATGCCACACCTCGGGGGTGCACGTGCCCATTTCACCAAGGTGCCAGCAGGCTGGGATACACTGGAGCAGCTCACGGCTACACTCAGTGCCATCCCAGTGCCAGCTGGCCCCATCCTCCCCGCAGCACCCCGCCGCTCCCTCAGTTTCCACAGCATGGGACATCGGTGTGCCCCGGCACCTCCTGGCCAGTGACAGGGATGCAGTCCCTCAGGTGTGCAGTGACGTGTCCCATTCCTTTGTGAGCTTGTAGCAGCCAGCACAACCCGTGCCATGCGTTGCTGATCTATCCTGCACCTTCCCTGCTACCCACTGGCCTCCTTCCATCCTATACCATGCCGTGTCCATCCAACCTGTGCCAGTTCCTCGTGCCGTGTCCATCCATGGGACACATCTGTGTCCTGCAAAATCAAGCTCCGAGCCCTGTGCTGTGCTGTGTCCAGCCTCCTGGGGCTGGGAGTCCCCTGGGCTCTTCCGGGCAGCTCCTGCCAAAGTGGAGCCTGGGCCTGGGTGCTGCCCCAATTCCGGGTGTATGTGCGCGACTGTGGGGGAGCCCTGCTCAAGAGGGGACAGGGGACCCCACAGCCTGGAGAGGGGCAGCACCAGCTGTCGTTGCACGCAGACTGGGAAGACCCCAGTCCCGGGGTGTTCACCTGCCCTGGTGTCTCCATCCCCAGGATGCGTGTAGGGGGGCTGTAGGCACAGTATGGATCAATATGTGGTCTCTGTATTACTGGTTAGCGGGTGCACAGGGGTGGCCGTGATGAGCCCACGAGCTCTTGCATGCACATGCACTTTATAGGCTGGCAGCCCCATGCACAGACAAGTTCAAACAACACCTGCACACATCTGTGTGTCAAGGGTTCCAGCAGGGCTGTGCAGGGGGCACTGTGGGAAGGGGACATTGCAGGCAGGGGACATTGCTCCTCTGTCCTTGCATGCTGCAGCATCTGTGGGCATGGTGTGTGGGGATGGGCATGGTGTTCCCACTGTGTGTCGGGGTGCAGGGCTGCCCCGTCTGGGCACCCCCTGGGGTTGGGGTCAGTTCGCCTTCCTGGATTCCTGCTCCCTGTGACCCCAGCTGGGTGTTGGCACCCACACTATGGAAACAGCCGGGAGCAGAAACGGGAACCAGAATCCAGAAATGCGAAGCCTTGAGCTCTGGCAGTGGGCCTCCGCTGCAAACCCTAACCTTATTTTCCGAGGTCCGACGCCAGTTTCCTACCCAGACGTGTGCCCCCGGTGAGGTGGCAGGGCCGGAGGGGCGCAGAGGCAGGCAGGCGGGGGTGCCAGTGCTGCTCAGCCCCCAAACCTGAGCATCCCATGGGTGCAGCCATGGGGGGTGTGTGCTGGGCTCCCAGGGGTCACCAGCTGGAAAGACAGAGGGTGGTGGAAGATGCCACCGCCACCCTCACCAGCATGCCAGGGAGCAGCGCGGTGGTCCCAGTTCCCAAATTACCCACCAGGGAAGAGAGTGGGGTAGCAGGGAAGGGCTGTGGGTCCAGTGGGTGCCACCGCCAACGGCCGCATGAGCATTGTTGGGAAGTTTCCATGGAGGCTGAGCTGTGCCAGGTTTGCAGCAGGTGTCAGTAGTGGGGACCGTCTCAGTGTCCCCCTTCCCAGTGGGCTGGTGGGGTCTCATCTGGGGAAGGGGAGGTTGATGTTGCTGTCGAGGCTGGGTCCTTGTAAAACCTGCAGATGGTCCTGGTTCTCTTCCCCCCTCCAACTCCCCACCTTCCCTGGAGTGATTGGGGATCCTGGGTCAAAGTGCTTTTTAAAAGCCTCCATTCATTAGTCTTCACGGCTCCCCCGAGGTGTCGTGGGCGTGCGAGGGTGCGCGCAGGCGGGAGGGATAATTAGTTCCTACTATAGCACTTCTCAGCCGGGGTTGGCTGTGATTTTGCAGCTGTGGCTCCAGGAGGGAACAGGACGCGGCTGCGCCAGAGGGAATCTTCCCCGGCCAGGATGATGCCGGTTGGCGTGGCCGCCGTGGTGCTCGGTGCATGTCATCAAAGTGGGGGGCGCAGGCACATGGGGGGCACAGGAGAGGAAGAGGAGTCCCGGAGGGGGGTGAGCACCACCCTGTGCCCCCAGCACGCTGCTGCCAGCTTTGCCAGGGAGCATCACTGTAAAATGGCGGATTTTAATAAAAAAGGAAACATTCCCCAAAACTCCAGTGCAACATGCCAGGTGCTGTCCATCCCTGAGCATCCACAGGGACTGGCCACCTGGCCTACCCGCCGCTGCGGGATCACACCTGTGAGGGGCCAGGCATCTGTGCCAGCTCCACCGCCCACCCTGCCTGCCCATGGCTGCTGCTGGGAGCTGGGCAGCAGGGAGAAGGGCTGGTCCCACTGGTTGGCGTGGGGACCTGCTCGGTTGAGCGGGGTGAGCAACTGGGGTGTCTTCCCGTGTCTCCCTGTGGAGGGACAGGGAGCACTGCCAGCACCGTTCCAAAACTGTGGGTGCTGTAGGTTGGCAGGGGCAGCAGGCAGTGCTGGGATGGCAGGATGGGATTGCTCCAGATCCCACTCCAGGGGTGCCCGGGGTGGGGGTGGGAGTGGGAGGGCAGCAGGGCCGGCCCACACTGGAATGTGAAATGGCTTGAGGGCTCTTGTGATGAATCCAGCCTGGACAGAATTCAACAACAGCTGAAACGCAGCAGCGCCAATCGATCGCTCCGCGCGCTCCTGCTCCCTGTTTTTTCTGTTTGTTTGCAGCCTCTCTTGGAAGTGAGGAATTTGAGGCTGGTCTGGCGTTGCCAAAGGGCCTCAGGCCCCCCCGGCTGGTGGCTGTTGTGCTTTCCATCCCCCTCTTTCTGCCGCTCATCCCCAGCTCCTTTCCACCACTGTGTGCCCATCACCGCAGCACTGCGCCCGGGGGCTTCGCCGCCATGGTCCAGAACCACAAGAGGGAAGTTTCAGAGCAGTACAAGCCTGTCTCCACCAGGAAGGGAGAGCCAGCCATTTCCTATTTCTTTTTTAATGCACCCAGGTCTCCTGTTTGCTTTTTTAACTGCAGTCCACCCCAGTGCCACCGCTGCTGGGCAAACCCCATCCCTGCGGGTGCTCCCACCCTTTATTGCCAGGGTGATGGATCTATCCTTCCCCCTGCCCCAGGGACAAGCACCCTGACCTCACACTCTGGGGCCACAGCTGCCCATCACATGCCGCATGTTCCCAATGCCCCGTCCCCCCTGCAGAATTCCCACTGGAGCAGTGCCGGTGTTTGCTTCCCCTGCCATTACCATCCATCCCTGAGATATCCAGCCCCTCTTAAAAACCCAGGCACAGCAACCTGACCCTGCAGCTCCAGTGGTGGCCGCTGGGCTCGGAGCTGGAGCGTGTCAGGCACAGATGGGATCGTTAGTGGTGGTAAAAATCGAGGCAGGGGGAGGCGAGCTGGAGAGGCTTGGCAGGGAGGTGTGGGAGCCCTGCCGGAATGCCCCCTGTGCCAGCAGCACCGGGCACAGGCCGTATCCATGCCCTGAACCATCAGCAGTGTCCTCCAGAACACCGTGGATGGTTTCAGTGGTGGCACCAGGAGATGCCAGGAGCGTGGCGTGCAGCATCCCTGACACTGCCACCCCTCCCCATTTGCCACACCTTGAATATCACCCACACGCCAAAAAGCAGCATCCTCCAGCAGGTCTTTGTCTGGAGCCGGGAAGAGGGCGAATGGTGCCAGCACATTGGATGGGTTTTGGCAGGGAGTTCTGCAGGGAGGATGCTGAAAACCCCCTTCCCAAAAGACATTGCAGGGAGAGGAGTCTTGTGCTGCAGGCACCGGTGCTGTGCCCCTCAGCTCCTGCTTGGATGTGGAGCAGCAGGTTCAGTCGCCCAGGCATCTGTTCTGGCAGAGTCGAGCTAAAGAGCTTGTCCTGGGCTTGGCATTAAATGAGGTTGAGTTTTTTTCCACACATCCCCCCTTCCATCCATGCTAGGAAGAATTACCCTCTGTGGGGCTACAATGCTGTGGATGCCAGGGAAGAGAGGAGCGGCCACTGCAATGCTTGCCTTCCCTCCTGGCATCACCCAGCCTCCTCCCGCTTCACCCCTTAGGTTTTGGGGGAGGCAGCAGAGCCATGTTCGGCTCCAGCATGTGCTGTGCCATGCCATCCTCCCTCCGGGCAGCACGCCGAGCTCGCGCTTCCCACTTGTCCTTGCAGCGGGTCGCTCTCTCCTCCCCAGCTCTTGTTGTTTTGTGGGGAGCATTGAGACAGAGCAGGCGAGCGTTTGCAAGGACACCAGTGAGCATGTCACCGTGCTCCCTTCCCTGTGCTCTTTGCAGAGGACATTGCCATGAGAACGGGGCCATGCCGTGTTGGGGGATTTTGGGTGCAGAGGGAGGAGAAGGAGCATGGCCCCTCCAGTGGAAATGCTGCTGGCCTCCTCCAGCAGTGCAACGGCCAGGCTGGAGCTCCTGCCCCATGCCATTCTTGTTTTGGCTTTTGGCAGCCCCAAACTGCAGCCAGTGGAAGAAAATATCCATCGAAACCAAAGAAAAAAACCCCAACCCTGCCTTGAATTTTTGCCAGCAAAATGGGATGTTTCATGGCAGGGAATTTCCGCTCGTAACCAAAGACAAGAACAAAAAAAAAAAGGAAAAAGCTGGGAACTGGGTGAAGATTTCAGTCCAAGCTGTGTTTTGGTTTGGGGTTTCGTCATGATTTGTCCCAGGGCTGTGTGGGGGTGATCCCCAGCCCTGGGACCAGCCCCACACGGGATCCACGCGACATCCCCTCGCCTCACACATGGCTGGGGCTGGCGATGGGGTCTGGGCTCGGTCCCATGGTAAG
Organism: Corvus cornix cornix; assembly: GCF_000738735.6. Taxonomy (NCBI): domain Eukaryota; kingdom Metazoa; phylum Chordata; class Aves; order Passeriformes; family Corvidae; genus Corvus; species Corvus cornix. Next base: position 961,879 of record NC_046352.1, on the reverse strand, counting down.
TGGTACATTCCAAGGCTGGAATCACATCGGGTCCCTGGAGGGATCCCCAAAGCACCAGGGCTGGTGCCGGCTCCCAGGTGCCATCACCAAGGCAGGGTGGTGTAGAGCAGGGCTTCATCCCTGCTTGGGCCCATCCATAGGGGCCAGCTTCCCTGTGGACAAATTTGTGCTTTGACCTTCCTGGGAGCAAACACTGCCGTAATGATATGCTTGGAGCCACTGGCACCCCAATCCCATCCGGACTCCCTGGGATGGGCTGGATGAGGCCATTCCCAGCAACTCCTCTTGCAGAGCGAGGGGATGGGAGAAGAGAATGCTGGGCAGGCTGCAGGGGTGAGCCCCAGGGCTCGGCCAGCGGCGAGGACTGGGGTGGGAAGAGCCATTTCATCCTCCAGCCCCAACATCTGGTGAAAATCAGCCTTATTCAGCCTGCGTGGCCAGACCCAGGCTCTGGAACGGGAGCTGGAGAGAGATCTCTTGGCAAAGCGTCTGGGCCAGATAAGGAAAGCGCGGCGGGGGGAGCCGGACAAAGGCGACGGGAGAAGGAGAAGAGAAGGGCCCCACCAGCCCCGGGCTGCCGCCATCCTCTGCCTGGCAGGCAGGGATGGAGGAGAGGTTCTTGGCAAGGGGTGACAGTGGCCACGGGGGCTTTGGGGGTGGTTTGGGCTGCAGCACTGAGCAATGGGGGAGGGGAGGGTTTCCCGGTTTTGGGGACCCCCAGGGAGCGGCAGACCGGGGGTGCAGAGGGGGTGATGCTGTGATGCTGTGCCCAGTCAGCCCTGCCTTGGCTGCAGTCCCCAGATGATGCTCGGATTCCCCCAGGATGCTCACACCGCACGGAGCTCTGCAGACAGATAACCCGGCTCCATGCTGCCCCCGGACCCCTGCCTCAGCCACACACCTAATGTGGTTCTTGGCAGGAGCCGCGGCTGCTCTCTCGAGGTTAATTGCTGCGATGGAGCCGCCTTCCTCCAGATCAAGGCCTCTGGTCTCTCGCATGTCTAGACGCTGCCAGCTGGCCAGACCCCAGCGAGGGGGTCCCTGTGGGGCAGGCGGGCAAGGAGAGAGGGAAGGGGGGCTGAGCCCAACCTCCCGCTCCCATCCCCGCATCCCTCCCAGTGCTCCATCCTCGATAGTCTTGGTTTAACAGCCCAGCATGGAGCTGTTCAGAACCACACCCGCACAGAGCAATGCAGGGGGTGCATCCATGAGGATACAGTGCCATGCTGTGCCATGCCATGTGCCAAGCAGGACGCTCAGGTGGTGCTTGCAACCACCTTTCTCCTCCTCCTCCCACCGATGGCCAGGGACCTGACATCACAGGGTTTGCTGCTGGCTCCGTGGGATGTTTGTCACATCTCCTGGTGGGAGATGGGGTTGGCATGGGAAGGCAGCGAGCCGGGTCTCTTCCCAGCTCCATCCCTACTCCTGGGCGGGAGGGTGCCCAGCCCCCACGGTGCCCACCTGGCTCCATCCCACCTGCCCCAGGTGATAGGGTGGCTGCACCCGGGAGGTGAGAGCAAGGGGGTGTCATGGGTGTGAGGGGCACTGACATTTATTTTAATTAATTAACGCCGGGAAAATCTAGCCTTTCCAGGTGGGTTTTGTTGAAAATTAATTTCCGGAGCTATTTTAATTTTGCTGTATTTAATTTGCTGAGCGGTTCTTTATGGTCTCAGAGGGCTCCATTAATTCTTTAAATATCCAGCCTTTCCAGGTTCCCCACAGCGCTGGGTCCCTGGGCAGGCTCGGAGGGGGCTGATGGATGCTGGGAGCTCGAGGTGCGGGTCTCATCCTGGGTCCCTTCCCAAGGTCCCATTCCAGGGTCCCATCCCAGCTTCCCTCCCAGTGTGGCAGCAGCAGGCATGTGCAGGCAGCGGCGAGGCAAGAGCTGCCAGTGTGGCCGGTGCTTCCCTCTGGGATGGTGTGGAGCATGCCTGCATCCTTCTCCAGCATCCGGGCAAAGCAGGCAGGAGCTCGGTGTCCCTGCAGAGCCCTGTGCCAAGCCAAGCCAGAGCGGGGACATCCCTGTGCTCAAGCGGGTCACACAGGGACCACAACGTTTGCCCCCAGCCACGAGACGGGGTTTGGAGGTCAAGGTTTCCCGTGGTGCAGTGGGTTCTGGCCAGGAGAGTGACCCGCCTTGGTCGGGGGGATTATGCGTGGGGTGAGCTGTGGGGGGCCCGGAGCACCCAGGCCCGCCCGCCGGGCCTGGTAAGGAGCTTTGTCCGGCTGCGCAGCCAGTTTGCACAGTAATCGTTCGCTGCCCGCCCGGAGCCGGGCCCGCGCCCCGCCGGGCCCCTCGGGAGCCCATCGATGTGCCTGGTCTTAGGCCGGAGGCCGGCCGGGCGCGGGGATGCTCCCCGGCACCTCGCCCTGGCCCCGGATGGGCCTCCCAGGCCCGGGCGGTTTGGCACACCCCAGCCGTGTGACGAGTTTGCGCCTGTGCGCACGCTGGGCGCAGGGAGAGGAAACGCCGCCGGTGCCGTGGGAGGGCTTCGCCTTGCTTTCTCCATTTCCTTCCGGAGCCTTTTCTCGCCCGCCGGTGTCTGTGCCGCTTGGCACCCCGCACGGGGGCGGAGGTGACCGCGGCCCCTCCTGCTCTCCACCTGCCGGCTCAGCCCAGTGCTGGCAGTGCAGCCGGGCACCCCGGCGACGTGGGGACCCCTAGATGCCCCGGGCGCTCCGCATGAAGCTGCGGCCGCCGTGCCTCAGTTTCCCCGGATGATGAAGTGGAGAGGATGGGGAGCTGGTGTCATCCCGGCCGCGGCGGGAGCGTTTCCCTCCCCGGGAGAGCGTGGCTGCCTGCCCGGAGCCCGGACTCCTGGGTTCCTGCAGGAACAGGGTGGAGCGGGAGGAGCCGGCTGCGGGCGCCCGCGGAGCAGGCAGGGCGGGAGGTGCAGGCAGGAGGGAGGCCCCACGCGGTGGGAAGGTGTGTGCCGGCGTGAACCGGGCAGGGATGCGGGAGCGAGGGCCGGTGGGCACCGCCGGGAAATTTGGCACGGAGCGGCCGCGGCAGCGCTCCAAGGTCGCCCTGAAATAAATAAATGGGGAAAAAAATCCCCCTTCCTGCCGATCCGTCACCCCCGGCTGTGCCGCCCTGCGCCTGGGCACACAGCCTGCCTTTGTCTCCAGCAAGGGAAAAAACCCACCCAACGAGCCCCCGGCGCGGCTGGCCCGGCATCGCCCAGGGTCCCGGCACCGCCGGCACCCCCGGAGGTCAAGCGCTCGACTGAGTCGAAACAGCCATCTGTGTGCGGAGGAAACCGGCCACCCAGTCCTTGCCTTGAGCTGTGCTGCTGAGGGACTGCAGCTCCCGTGGATCAGGAGGAGATTTAGTCCGCAGCTGGCCGCGGTCCCCCCCTTCATCCTCCTCCTCCTCCTCCTCCTCCTCCTCCCCTCCGCCGGCCCTGATGCCAAACCCGGGGTGGGGGCCCTCCGGCACGACCCTCCCGCCAGAAGCGTGGGAGATTTTTTTTTCCACCCCCCGTTTCCCTCCCTCCTTCCCTCCACTGCCGGGCGGTTGCCCCGTCCCGGTGGGTGCAGCACGCAGGCGCGGGCGGCCGGCGCTGGAGCTCAGCTTCCTCCGCCGGGCCCCTCTCCGAGGAAGTGGTCTGCCGGGGCGTCGAGCCCGGCGGCGGCTCGGTCACCCCAGCCAGCCAGCGGTTGAGTCACAGGCGAAACTTTCGAGCCGTTGGAAATCCCCCACCCCGATGCCCCGAACCCCTGGGATCCCAGGGCCCCCCCTTTGCGGGGGTTCCGACACTGGGGGTGGAGCGCCATGCCTCGCAGACAATCCTCGTCTGGGGAACCCAAAATGCCGCGCGTAGGGGATTTTAAAAGCTTTCTGCTGTCGCTGGGAAGCCGGTTTGGGCTGCGCTCTCGCCATTCCTCTCCGTGTCGGAGCTTGTTTTGGGCACTGGCTCTGGAGTGAGTCATCTCCCTCTTTCCCCCTCCCCGGCCCTCCCCAGCCCCTCCTGCCCGCCCCCAGCATCCCTAGCAGGCAGAGTTTCAGATGCTGTTATTTCTGCCTCTTCTCTTTTCTCTCCCTCCTTCTGTGAAGGATTAGAGGAAACATTGCCAAACAAACCAGGCTGTGCCGGAACCAATTAGCCTCCCAGTGGCGCTGGCCGGGTGTCGAGATGTCCCCACGTCCCTGGGGCTGGCAGTGCAGAGCCTGAAGGATTCGGGTGCACCCCAGGGTGGGCAGAGCCGGTCGCAGCATCACCCCTCAGCATCCCAGCCGAAGGGGACCCCATCCCCAGGGTGTCACCATGGATCCCATTCCCAGGATGTCACCACTCCCACTGCCGCCCCAGCCATCGCCTGCCCAGCCCTCTGAGCATCCCTGTGCCCAGCGCTCGTGGGGGCCCCCCTTCCCCTCCCCTCTCCTCCCCTCCCTTCCCGTCCCTTCCCCTCCCTCCGGCACCTGGAACAAAGCTGCCGACTCTTGGCTAGTGCTCTGGCTCGGCCATGCTGGGCAGCAGCATGTGGAATGGAATAATGCATCCGCATCCCATTAGCCTAATGAAAAAAAGGGAGCTCCACCCTCCTCCAGTGCTTTGCACATTAATGCAAATGCACTGGCCTGAGTGGTTCATTCAGCGTGTCTTGGGGAGGCTGGGCGGTGCAGAGAAGGTCAGCCTTGGCCAGATGCAGCCAATTGGAGCCATCCCGAGGAGTTCCTGGGTCCGGTGGGGTGGTGGGAGTGTGGTGGGGGAATGTGCGTGGGGCATCATCCATGATCCATATGGGAAGGGGTGGTGGAGTTGGCCAGGCACGGTACGAATGCTGTGGTCACCTCTGCATTGGGGACGGGGGTATGGAGTGGGGATGGGGGTATGGCAGGTTTCCTTGCAGGAGGTGGGAGTGATCACTTTTTGGGGAGCAGTGGAGAGCACAGGAGGTCTGGGGTGGTGCTGGGAGGTCCCAGTACAAGCAACCAGGAAGGAGGGACACGCCGAGCACTCTGGGGTGGGGGGGCTCAGGAGACGGCCCCCTGCTCCCCTGGGGTGCTGGAAGGCAGCGGAGCCGTAACAAACAACCCAAGGGCTCCAGTGACGCCCGCGCCCGACGCTGCCTGCCAGTGCACATTCCAGTTCGTGGGTCACTCGCCTTCGAAACCTCTCCAGGGACAGAGGCAGTTGCTCTCCCCTCACCACCCCCCTGCGCGGGCGCAGGCAGCTGGCTCTGTTTGCTGGAGGCTTCTGTGCTGTGCCGTGCCGTGCTGTGCCGTGCTGTGCCGTGCCGTGGCACGGGGCCGGCTGGGTGGTTGCCCACTTTAGGCAGACATGAGGGCTGCGCAGTTGTGTCAGGGCTGTGCTGTGCACGATAGCTGATGACACTGGGGACTTGACAAGACCAATGGGCTGCTCTCACCTCAGCCAGCTGCCAAGTGACAGGCTGGGAGGGAGGAAGGAAGTGGGACATGGGGGTTTGGGGGCCTTGTATTTTGCAGACAGGCAAGGGGCGAAGCATGATCCCAGCACAGCTCTGGGAGGCCATGTATCCGGCAGTGCCACTGTGTTCTCCCATGTCCTAAAGGTCCTTTGGCCGCCCAAGGACTTACATTTGGCAGCTGGGGAGGTGGCAAAGACCAAGGCAGGGGGCACGGAGCTGCTGAGACCCTTCCATGCCCACCCAGGGCAAGCAAAGCTGTGCCCATCCGTGACAAACCCAGACACCCGCGTGCGCACACTCAGGCGCGGGGGCTTCGCACACTTGCTGATGGGATCGCGATTTTATTCCACGTGTCAGGGAGCCTGAGATTAACTTGCTCACCAGGCTCCCCAGTGGGCAGTGGGGGGCTTGTTCTTTGCCTGGACAGGAAGATGAATGAATTCCATTCAGGCAGGGACCCCCAGCTGGGAGCTGGGCACCGGCCACCTTGGCCTGGCCCAGCCCCAGCGCTCACAGGAACATCGCTCCGGTGCCAGTCCGGTCCTGTGGCAGGGAGGAGGGTGGGTGGATGTCCCCTGGGAAGGGAACACTTTGTGGCACCCAGTGTTTGGCACCTTTCTGGGTTTCGATCACCCGGGGGGAGTTGAACCCTCCTTGGTGACCCCAGCTGCCCCCGCAGACATGGCCTCAGTTTCCCTTTCCCCCCTCATGAGTACTGTGCCTGCCCTCTGGCACGACAGGACCCCACATCTTCCCCTGTCCCCTTAATGCCACCTGGATTGCCCTTTCCCAACAGCACCACCTACCGCCAAGGCACTGGCAGTGGAGGAGGAGCTGCAGGGACAGACAGACACGAGGACAGAGGGAGTGCCCCAACTGGTGCCATCCCTGCAGAGTCCCTCAGATAGGTGCTCTGTACCAGGGCTGTACTTGTACCCATGGCTGGGGGTGAGGAAGTCCCTGGGGATGTGCTGGGGACCCCCATGGAGGGCAGCATGGCGACCCTGTGGCCTCCTGCCCTGCTCAGACTCCTGAGATTTTCCCCATGGGGCCACTTTCCTGCCTGGGGGTGGTCTCAACGTGGGTGCCAGAGGAAAACTGAGGCACTTCTCCTCCTCCTTCTTCTCCTCCTCCTCCTCTTCTTCCTCCTCCTCTTCTCCTGGCCACCGGCCCCTATGAAAGGGGCTTTGTGTGCCCAAGAAGGAGCAGCCCTCCTCCTTCTTCTCCCAGCGTTTCTGGCAGGGCAGGAGGCAGCGAGGTGCTGGGCTGGCAGAGGAAATCCAAACTCCACCTGAAGGTCCCTGTGTCCCGCCAGGCGTCCCACTCGCCAGCTGCCCTCTCTGACCAGTATAATTAAAAGCTGACGGGAGGGGAAAATCATGGGGACGGTCAGGGTGAGGGATGAAGAGCAGATGAGCTCCTGAGCAACAAAGCTCCTGTTCCCCTGCAAAGCGACTTTTATTAGGGTGGCTAATTGCAGTGTCCCCAGCTGAGGATTACAGTTTAAAGCAGGAAAGGAGCAGCAGGCCCCCAGCTCCCCACCAAAGGGAGCCCTAATCCTCGGTGACACGGTGCCCAGCTCCATGGGAGGCTGTAGTGGGGAGAGCCCATCCTGCAAAGAGCCATTGACCCACACCAGGGCTGGGTAGGAGGCGGGCTGGGGGATGCCTGGCTCAGGGGGACTCTTAAGCTCGTCCCCCTCTTTTGGTCCTGTGCACCCCAGAAACAACCCAGTGGCACTGAGGGTGCTGGGCAGTGGGTGCTCAGGACCTGCTTGGGTCTGTCTGCATGGGGGACTCCAGGGGGTTTGGCAGAGGGGCTGTGAGGCTGCCAGCCCCATTTTTGTCCCCAGAGTCACACTGTACAAAGCCACCCAACCCCTGGGAATGGGGATGGGCACCAGTGCTCACAGACGTGCAGAGGTGTGGGTTGAGGCTTCTGTTGGTCCTGGTGCCCTGTGCCTCAGTTCCCGCCCCCCTCTCCCCCCATCCCCGGGACACAGGGCCTACCGACACTGCACAGGTGTCACACCCGTCCTCAGCTTCTCAGTGTGTGCATCATGGGCACAGCGACCCCTTTGCCGTGCTGTAGACGTGGCCTTTGCACCGTGCACGAGGGTCCCACGTCGGCAAGAGGCTGATTGGCGAGAGGCACCCGCGGGCTCCTTTCAGGGGCTTCGAGGGGTCCCTCCCGGAGGGCTCTTAATGAGCGGCTGCTAACGAGCGCCCGCGCTCCCCTTCCAGCCCCAACATTTAATGGTGCTGCAGCTCATTAAACGGAGGTGCAGGTGCCCCCGGTACCTTCATCGGGGGTCAGGGTGGGGGCAGCCCCCGCGCCGGCACCTCTACCGTGCCCGAGGTCCCCTCCCCCCGCGTTCCTCCTTCCCCATGGCCACGCCGGCACAGGGACCCACACCGTACTTTGGGTCCTCGGGGTATTCCTGGCAGCAGCTGCCACCGCCGTTGCAGTTGTCACCGTGACTCAACTCCGTGGGTGCTGGCTCGGAAGGGGATGAGTCCCCAGGGTGCCCCCGGGCGCTGGTGGGGAGTCCTGTCGTGCTCCGGCACTGCTACCCCGCTCTGGCCACCGTCACCCTCTTTGCAGCGCGTCCCCTTCTCACTTCGGGGGCACCCAGAGTGGGGAGGTCCCCACCTTGAGGTCCCAGGGTCAGCTGGGACCTACTGGGAGCTCTGGGTGCTGGGTTGGGGGCAGGATGTCACCGTGTGGGGTGCACCGGGAGATTCTCCCCAGGTGGTCCCTTCCAGGTGCTGTGTGAGGCTGTGGTTTAATCGCCCAGGCGTCCTGCGGGGCTGGGTGCTGGGGTGGGGACACATCGTCCCCGTGTGGGGTGCACGAACCCGAGTAAACATTAACGAGGGAGAGCCCCACGCGGGTGGGTGCGAGCGTGGGGAACAGTGGCGCGGAAGGCGACGCGCAGCTTGCGGGGTTGCCATGGCGATGTGCTGGCGCTATGGTGGCGGTGGTGGGTGCCCGCGGTGACCCCACGCGTGGGGACGTCCCCAAGCCTCACGTGGGTCCCCCGCTCCCCTTGCTCCCCACCCTGTCCCCCAGCCCCACATGTCCGGGGTGGGGCTCTCACCCCGGCTGGGCGACACCGAGCCATGCCATCCCGGCGGGGAGGTGGCAAACCCGTGCCCGCACACGCCTGCAGCCCTGGCATGGCGGCGGCGCTTTGGGGGTGAGCGACGGGTTGCTGCCGAACCCTCTGCTCCTCCAGTTTATAAATAATGCAGCACCGAGGCGTGTTGGCATGCCAGTGGGCTCGGTGGCTTCGTGACGCCGGGCAGGGCGGCCCGCAAGGGCTCTGCAGCGCCCCACAGGCAGCCTTGTCCCTATCGTCCCTCCTGGCTGCCGGGGCCGTGGTGCCACCGGCTGCCCGCCACATCCAAGGGGACGCCAGGGTGACATCTGGGTGCCCCGTGGCTCTGCCAGGGTGCTGTGCCAGCGCAGGGGACACAGGGACACACCAGACATCCCCACGTGCTGCACCAGAGGTGGCAGGAGGCAGGATGGGAAGGTAAGAAGGAGGTTGAGGTGGCAAGAGGGAGGTGGGGTTGCAGGAGGGAGGTTGTGACAGGAGCTGGTTGGAGTGGCAGTAGGAAGGTTGGGGTGACAGCGGGCACGGTGGGGTGACAAGAAGGAGGTTGAGGTGGCAAGAGGGACACCCCTTTGCTGCCATCGCCCAGCTCCATCTGCAGTGAGGTCACGCAGAGGCAGGAGCCTGTGGCACAGCTGGGGCTCAGCCGTGCGCCACAGGGGGCTGGCTGGGCCTGGCATGGGGCCAACAGAGCCCGTGGTGGGAGAAAATGCTGGGGCCACATCCTGCTCCCGGTGCACGGAGCGTAGGGGGGAAGGAGGTGGGTGGATTCTGCAAAGCTTAAGGAAAACCTGTTTGCCGTAGGCCCAATTCAGCCTTTCACCCCCCCTCCTTCCTTCTCCCCATCAGCCTGGAGGTGGGACTGGCTGAGCCAGCCCCGGCGCCTCTCAGCGTCGATGGGAAATTAATAATGAAAAATTAAAACTTCAGCCGGTGCAGAGCTCCGGGAGAGCGCGCGGGAGCGCGGGGGGCGATGCTGGGGGCAGATCCCCCCGCGGAGATGGGCAGTCATGCAGAATTAATCCTATCGGCAGCCTGGCTCGGGAAGAGGGAATTAAGTTGGGCTGGAGGAATTTTAAAGATTGCTGCAGGCCTGAGGGTCTTCCCTCTCCCTCCGTCTCCTTCTCTCCGTGCCTGACTGCAGCAGATGCGCCAGCTCTGCAGCCACAGCAGGGCCACCGCCTGGCGCCGGAGCCGACAGCAGTCCTGGGTGCCCGTTGTCCCGGGATGGGTGACTGGCGTGGCTTTGGGTGACCCCAAGGTGACAACGCAGGACCATGACCACAGGGCTGCCCCACTGTGACTCAGTTTCCCCCATCCCCAGTACAAACCACCCACAGGGATACAGTTCAGGTGGCTGCGTCCATCCCCTGTCCAGGGCGAAACAGGGGGGAACCCTGTATCAACCCGGTTTTACATCAATCTCCTGCTTTGCAGAGTCCCAGCAGGGACAGGGAGGTGACAGGAGTGGGGAGTCTGAATGAGACCTGCTTGGAGGGGCAGAGCTCATAGGTGATGAAAAAATGCTCCCAGATGATGTTCAACCCTGGGGGCCTGTCCTTTGGGACAGCAGAAGGTGAGAGTCCAAGCAGTAGCTCTGTTTCTATGAGCCATCCCAAGATCCAGGGGATCTTGGGCCCTGAGGGGTGCTTGTTCTCTGGGAGAGAGGCTGAGGAGGGAGGCTTTTCCCCCACGCTGTTTTTCTGAAGGGGCAGGGGGTCCCATGGGGATGAGGATGGGTGTGCCTGGCCTCCGGGTGACACTTGGGGGGGAGCACCCCCCAGCTTGGCCAGGCTCCTTGTCCTGACGCTGTTCGGAGGTGACAGCCTTCAAAGCGCGGGGACACGCGACCGTCCCAGGCTGCCGCTGTGCATGGCGGGGGCTCGTCACCCCCTGAAGGTTAGCGCTGCCCGCCGGCTGCCAGCCTCGGTGTGGCGGCGGCTGATCCATCCCTCCATCCATCCCTCCGTCCATCCCTCCCTCCATCCTGCCATGGCCTCTCCCCAGCCATGGTGCTGGGTGGATGGTGCGTGCAGCAGGCTTTGGAGCACGGTGGCTGTATCCAGGCAAGAAGGCAAAAGGGATGGTTCTCCTGGATCTGGCAGCGCCAACAGCTCAGGAGGGCTCCGCCAGCAGCTGGGCTGGGCTGCGCTCCTCGGCTGCCTGGCGAGCTGGGCAACTTGGTCTCACAGCCAGCGCAGGAGAAAGTAAAGATATAAGTGATTTAAATGCATGTATCCACAGTTTAAACGAACCCTCCGCCATCTGTTCCACCCCCTAATTACGCATGCAAAAAAAAGCCCAAACAGGCCCCTGTTGGAGCGCAGTCCCCGACAGCGAAGGTTATTTTAATGGATGCATTACCCAACACGCCCCCTCCTCACCACGCAAAGCCCCCCCCACCCTCCCCACCACCCCCGGTGACCCACCATCCAGGATGATGTATCCCACAGGGAATGTGCGCTCCGTCCCCCTTCCTAATGTTTTGGCCCCAGCTCTCTTCCCAACCCATCCGTGACAACACGAGTTGGTGTATCCTTCATTGGAAACTGAGCCCTGAGGAGTACCAGTTCAACTCCAGTTTGCCCCCAGTTTGGTCCTAGTGGCATCCTCCCCAACCTGGGTTTTGCTTCCCCACCATCTCACTGCCATCATATTGCCATGCAGCTCTGGACAAGGTACCCCAGGGTGCCCACAAGCACTATGCCTGCCTTAAGAACTGTGCGTGTATTTTGGGTTCTGTGGTGGGTGGGGGACAGAGGTGGGCAGAGTCCCCATGGGGGCCAGGAACCTGGGGTTTGAAACAGGAGAGATGGCTGGTGCTGCGTGGCAATGCCCTCCTCCACTCCTGCTTTCTCTGGCCTCCGCTCCTCCGGTGCCTGAACAAAGCCCTCCTGCCTCTCAGCAGTGTTCCCCTCCCCTCCCCGGCATTCCTTGGGAGTGAAACACAAGAGCTGGCAGGGTCCTCCCAGCCTCAGCACCCTGCAGCCGGGCTGGGTGCCCAATGGGGCGGGAAGGGGGGGCACGTGGTGGTACCACAGTATCCGCGCGACGCCCGCCTCCCCATCCTTCATCCCTCCTCTCCGGGTGTGTGTCATCGCGTGTCCCCCCCTCCCCAGCCCACCCGCTGCCAGCCCTGGCTGCAGCTCTTGCTCAGAATTATTTGCTCCAACCAAGGCAGTGCTTGGCATCACCGTGTCACCTCCTTTCCTTTGGTGGGGGCTCCTCCTTTCCTTCCAGAGAGGGGTGTGATATTTGCTCGGTCGCTCTTCCCCGTGCTCTTCCCTGGTCTCGCTGGACTCCCCAAATTTAGTGGGTACCCCCTTCGCAAGTGCACACTAAATATTTGAACACGCTTGGGTGCTCTGGCACTGCTGCTGCTCCCCAGTTCCCACCTCTCTGATGCTTCCAACGCAGTGATGCCCTAAAGGCAGCAGAAGCACAGCCCAGCTGGAAAAGAAAGACCCCCCTGCAGCACATCCCTGGCATTTGCTCCCCATCCCGCTCAGGGCAAAGCTGAGCTTACCCCAGCCCTTCCTGGGCTCCCATGCCTTGGCCCTCCCGTGCAATCCCATGGGCTCTGGGAGCTGTGGCCGGGGAGGGGACGACGAGGCAGGGGCCAGGGGAACCAGCAAGCTCATGGGGCTGGAGGAAGAGGAGGAGGAGGAGCGGAATGGAGGGATTGTCCCCTGGGCCATGACAGTGCTTGGGGACACCCCAGGGTGCCAGTGAGCAGGAATGTGCGCCTTCGGCACTTCGCCGCTGCTGTTGATGTCATGTGCCACGTTGCCACAGCCACCGGCCCACTGAGCCCTGCTATCCCACATGTCCCTTTGGTCCCTTGCCCCAGCACCCGACATCGCCCCCATGATTCACGTCCTGCCACGATCCCCTCTTGGCTGTTGGCATCTCTCCAGTGGTCCGGGGCTGGGGAGGTCAAAATGGAGGGTCTGGGGACCTTGCTGGCCTGGGGACCTCTGTCAGGGGCAAAACCCGGTGTCCTTCATTTTGCCAGCACAGCAGCTCCTCCTTGATGTGTGTGTAGTGAGCGGGAGTGGGGGTGGTGGGGCAGGGGCTTGGTGGCCAGAGGACAGTGTGGGGATCGTTTGATGGGGAGGTGACAGCAGGTGAGAGGACGGGGTGAGGAGGGGGAATTTCGGATCGTGCTGGGGTGCACCGAAGGGAGCTTGCAAAACACCCAGGGAGGCGAAGGGAGACTCTCGAGGTTTTTGGGACCGGTTTTTCCCGGCGGATTGCTGGCTGGGGAGTGGGAAGAGCTCACTGGCGAGCAGGGGGCCGGCCGCGGCCCCCCCAGACCCGCAGAGCTGGCGCGGATGTGGGGACAGGGCTTTGCCCAGGGAGGAGAGGACAGAGCCGGGCTGGAACAAGGCGCTATTGTTCTTACGGGGATTTGGCAGGAGGGAGCTGGGAAACAGCGAGAGGAACGTAGAGGTGAGAGTGGCACCCAGCTGAAAGGAGAATGTAGCTTAATATGGACCCACGGGGAGGAGAAGCACTCGGGAGGGAGGGAAGTGGAGGTGGGGGGCACGGCTCTCTCCACATGGTTATTACTGCTGTTTTCCGGGAAGAAATTGGAGGGCGGGGGAAGCTTTTTTGCTGAAATGAAATTTGAACCCCGAAGTGAGCTGAGCATCCATACGGCCCCTGCCGAGATCAGACGCGACGACAGCGACTCGGTTTGGGGGAGCTGTGTGAGAACCAGTTTGCGAGGTCCAGATTGGCAGCAGATCCTGAACCAGGAGAGTGAGCTGGGCTGGGGTGGCTGAGGAGGGACAATAACTGCTGGGAGGGAGGTGCTACGCGAGGAGCAAGGTGGCAGTGGAACGGGACGGAAAGGTGACAAGAGAGCAGGGTGGCAGAGAGCAGGGTGGCAGGGAATTAGGGTGACAGCGGAGCAGGGTGACAGTGGAGCAGGGTGATACAGGAGCAGGGTGACAGTGGATCAGGGTGGGTTGGGAGTGGGGTGACAGAAGGGCAGGGGCAGTGGGGAGCATGGCACTCTGTGGAGCACCAGATGAGTGTCACAGGGAGCAGGGATGGCGGTTTGGTTTGGTTTGGTTTGGTTTGGTTTGGTTTGGATGTGCCCGGGCAGAAGCAGGGGGGGAAAACGCCAGGAATAAATCTTGCCTGGTGAAGTCAGTGGTTTGGTTTGGTTTGGTTTCGGGCTGGAGGCAGCAGGGACGCTCTGCTCCCTGCCAGCTGCCAGCCCCGCTGGCCCCCCGGATGGAGCGCCTTGGGCGAGGGAGATGAGCTCCTCAGCTGCAGGAAAGAGGGAGGCTGCCGGCTTGGGCTCAGCGCCTGAACATTCCTCGCAAAACCTGGGCCTAAAATATCTGGAGGATCTCTCTTCCCTCTTCCCTCTTTCCTCTTCCCTCTTCGCCTCCTGCTGACTTCAGCGCATCCATCCCATCCCCGTGCTGCCGCCTCCAGGGCCCCAAGCCCCACGCACACTCTCCCTTCTCCATGCCATGCCATCCCATCCCATGCCATCCCATCCCATCCCATCCCATCCCATCCCATCGAACAAGCTCCAGGCAGAGAGAGCAGCATGCCATGCCATGCCATGCCATGCCATGCCATGGAGGGAGAGTGAAGCAGTTCTGGCATCCTCCAGCTCCAATCCTCTGCCCTTCCCACAGCTCCTGGCCTGGCACAGTGTGGGGAGACATGGAAGAGGCAGAATGTGGTATTGATCCTCTCAGAGGGAGAGTGTTGGTGCAGGACATGCCACCCTGGCCTGACAGTGTGGATGAGGTTGGCTTGGACATCCTGAGTGCTAAGGTGGGTCTGGGTAGGTGTTGGCAGGGATTGGTGTACTGGCAGGGTTTGGTGTGCAGGTAGAGTTTGGTGTGCAGGCAGGGTTTGGTGTGCAGGTAGTTTGGTGTACAAGACAGAGGGTGCAGGCAGGGATTGGTGTACTGGCAGGGTTTGGTGTGCACAGGTAGGGTTTGGTGTGCAGGCAGGGTTTGATGTGCGGGTAGGGTGTGCGGACAGGGTTTGGTGCTGCAAGCAGGAAGGGGTGTGTGAGTGGGAGGTGTCAGCACGTGCATGGGCAGCATCAAGAGGTGCCGGGGTGGTGGTGGGTAGGTTATGGGTATTCAGGCGATGCCGGGGGTCAGTGGGGTCGGCGCTGCGAGAAACCCCTGGATGCTGCGCCAGGCTCAGAGGGGTGATGAGCTGTCCTACGTCGGCCGCGGCGTGCCAGCGAGGCCGTGACAGGGGCTGGCGTGTGCCGGGGACTCCCCGGTGGGGACAGTTGCCGGCCCAGGCAGGAACGCTGCCCCGGGGGCTCACCTGTCGGAGCGATATGGAGGGAAGGAGGGAGGGACGTGCTGGGAAGGAACATGCCGGCAAACCGGCTGCCGCCTCCGGGGAGCTCATTAAAATCTGTCGGCTCCCCCCTTTCGCCGGCCGAGAGAGGCTGTTCAGAGCATCGGTTCCCCGGGCGCGGGAAGAGGCGGGAGGATGGGGGGTGCGGAGCGATGAAAAGGCGGGGGGAATGTGCCCTGTGGTTTTTTTCCAGGCTTGCCACCGAGGGTTGTGTCTGGGTCTTTGGCATCGGCAGGAGAGCAAAAAAAAAGCTGGGGGAGGCGAGGAGGGAAGGCACAAGGGCTTACAGCGAAAATCGGCAGCTGCAGCTGCGAGTGAAAGCACAAGAGCCCGGCCGTGCTGGTGCTGTCTTCAATCACCGCGTCCCAGAATCCCTCGCTCTGGGCCTTCTAGGCCTCCCTCTCTGTGGGTTGAGCGTTGGGGCGACAGACAGGGAAAGTCTGAGCAATGGTCTTTTTTTCCTTCTCCATCTTTCTTTTTTTTTTTTCTTTCCCTTTTTTCTTTCTTTTTTTTCGCACAGTGGAGTGTGTTCTCGGCGTGGGTGGGAAGGGGCGAGCGCCAGTCCGGTGGGGTTTCACAGGGCTGGGGGGCCCACCCCGTCCCTATGTGCTGCCTGCCCGGGTGCTCGGTGCCGTGGGAGGGATCCAGTGCACTTCTGGTGGGATTTGGTGTTGGATTCGGAGTTCACCAGGTGCTGGGCTGTGCTCACCTCCCCACTGGGAGTTTAACTGGGCTGTGTTCCTCAGGGGGCTCTGCATGTGGAGGGGACATGGTGACATGTTCCCAGCGTGTTTGCTTGGCTCTGGGGCACATGCTGAGCGATGCCTTGGCCCCGTGTGCGTGCTGGAGGGCAAGGATTTGACTCTCCCCACCGCGTGTCCATCCATCCGTCCATCCCGGCTGGACTTGTTCCCGCTCTGCCCTCAGCACACCCCCTCCTCTGGCCGGCATAGAGGTGCGTGGGGTCACAGCCCCATTCCCTGGGAGCCAGTGATGCTGGGGGAGGTTTGTGGGATGTGAGGGCTCAGCTGGCCAGGAGATGGCCCACCGCCCGCCAAACTTCGTGGCTGGGATGTGCCGTGTGGTCCGGACATGGTCCTTGGGGATGGCCCCTGAATGCGTCGCAGATGTGTGTCCTCCCCCCGCTGCCGTCCCCTCCCCAGCGTTCCCCCCCTGGGGCCAGCCGGCTGGATGCTGGGCTGTGGCCGGGCTGCCCGGATGCTCCGGGCTCGGTAACAGGAGCGGGAGGGATGGGGGGGGATTTTTGCCTGGTGATATGGCACGAGTGCTTGGAACCAGCTCTTGGTAAACAGGGCAGCGGTGGGGAGGGCTGTTTCCTTCTTATAAATAGTGTGTGTCAGCCGAGTGGAAACAGGGCCTTGAAATGCTCCTGCTATTCTCCCCCGGGGCAGGCTATTTCTGCTGAGATCCCGAGGAAAGCTCTGGGAGAATTGTGGGCTTCCGGGAAGCCTGGGAGGGGGGGCCGGCGCTGCCCTGGCCTCCTTAGAGGAGGCAGCAGAGAGGACATGCCGGGAGCGGGGCGGCCGGCGGAGGAGAAGCCATGGAAGCCCATGGAAGGTTAAGGAGGTGGAGATGGTTTGGGGGAGAGGGGTTGGCACTGTGGCGGGGACGGGGTAGCCAATCCGGTTCCCTCCCGGACACCGGCCGGAGCCACCGCGCGCCCGCCGGGAGCCGGTCGGGCCGGGAGGTGGCTTTCGCTCGGCTGTTGGCGTGTTCCCCCTCTACACCCCGCCAGCCCCAGGGCCAACTCCATCCCCGGTGCGAGTCCCCCGGGGCTCTGCCGCGCTCCGATGCAGTCAGGGCTGGAGAAGGGATGGCGCGGCGCCAAATTCCGCTCTGCCATGTCTCTGTAACCTGAATAAGGGTGGTGGTGGTGGTGGTGGTGGGGAGCGGGGGGTGGAAGAGGAGGGCGGAGGGGGGGCGCCCCCCCAGGTGTCCCCTTACACTGGCTTCTCCTGCTGGGCTGTGGAATTTGCAGGGGCCAAATTGGGGCCCCGTGGTCTGAATTGGGGCCCCCCTCCCAAGCCTCTCCCCCTTTCCTTCCTGCCCCGCTCGCTTTCCCACCCTGGTGCCGGCGTGGTCTGAGTCGGGGGCGCGTGGTTCCAGATTTATCCTGGCGTGACAGAGAGCAGAAGCGAACCCCCGGGGTGACGGGCACGGAAGAGCCCCCCAAAAGCAGCGGGGTGAGCTCATTGTGTGCCACAGCGCGCGGTGGAGTCACTGGCTGTGCCCAGGACCAGGTGGCCTCGTGCATCCAGCCCCTCTGCCCGTGGCTGCCAGGAAGGCCGACGCAGGTGGAGACACCTGAGTCCCCGCTTGTTTACGTGCTGGGGGGACGACGGGGGCTGGAGTCACCCCACGGGGTCACGCTGACGCCAGACTCTCTGTGTTTGGTGTCCCCCCCCGCGCGGCCCCTCGGTGCTTGCGACAGGGACCGCGGGGGACCGCGATGGCTTTGGCGACTCCGGTGCCTGTCATCCCCCCTCTGATTTGTTTTTATCGATCAGCTGATTTAAACCCCCCCCCAGCCCCGCCGGTGAAGTTGCGTGGTCCGTGGCGCGGGGCTCGGCGAGCGGTTGTTTGGGCCGCCCCGCGGGGGCACTCCCGGGAGGGTGCGGGGTGAGGGGCGTGCGGGAGGCTTGGGACCCCCCGGGGCACAGCATCCCACCCCTTCCTCTGGCAGGCTGTCTCCGGGGAGCGGACTAGAAGGCAGAGCCTGTCAACAGCGCGGGGGGCTAGGGGGGCTCCCCGGGGAACGTGGCCCACCTCTACCCCCCCGGGTGCGAGCGGTGAGTGACAGCTGTCAGAGCCGGCTCCGGCCGCCCCCCATGGCGGGGGGCTGCCATCTCCACGAGTTCGGCCGCGTCCCCCTGGACACCCCGAGTTTAATGGCACTTGTGGTGGGGAGGGGCGTGCGGGCGTGGGGGGGGGCCCGGGGCGATGTCCCCCCCTCGCCGTCCCCTCCGCTGAAGTTGCGCGGCGAGTTGGTGCCAAATTGCCGCGGGACACCCCCTTTGGGCAGAGCGGGGTGGGGGGGAGGAGGCGGCGTGTCGCGTGTATGCCGGCGGGTGAGTACCGGGGACCCCCGCCTTTGTGTGGGACTGGGAGGGGGGAGGACACACCGGCGGGCGGCAGGAGCCTCCCCAAGCGGGCGGGCTCCGAGGGGCGCGGAGCGCAGGAGTTGAAGGTGGCGAGCGGTGCCGAGGGCTCCGGGACCCCCGCGGCCGGTCAGGACGCAGCCGCTGGCAGGAGCGGAGTTGCCTGGGGAGAATGTGAGCAGGAGGCGCTGGAAATGCTCTCGGGGTGGAGGGGGGGGAGAGGGAAGGAGGAAAGAGCAGGCAGGGGACGGAGGAGGGGGCGGGGGAGAAAAATAAGCTAAGCGGTAGAGGGGAGAGAAAATCCCGGAAAAAATAAAATAGAGAAAAAAAAAAGGGGGAAAAAAGGTGAAAAAAAGGGGGAGAAAAAAAAAAAGGAGAAAAAACGCTCCGCTGCCTTTTGTGTGTGTGTGAGAGGCGAAGGGGGGGGGAGAAAAAAGAGGAGGGCTTTCCGCAGGCGGCGAGCGGCGGAGGCGCAGAGGGGAGGTCGGTTCCCCTCCGCCTCCAGGAGGAGGAAGGGGGGAGGCAGCGGCAAGCCAGGGCTCTGCTGCGCTGTGTCTTTCTTTAAGAGAGAGGGAGGAGGTGGTGGAGGAGGAGGAGGAGGAGGAGGAGGAGGAGGGAGGAGGCGCCGGCTCTGCTCCCCCCCTTTTATCCCAGCCCCCACAAAGCCGGGAGCGGCAGAAGGCAGCGGAGCCGCGGTCCCCGCCGCGCACGGAGAGAGGAGCGAGGGGCTGGGCGCGCCTGGCGCGGTGCTGCACGGCTCCCCGGGGTGCCGGATGCTGGCCGTGCCGCTGACAGCGGAGAGAGGAAGGAGGGGAAAAAAAAGAGGGGGGGAAAGGAAGGACTACAAGGCCCGGCATGCCCCGCCGTTGCGCCCCTCCCTGCGCGCTTCGCAGCGACTGGGAGGAGAAAAAAGGGGGGGGGAAAACATCCCCTCTCTGGAAGTGTCCCCCCCCCTCCCAGGGCGGCGCTCAACGGCCGCGCGCCTCGGGGAGGGGGGGCAGCCTGGGGGGGGGGTTACCCTCCCCCCGGGATATCCCCCCCAAGTGCGCAGTGCGGGTGCAACCCGGGAGAGGGCAGCAATGCCCCGCGCATCCCACTGGGACCGGGGGGGGGGGCTGCAGAGGGGGGTGTGTGTCCCCAAATCCTGCATCCCTAAGGAGGGGGGGTTTTGAGGGCGCAGGGGTGCTGAGTTGGAGAGAGTGACGAAGTGCACCCCAGATTGTAAAAGGACATGCTTGGCTCCATGGGCACACTTGGCTCCATGGGCATACTTGGCTCCATGGAGATAGAGCTTTTGATTAAAAAAAAAAAAAAAAAATAGTTAAAAGTGGGGGGGAAAGGAAGGGACGCAAAAAATTGGAGGAGCAGGGTATCAGCAAACAGAAGGGATATTTCCAGGCCTCCCCGAGGGGCCTTGTTCACCACCTTCCCTCCTGGCATTCCCTTTGGGACATGGCCAAGAGGAGGGAGGTTACGAGGTGCTCAGGAAGTTGGAGAGCAGCTCCCTGCTCTGCCACCACTGTCCGGGAACATTAACAGCGACGGCGACTTGGTTCTGGGGAGATGCTCCGTGGAGCTGTGGGCGATGTCATAACAAACATCACCGGTATTATCTACTTTAATTATATTGTATCTACCCTGCACATTCCATCTATGACTCACGTGTTATTAGAAAAACACATGAAACCCCAACCTGCCCCACACAGGCGAGGCAAAGGGCTGCTGTAAAGCCAAGCTGGGGTGACCAGCGTGTATCTGGAGTTCAGATTCCTTCCTTGCTTCCTGTTGATCCCAGCTGAAAGACAACTCCCAGCATGACCCCAGCTCACCAGTTCATCCCAGTTTAGCAGCGTGATCCCGATGGGGTGCGTGGAGGGGACAGATCTGACACCTTTCCAGCTGCAATAGGTCCCAGCCAGTCCCACACCCAGCCCTTCGTGTGCAGATTCCTCTGCTGACCGGGCTGGAGCCCAGGCCTCCACTCTGCTCTGCTTCCAGACGAGGAAGCCTGCAAAGTTGCTCACTCAGCCACCAGCAATTGCAGTGATCCTGTCTGCTTTTTTGGAAATGTCCCTAAAAATAGCAAGAAAATTCAAAGCTGACATTCAGGGCGAGGGAATATTCATGGGGCGCAGAGCCCTGCAAAGCAAGAAGGGAGGGATCCTCCTCGGTGGCTTTCTGTCCCTCTCCCCCCCCCCGCCCCGTACCTGCACAGGTACAGTGATCCACAGCCTTGCCCATTCTGCTTGCCATGTCATGCTTTTTGCACGACCTCTCTCTCTTCCCTGCCCTGTCCCTGATTAATACATGACCTTTTAATGCTTTGGATTAAATTAATAAATATTTTACATTCTAACATAACTATAGAGATGCACTTCAAACCTGACAAAGGACTTTGACAGTTTTAAGCATCTCTTTCCTCCTCCTCCTCCAGCCCTGCCTGGGGCTCCACGCCAGACTGATATATATATTTTATGACGGAAGTCTGGCAGGGCCGGGTGGGGGTGTCCATCCCACTGTGAAGTGCCTCATTTAACCTGGGGACAATCAGGATGACCCGCAAGATGCCCAGTTTAGCATGGGGGTGTGGAGCACCCAACACAACCCCCAAACCACCACAGGGCACAAGCCTGACTTGAGAGGGAACAAACCCAGGCAAGTGGGGGACCCCGCTCCCAAACCCACCGCATCCATCTCTAGCTCAAACCCAGACTCCAACAGCTCACCCGCCCCAGTGTCCACTGCCATGGCTGGGAGCCACCTGTACCCACGGGGACCTGAAAAGAAATCCTGGCAGGGCTGAGCACTCGCAGAGCTGTGACGCGAGTGGCATGGGCAAGGGTGCCCGGGTGACCCGGGTGGCCCCGGGGACCCGCCTCCACCACCCACCCCCCCAGAGATGGTAGCGTAAGTCCACGCCAACGCTGCTGACACAGCACTTGGCTGGGAGACGGAACGGGGGGGCGGGTTGCGGGGACACGGACTGAGCCGGGGACAGCGGTGGCAAAGCAGCCACTACCCAGGCAGGTCACCCTCGTCCTGGTCACAGGGGTGGCTTCGACCCCCGGGTTTGGGGATCGGGGTGTCAGCTGCCACCACCCCCCCAGCCCAGCCAGCCACAGCTTTCCGGGGGACAACCCCCACAGCACCCCACTGCCTCCTAATCCCCTGCTCCCACCGCGGGGAGCTGGTGGCTTCAAAGCATCAAACACCTTTCTCTGCCCTCCTCGCCCCTCTATCCCCATGCCCCCAGATCTCCCAACCCCATCAGGGCCTCTGGACTGCGCTCCCCGCAACGGCAACTCCCAGTATGCCAGGTGCCCTAACTCTCCACAGCCGTTGCAGGGGCAGGATCCTCCCTCCCCTCCCCCCCGCCCGGAATTCGGGGATGGATTGGGCTCTTCTGCCGCAGTTACTTTTATGGAGGCAAAATCTGAGTGGTTTTATTGGGAGAAATCGGGAATTGTTTTGCTGCTGCTCCGGGGCAGCCCGGTGCTAGGCGATGGGGAGGGGGCACAGTGGGAGCAGCAGGATTTGGGGACGGAGGTTTTCTGGGCGTGGGAATGGTCAGGTGACAGCGCAAACACGATAATTGGGAAGAGCTGTGCACTGACAACAGCAGCATCTGTGACAGCAATGAGGGAGCACACCCAGCAGCTCAGCACCAGTCACTGTGAGGGGACACCTTTTTCCATGGAAAAACAACAGGCCTTCAGGCACTGTCCCCTCAGAGGGCAAACTGAGGCACAGATGGATTTATCTGCAATCAGTGGAAAATGGCCAAAAATGTGGATTTAGACTTGACCAAGCTTGAGCCTGCTGGTCCAGCTCCCCAGGGACTGGCAGAACCCCTCGCCCCTCGCTGCTGCTGGGGACCCCCGTGACCGGGAAGGAGCCATCCCCACCCACGGCCGGCGCTGCAGACCCTGGCACGAAGCACCCGCAGCGCTCCCACTCTGCCCGGGGGCCGGGGTCTGGAGCCAGCGAGCCCACCCGGTGCCGGGACACAGCAGTGGCGATGCTGCAGATGGCCCCGCTCTGGCTGGCTGCTCTGCCAGCGCCGGGCCAGCCCGGGCCACGCGTGGCGGGCCCCATGGTGCCGAGCCCTGCTCGCCCCGCTCCTGCCCGCACACCCTGCCCAGCCCATGCCTGCACCCGAGGGTTAATCCACCGCCATCAGCTCTCCCCGATGCTCCGCAGGACCCGCGTCGCTGCAGCTGCAGCAGCTCCAGAGGGGAGAGGGAGCAGCTCAGCACCGCTTCCCCTGCCGGGGCTCTGCTCTGGCCCCTTCCCCTCCCGGCTGGTTGCTCCCTGCAGCACCACAGGCAGCTCATTTTTGCTTCAGAGCTTGGGTTGGGGGCTTGCAGGGAAGAGCAAAGCTCAGAGCTGGGGCCAGAAGAGATGGGGAGGTGGGGAAAGAGGTTGGGACCCCTCCAAAGGTGCTGCAGGCCCCCGCGCCCGGGGTCACCCCTCACAGAGCTCCTGCAGCTCCCAGCAGGGTCCACCCTGTGTTAATGCTGGGCGGTATTGATCAGGGGTGGAGGGACAACTGCGGGTTGGCACAGCCACGCTTAAAGGATTTTGCTGCGGGGTGACCACAGGCTGGGTAGGGGAGGGACATCGATTTTATGTCCTGGTTCCCATCCTTCTGTCCTCTCCCAGCACTGGTGCCCGCAGAAGGGGTGAGGGGTGGGGCCTGAGGCTGCAGGTACCTGTGTGAAGGGGCTGAAGGGGGGAAGGGGAGACCGCCACTCACCAGAGGGTGTCCCCCATTTTGCTGTCATGACTGTGTCAGCTCTCGGGGATAGATGGATTTGCCACGTTCTTTTCCACGTGGCTGTGCCACCATAATCCCTGTGACGCCATGGTACCCCAGCCGAGGGCCCTGTCCCCAGCAGTGGCGGTGGCAGGAGTGGGTCAGGACCCATGAGGCTTGGGAACATGCCACCATCCCTGGGTACCACCAGGCATCTTCACAGCTCCTGCTCCGGCTTAGGGGATATGCTGAGGTGTTTGGGGACATACCAGAGGCTTTGGGGACATACCAGGGCTGGGCATGTGGGGAGGAGGGCACGGGGCCAATGCCAGTGGATGTGGGGACATACCAGGGATGGGAAGGAGGGACTGGCCCCCACCCCAGCCACGGGGGGCTCAGGCTGTGGGGAAGACCCTTGCAGCTTGGCCTCCCCAGCAGGGCCCAGCTGTGCCGGTAATGAACTCCTCAGCACTTGCCACCTGTGACAGGGAGGGGTCCCGTGCTTGCAGGCTGGGGAGGAAGAGGTTAATTTTGCCCTCATGCAGAACACCCCGCAGCCCCCCAGCACTCCCCGAGAAGGGACTGTCCCTTCCTTCCTTTGTGACTAAAAGCCTGGAAACGCTGGGTCGGGAAGCATTTGTGTTTGCAAAGCTCGAGTGAGCAGAGAAAGTCCCCCCTGCCCCCAAGTCCATGTGGGGAGGAGACACACCAACGAGTTATGCCCCCTCACCCGCTCCAGCCCCAGGCCATGGGTTTGGGGGGTCTCCTCAATGTTTGGGGTGGGAGCACCCATCCCCATGGTGGGGGCTCCCAGGTTCAGCCAAGCCAGGACTCGGGTGGGCATGAGCACTGGGGGGTGCTTAGAGCTGGGGGGACAACACCGAGTTACAGGAAAACTGGGGGCAGCCCAGGTCCTTCTGCCCCTGCCCCGCCCCAAAAGAGACAGGCTGCCCTTTGTTGTTTATTTTTTTTTAATGAAGTCTGTAAATACAGAGAAATAAAACCTTTCTAACGGGCTGTGGGTGGACAGTGCCGGGGGGGGGGGGGGGGGGAAGGGAAGGGCAGGGGAGGGACCATTCTCGAGTCCCAGTCCTGTGCCCCATGGCCAGTAGCGCCCCTGCACCCCCAGGGCATGACTGTAATGGCTCTGGGGGAGGAGGGGGCCACCCTGTCTGCTGCCCCTCCAGGCACTCGCGGTCCCGGCTGCAGCAGGAATTAAGGGGGGTCTGGGGGGCACAGTCAGTGTGTCAGTGCTCCTGCCCCGAGGGGGCAGGAGGAGGGTACGGGATGGGGTCAGCCCCACAGCGCTTGGGCACGAGGAGTCCTGGGGGGCCCAGGCAGGGTGGGGGCAGCTCTGCCCCAGGGGCTGTTCCAAGTCCTGAAAGCCATACACCTCTGCGTGCACTGGGGGACAGGGGGGCCTGAGGGGGGCACCCTGTATTTGGGGGACCCCCTCGTCCTCTGCCTTATCTCCTCTGCTTTATAGAAGAGCCCCTTTAATTTATAAGATTTTATATGCCTCCCCCCAGCAGCCACCGCCCCGACCAAGAGGTCCCCAAAATCCTGGCACTGACCTGTGGGAGGTCATCTCAACCCTCCCGCCCTTTATATCTGGGGAACTCCCCATGCCAACCCCAATCTCTTCTGGGAGCACAGCTGGGTGGGGATCGGCCTGTGGGTAACCCCCGTGAATCCCCCAGACACCCCCAGACCCTCAGTAGCAGAGGGCTTGGCCCTTTATTGCCTTCACACCCAGCTCTGAACCTGAGAAGGGCTTTGGCTGCAAGGAGGAGAGGTTGTTTGACTCAGAGAGGAGACAGAACTGTGCCCCCCAGCCCCGCCCTTCCCCCACTCCCCAAAAACGCCTGTGAGGGGTGCTGAGGGTGCCCAGGGAGGACACAGGGCTTTGCACATGGCTTTGGGGTGAATCTCCTCTTTTCTTTAGGAGGTTGTTGCTTCCTTCGTCTGTGCCCCCAATACCAGCCTGGGGACAACCAGTGACCCAGCGCTGGCACCCCCAGGAAGCTCTGGGGACGCCCCACCTTCGAGTACCTCCAGTCCTTCCTCGAGGACTATTTCACTGCCACCGAGCCGAGCTGCCCTCAGTCCCTGCATGAGGTGATGGTGCAGTGCTGGAAGAGGGAGCCCGAGGAGATGAACAACCGAGAGGTGCTGGAGCAGGTGGAGCGGGGGTACCGCATGCAGTGCCCGGGTCCCCACTGGCCTGTCCCGTGGGGGTGCTGTCGCTGAGCGGGAGGTCCTTGTCATACAGGCTGGGCAGGGCACAGACAGGGGCTGACTCTCCTCAGCAAGGCTTGTCCCATGCCTCAGTTCAAAGGCCGGGTGCCCTACCCAGGTACGGCCCACTGGGGCAGGGGCACCCTTGGGGTGAGGAGGTTCACCATCAAGTCGGACGTCTGGTCCTTTGGCATCCTCCTGACCGAGCTGGTAACTCCCCTTGCAGGTGCCAAGTTCCCCATCAAGTGGACGGCTCCAGAGGCTGCCCTTTTCGGGGTGCCCCAGGTGCAGGGTACCCTGGGTACAGGTGCAGCCCCAGCCGTGGCTCAGCTGACATGCCCTCAGTACAGGGTGCTTCAGGTGACGGTCCCAGGTGTGGGATGTCCCCAGATGTGCATGGCTGCTGGGTCCCCCTAGTGCAGGGTACCCCCCGTTCAGGGTACCCCAGTGCAGGGTGCCTCGGGTGCTGGGTGTCCCAGGTGTGGGCTGCCCCAGGCAGAGGGTTTCATGGCTGCTGGGTCCCCCTAGTGCAGGGTGACGCGGGCAGTGGGTGCCCCAAATTATGGTGCACCAGGGAATGGGTAGGAACCTCTGCACTGCGTCCTCCCTGTTGTGTCCCACCCTTAGCCTGGAGATGGTCAAGATCGCTGACTTCGGCCTCGCTCGCCTCATTGAGGACGACGAGTACACGGCGCGGCAGAACTACATCCACCGGGATCTCCGTGCTGCCAACATCCTGGTGGGAGACAACCTCGTGTGGGGTGTTCACTGCTCCATCCCCCCTCAGATTGCAGCGGGCATGGCGTACATTGAGCGGATTGGCTGCCCAGGTACCGGGGGGCTGGTACAGGGTGGGGGTGCCCCCCAGGGGTGTACTGGTGTTGGATTTCCTGAAGGATGGGGACGGTCGCTACCTGAAGCTGCCCCAGCTGGTGGACAGGAGGGCACCCTTGGGTTTTGGGGGTCTTTGATGGGGACCCCTTCTGCCTGCAGGCAGCTGAGCCAGGGTGAGCGGGGGCACCTGCTTGGGCATGGTGCCAGGGCAGGGGGGCTCACAGGGCTGGTGCAGCTCTACGCTGTGGTGTCGGAGGAGCCCATCTACATCGTCACCGAGTTCATCATGTCCCCTGAGGCCTTCCTGGAGGAGGCTCAGATCATGAAGCGGCTGCGCCATGATAACAACCCAGGCACATGGAATGGCACCACGAAGGTGGCGGTGAAGACGCTGAAGCCGGGGACCCTCCATCCTGGCCCCACCAGGGCTGGCTGTCCCCTGGGCTCGTGGTGACTCTGTGTCCTACGCGGGACGCAGTGGGATCCTGATCCCCGCCAAGGGATCCCTTCCTTGCCCTGTCCTGATTTCTTGGTCTTGGGAGAGGAGCTCACGGGTGCCTTGGGGTGAGGGGAACTCCTTGTCCTGGGTGGTGTGGGGGAGATGGAAACTTGGCACAGAGTCCACGAAGGGTTTGGGAATGGGGTGAGGTAGGAGAAGCCTTGTTCTGTCCTGGCAGGGAGCATCACAGAGTGCCAGGTGGTACCCACTTAACTTGGCATGGGATGTTTCGGAGACGTGTGGATGGGTAAGGTGGGGGAGCACAGGGGGCCCCTGGGATTAGCTAAGGACGCCTGGGAGATAGCGCGGGAATCCATCACCCTCAACAAGAAGTACAACGACGGGTTGTGCCATCTGCTCACCCACCCATGCCCTGCTGTGAAGCCCCAGATGCCTTCATCCCATCACATCGCCTCCCTCCTCCTCCCTGCCTGCCCCCCATCCCCCGCAGGGGTCCCACCTTCACCATCCTCTTCCTCTGGCATCCCCTGCTTCCTCCACTCATGCATGCGTCACCTCTGCATGGGCAAGCAGACCCCCATTGCAGATGGGACCACAAGACCAGGCCAGGGCATGAGGAATTCACCATCCTCTTCCTCCCCCTCTTGCCCCGCACCGTGCTGATCCCTGCCTGACCTTCCCAGCTGCCACTATCCCCAGGGCTTGAGGTCCTGTCAGTCCTGAGGGTGTGGGACAAGGCATGGGGGGATTCAGAATGGCCAGGGGGCTGCAGCCCTGCTGAGCCCTCTCAGTTCCTCTTCCGAGGGAGTGGGAGCCAGATCACCACGGGGGAGTGCAGGGGCTCCAGAGCCACAGGGTGACAGAGGAACCTCGGCGGCACCAGGCTGGGCTGTGCTGTGCCACCTTCCCCTTCTGCGCTGCAGCTGCCTCATGCCTCGGTTTTCCTGCTGGGACCAGGGAGCTCCAGGTCCTGTCCCCTAGCGAGCACCGTGCTGGAACAAGGAGCAGACAGGGGAGACAGATGTGGCCTCTTATCCCCTCCCCAGTCTGGGTGGGCTTGGGGCTGGGGGCAGTGGGGAAGGGGCAGGTACACGCCACCATCTGCCCCAGGCACTGGGTGAGCTGGGAGGACTGGAGCTCGAGCAGGGCTCCGTCTCCAGGTATCCCCCTCCTTGCACCCCTTGTTCTCAAGGAACCTGCTCCCACTGGGAGCCACAGGGGACTCATCTTCATTTTTCACCCCAGGGAATAGCTCTGCTTGTGGGCATGTGGGGTATGGGTGTCATCATGGGCCTGGTGGCTGACCGGTGGGCTTGTGGAGAAGATCACTTTTGGGGGTGTCATGTGGGGGCTTCCTCTCTCCTGAGCATCTCCTGCCAGGGATGGGGGCGAGGGGACCCCCCTGTTCTTCTTCCAGCGGAAATCCTGCTTTCCCAACCAGCGATGGGGCTGGAAAGCTGGGGAAGTTTGGAGCCCTGGCTGGCTCCCTCCCTCCGCCCCTGCAGCCCCTTGGATCCGGGAATTGCACTCGCTGCTTCCTGCCCTGCACAATTCCCTCCCCACCCCGCTCCTCCCGGGACATTGTACCCACTCCCTGCAGCTCTGCTTCGTCCCTGATCCTTGGTGTGTCCCAAGGAGGGACAGGACGTGGCTGGGGCTGGGGGGAGCTGTGGGGGGCTCAGGCCCTGGCCGGAGCGGATGCTCCCGGTGCCCACGGGGTGCCAGCCCAGCCAGCGCTCCGGGGCAATGTTGGAGGCTCAGCTCTCGAGGGGACAGGCCACGGCACCCTGGGGGACACACACACACCTGTGCCCTCCGTCCCTGCACATGTCGGGGACCCTGCGGAGCATGCGGTGCCCTCACCCGTGCCGGACCCACACGCTGGGGAAGATCTGGGGGCACCCACCGGCCGCAGCTCACCATCCCGGCACTGATCGGGGTGACACGCAGACCCCCGTCCTCGCCATCCTGGGGGCAGCAGGTTAGCGGGGGGCTGCCGTGTGTGTTTGGGGGGCCTGCCCTCACTGCACCCTCACTGCTTCCCTGGGAAATGCCTGGGGGTGGGACCAGATGGGACGGGCACTGAGCTGTGGGGACAGAGGGTCCCGTGACACTGGTGGGGTCTGAATCCCTTTGCCGTGGTCTGCTGAGAGATGCCCCCTCCATGTCTGGGGTGGCTCTGGGTCGTGCCGTGTGTGGTGTAGGGTGGTGGGGGACTCACCCCTGTAATAGCGAGGGGGTCTCTTGCCCCGTGGAGCGGGGTGTCCATGCCAGCCGGAGCAGGAGGGTGACGGTAGGAGGTACGTCCCCCGGCGCTGGGCGAAGCGGGGGCTGCCGTGGCTGCCCAGCCGGTGGTCCCGTCGGGAAAGAGACAGGGGAAGCTCACGGCCGGGCGCTCCCGCTCTCCCACGGCTCCCGCCCCGACACGCGGGGAGGAAGGGGGGGCGAGGGGAGGGGAAGCTCTTGCTCGGCTGCCAGAGCCGCCGGAGGGTGATCCAGCAGCCACCCCGGCTGGGCTGGCTGGTACAATGAAGCGTTGCTGCGAGACCTCCACGGGCAGGCTGTGGTCCCCAGCGAGCGCGCCGAGGTGATCCGAGGCTGGTCCGCAGTGTCCCCTTGTGTTACTGGGGACCAGAGGCCCCCTGATGCCTGTTCCCCTCTGTACCCACAGGCTGGATCCGCACACGCCCCGTAAATCCCAGCGGGCAGAGCCTGGGAATCCACGCGGGGAGCTCAGGGAGGCACTGTCAGGCTTTGGGGACGGGTGCAGGCAGCCCCCACCGTGGCACAGCGCTCTGTGCCCAATTTGATGTCCCTTTGCTGTCCCCTGCCCGGGACTCTCCCTCGGGGACGGCTGTGTGTGTCCTGCCACCAGATGGGCAACTTGTTCCTGTCCCTTGCAGGACCCTGAGACTGGGAGCACTGGGAACTCTTTGCTGGGGGTCTGAGCCAGCCCTGGGGCACAGTGCCGGGGTGATGGGCAGGAGGCAGCAGAGGGTCTACAGGGTGGCATTATCGAGCCAGATGTGTCTCTCCTCCTGGGGTGGGAGGGCAGAGCTCCTTGAGGTCTTTTCAAGCAGCCCCGAGGGTTGTCACACCTGGTCTGCACCTGGAAGGGAGAAATGGGCAATGGGGTGTTCGGGGCTTGGATCTGTGGGGGACCCCCCCCAAGCTGGGGTCAGCCAGACTTCCTTCCCTTTAAGGATATGGGAGGTGCAGGATGAGCCCCAAAACGCCTCAAGCAGCATTTGGGTGGGTGCACCAGAGAGCGAGTCTCGGCAGGGCCCCCGTGCAGGGAGATGGAGCAATGCCGGGTGCTGCGGGGGAGAACCGGCATCATGTGGTGCCTGGCGGGGGAACGGGCACCCCGGGGTGCTCGGCTGGGAAGCGGCGGCGAAACCCGGCGGAGCCAATGCAGAAGTTCGGGCCCTCCCTGGAGGAGGGAAACACCCATCCCGGCCGCCCCGGCTAGCCCGGCACCGGCTGCTCAACTTTAAGCCGGAGCCTGGGGGTCAGACTCACCCCGGACGGCGATGCAGAGTGCAGAGGCCACGAGCCAGCGGAGAGTGGGGTGCCGCCATCTCTTTCCCATGCCCGGGGTGTCCCCAGCAGGGACAGTGCCAGGAAGCAATAAAACCACTTCCCCAGTCTCCAACCTGCCCTGCAGTGCAGCGGGAGGAGATCTGCCCCCCTGCCCACCCACCCCAGCTGTGTCTTGGAGGAACTGTAAATTTTGGGACCCGACATAAAGCCTCAATTTAGTCTTATTTTCACGTCCCCAGCCCCACCAAGCCCTCAAGGCACATACGGGGGCATGGTCGCCCTGCCACCCCTGTCCCCTCCCGCTTGGGTTAAACCCCTTGAGTAACGGGTCCAGCCACCTCCCAACCCTGCTCGGTTTTATGAGCGCCCAGAAAGGGGGTCCCTGCCAGGGGTACCCATCACACACCGTCTCTGGGCACCCTCAGACGGTGTCAGGGTCCAGCACCTGCCCCCCAACCCTCGGGGAGGCAGGGACGAGCAGACCCCCCCTGCACCCCAGGCTGACTGGCAGCACGTGCCCGGCCCCAGACAGCACCTGCCCAGCCCGGGACAGCCGGGAGCAGAACACAACTGCTGAGAACGAGCCCTTCCCTCTCTCAGCATCTTCCTCCTTGCCCGGAACGGCTTCTTTCAGTGACCTCCCCAACCTCCCTCCGGGCTCCCAGCTTATGCAACCTCACGCCGCTGTCCCCAACACACAGGCCATGGTTGAGGGGTGCCAGGGACCTGACTGGTTCCGCCTGGGTCCAGTGTCACCCCAAGCACTGGCCTTGGATGATATTTCCAACGTGGGACTCAGCCAACAGGGTCAGCACTGTTGCACCCCCAGGGAGCCTCAGTTCCCGGGTGACTGTTGGGGTAATAGATCTTTCTGAGCTCATCCAAAGGCACATCCAAGGGACACCGAGGCACTGACACCCTCCGGAGGCTGCTGGGCCAGTGCTCCCCTTCCTTGCAGCTGGGGGCTTCCCTGCTTGGCCAAAGAAAGGCAGAGAGGGGCAGGGTGAGGGGGGCTGTGTGTCCCCCCAGCTGAGATGGGGATGCGGACGTGGTAGATGGAGCCGAACTGAGGGGGTGGGCGGGAGAGCCCATAGTCCTGTCCTCCCGGTGCTGAGCATCCTCTCCTCTCCCCCAGCACAGGGGGCTGCGGGATCCCATTACCTGGAAGAGGCACTCGGCTGTTGGAACTTGCCCCAACTTGGCACTGGGACAGCCTGGTCCTGCCCCCCAGAGTCTGCGGACCCACAGCCAAGCAAGCCACTGCCCCCATGGGTGAAGGGTCACCCCCGGCACAGGACACAGGTCAGACCCAAAACCTCAGCACCCCAACATCCCTTCCTGAGGTACCAGGCTTCAAAGGGCTCCTCGATCTCGGCGTAGGGCAGCTTAATGACCCCTGTGAGGCTGGGTGCCCACCTCCTACCTCCGTAGTACTGGATCCGGCTCTTGTTCCCTGTCAGGTTGGGAAAGGGAAACTGAGGCACAGGAGTCCTGCTGGTGCAGGGATGGACGCAGCTGAAGCATACCTCATCCCATAGGGCGCCAGGCAGCTGGAAGCACTTCCTGGTGTTCACCTCCTTCTCGGTCGTCTCTGGTGTGATCTTGTTAAAGCCCCTCATGCTGGGGAAGACGCTCTGAGCCATGACCACATCCTCCTTGGAGCCGTCCCACAGCCTGGAGATGCTTCGGGGGGCAAGTCAGTTCCAGGCTCTGATGCTTCCCACCCCTGGCCTGTCCCAGCACCCTGCAGCCCTCGGACAGAGAGGAGCATCTCCCAGCACCCTGTCTGGCCCCAAGCCGGGTGGGGAAGTGACCCTCCCTGCGCCCTGGGGTGTGGGCACGTGTGTTTGTGTGGGATGTGACACGTCCCAACACGGCTGCTGGGGTTGGGAAAGGAGCCAGGAGGGGCCGGCGGGAGCTGAGCCGCCATGCAGGGACTTGCCCAATCCATGCCGAAACGCCAGCCTCAGTGACAACCTGCTGTCCCCACTGCTCATGTGCTGTGCCCAGCCCTGACGCAGGCTGAAACGATTCCAGGTTTTTCCTGTGTGTTTCCAAGCTCTTGCCATGCAGGCATGTGTCCAGACAGCACTCTGTGCACCCATAGCAGGGGTTCTGGCTGCACTAATTTTCTCCAAAAACCTCGCAACACAGGGCAGACCCCCCTGTCTGGCTCAGCAGTGCCCTGGGGACACTCCACTGTGCCTCCATGGCCATTAGCACACAGCCATGCATGGGATGGAAACGGGGGCAAGGATCTGGGGTCCATCCAGCCCCTTTGCACAGCCCAGTGCACACACCAGGCTCTCTGGCTGCATCCAGTGGCTGGGGGGGGGGACAGGGCCTCAGGGAGGGGACCCCAACCTCCCCCAGGCACCCTGCTGCGCGGGTGACATTCTGCCACACAGCGCAGTACCGGCCCTCGTAGTACTCCTCCCGCAGGAAGGCCACCCCACAGCTGGAGTTGGTCACCCACAGGGTGTAGACATTCTTCTTCTGTGCCCAGTATTTGTCGTAGTGGGAGCCCAGCAAGCTGTTGTACCCCCGCATTTCATAGTGCACGGGATGGGGAGGTCGAAGACGGAGGGGGGGTAGCTGTTGTCGAAGTCAGTGTAGGGCAATTTCGGACACCGTCAGCCCAAGCCCCGCGGGCAGGACGGGGGGACCCTCCCCGGCTCACCATTGACGATGCTCTGCCACGTTCCCTGGCAGCACCCCACACTTGGTCTCTGGGGACCGAAGAGAAACCTGGTGTGCCCAGGGCTGGTGCTGTCCCACCAGGTCCTCCATGGGGTTTGCCAGCACGTGCTCCAGCTCCCGCACGGAGCTGTAGCGCCGCCCCATCTGCCGGCGGTAGTCATGGAAAGAGGGTCGTCATCCCCCCGCCTGCCTGTACCTCATGTTGTGCACGAAGATGCTCTGCCTCACAGTGGGGACAGCCCCAGCTGGCACTGCCACCACCTCCTCGGTGTGAGCAGCACCCCCGGTTCAGGGACAGCGTGTAGGAGAGTGCGGCGCGGTTCCGCGAGTGCACAAACCTGCCACTCCCGCTGTGACGGCGGCCCCGCAGGGCTGCCAGCTCCTGGGGCGTGCGGTCGGCCAGGTTCTCGGGCAGGATGATGCCAGTGTAGAGCTCAGTGGGGAAGGGCAGCCCATTGTTGGGGATCCCAAAGCCCCCCGGTGTCCCTCTGACCCCGCACGTACCGTACATGCGCCAGTCGAGGCGTGATGGAGAGCAGGGGAGCTCTGTGGGACTCAGCGCTGGCCCTGGTGAGGAGCACTCACATGTCTCACCAACCTCATAGATGTGCAGGGACAGCACAGCCCCACAGGCTCCTCAGTGTACTCCAAGCCCCATCCATCCTGGCCTTGGACAGCCCCAGATTCTCCATACAGCCTGTTCCAAATACCTTCTCATTCCACCCCCTGCCATGGGCAGGTGACACCTTCCACTAGACCAGGTTGGCTGACTCAGCTGCCTTTAATCATAGAAACACAGAATGGTTTGGGTTGGAAGGGAGCTCAAGATGTTGCTTCAGATATCACATCTGTCCCTGGGGCACCAGAGTGAATTCAGGGCCAAGTCTTGGCTAGGGGCAAGCTCTGGGGGTTTCACTCCCAGCTGATGGAGACATGGGGGAAGCCAGGCAGCACAGCCAGGTCTTGAAGTGGGGGGAATGCACCAGCAAACCTGGGACCCCTGCCGGTTGACACCGAGGGATGGTGGCAGGTGGAAGGGAAACTGAGGCAGGAGTTGAGTTCCAGCCTGATCCTTCACGGGGGTGACAGCACCTGAGGACAATGGGGCAGGGGATGAGA
The DNA here is from genome assembly GCF_000738735.6 of Corvus cornix cornix. NCBI lineage: Eukaryota > Metazoa > Chordata > Aves > Passeriformes > Corvidae > Corvus > Corvus cornix. The sequence goes on along the minus strand of NC_046352.1, from coordinate 928,241 downwards.
AACCGGGGAAGAGGGCACCTTCCATGGCTCCTGTTGTAGCGAAGCTCCAGCACGACCCGCAGACAGAATGGGCACCCTCCAGACGCCCCATCCATGCCATGGGGCACAGCCCTGCTCCCACCTTGACTTGTTGGGACAGGGGGGTCAGCACGCCGGTCTGCAGGGGGGACATGGTGAAGGGATGGGTCCACTCCTCGCCCCCGTCGCAGGCGTAGTTTCCAAAGCCCCAGGAGCAGTCAATGAGGAAGGTGCCATAGGACTCAGTGCTGGCGATGCCCCCGTGCTTTTTGATCCACTCGTACGCTCAAGCCACAAGATGTTGGGAAGGCCATCAGGGACAAGGGGCCACCCTCACCTGTCCCTTGTCCTCATCTCCAGAGCCTCTTTGTGCCTCTGACACATCCAGGTGGGTCTCACTATGTCTTAGCTTGACTTTGATGGTACTTTGAACCACGGAAGCCTGGTGCCTTGGGGACGAGGTGACATTGTTTTGCAAGAAGAGAAACTGAGGGACGCGGTGACAAAACCACCTGGCTGAGCCCTGGGGGGTAGCCCGGGGTATGGAGTGACCCATGGCACCACGCATGGGTGGAGGAGTCTTGTCCCGGGCTGTTGCCTATGTTTAGCCCTGGAGCTGTGAGAGCATCCTGGCTCTGACCCCGCTGTCCTCCCAAGCCCGGGGTGGTGGGCATGCTGGGACCGCCGCCCACTCTGCCTGACCCTGTGGATGCAGGGAGTGATCTGGAATTTGGCACAAGCCATTCTACAGAGCCAGGGGACACACACTGTCACCAGGACCCCTAGGATCCCTCCCCGAGGTGACATTGACGTAGCCCGTGATCTTGGCCAGCATCTCAGACTGGTTGTAGTGGTCGATGCTGACGGCCACGGGGCCGTGCTTGTAGATGGCAGCTTTGACTGCTGTGATGTTGCCGCACTTGGGCTCGTAGTAGATGCCGTTGGAGTAGAAGGAGAAGGTCTTGTGCGAGGCGTGCTCTGACATTTCCTTGGGGCACCCAGGCCCTCCCGTGCCCCGCGTGCTGCTTGTCTCACAGAGGACTTCAAGACCATCCCTGTCTGGTGAGCATCCTTGTCCAGAGACCATTCCTTTCTGGAGACCACCCCTGTCTGGAGAAGATCCCTGTCTGGAGAGTATCCCTGTCTGGTGAGCATCCGTAGCCCACAGCCAGCACTGCGTGGTCCAGCGATCCCGGCGTGTTGTCTGCAGGGAAATTGCCCCAATACGTGGACCAGGAGTTCTTGATGAGCCAATAGGTCTCTCCCTGCAGGACGGTGGCCTCAGTGGCCACACCACAATTGTTGTCCTTCATGGCCATGAGGATGTAGCCATCCGAGAGTGTCGCCCAGAGCCCTCCCTGCAGAGACAGGGTGGCTCAGGCCAGGATGGGGTACCCATTGTGTCCCTGGCTTCCTGACAGTTCCACTGAAGGGGCTGATCCAGGGCTGAGTACATTGGCAAGCCCAGTGCTGTGTCCCTGTCCTGCCCCATGTCCAGCACTGAATGGGCCTGTTGTGTGGGCAGCAATTGAATCCCTCCTGTAGAAGCCATCCAGTATTTTTCCAACGTCTTTAAAACCAGCCTGGGGACAGGGACCTGTACAGGATGTGTCACTGGGGCACAGGGGCACAGCAAGCTGCTCCCCTCGCCCCGGGTGTCTGGGACTGGCAGACTAGGATCCCACGGGACCAAGGGAATTTCTCATCTCAGCAGAAATCCCTGGGGTTGTTTGTGCTCCACCTCAGAGCTGGAACAGGCACTTTGGCTGTGGGGCAGAGGGTGGAGGCCTTCCCCCTCCCAACACTCCACGCCAGTGCCTGGCTGGTGGCATTGGCAAACACCCTGATGATGACGTCCCCACCTGCAGCCACAAAAGAGCACACAGCTGAGCCACGGCCATGGTGTGAAAGGGGAGCACCCCCAGAGAGTGAAGACCCTGTTTTAGTATCCTCATGCACTGATCCTGCTCTCCAGGATGGCTTGAGCCCAAACTCTGTGCAGATGCAGCTACAAGTCAGGGATGACTTTTCCCCTCTTCTAGGTTTCCCTTCCCGTAGTCATGGGGGATGTCACTTCTCAACTATCAAAACCCCATTTTGGGGGAAGGTAGAGCACCTGGAGGGAAGTGCAGCTCCCTAAGTGCTGCCAGTGGTCTGCTGTACAAAATTGGGGTCAAGAGAAAGAAAACAAGGGAATAACAAGAGAATCAAAGAGACCTGGACTCCCACGGAATAAGCAAATTCAGGACATCACCTATCCAAAGGGAGCCTGAAAGTCACGGTTCCCTGAAAGTAAAGTAAATGCTTCCTGGGGATGCAAAACCTCCAACTCTCAAAGCCACCTTCGTGTTCAGCACCATCCAAACTACCCACACTCAGGACTGCAATATCCCTAATGCCATGAATGCAAAATTTCTCCTTTCTTATTTTTTCCTCTTTCAAATATAATAAACAGATATTTTTTTTAAGTTCCCAGCGGGCTGGGAGCCAGAGCCTACATCTGGCTCTGCAAACAGCAAACCTCCCTTCAGGTATGAAAACTTGGAGCCACTCTGAGGTATGGGTGTCCAGGGAAGTCTGGAGGTCACAGCTCAGCGCCAGCTTTGCTTCCAATAAATAGCAGGGTTCAGAGTGGCTGTGCTTTGCTGTGCTCTGCTTTGGGGGGGTTTTCTGCAAGGTGTCTCTTCCAAAGGAAACCTTAAATGCAGAGCTTCAGAACAGTGCTCATTTCCTTAAACACCAACCTCAGCTGATGTTTCACCACCAAGGTATCAAATTTGGGGGGGTTTTCTGCAAGGTGTGTCCCAAATCCTCTCAGCTTCCACCCTGCAGGACTGGAAGCTGACCACTGAGGGCTACCACCAGTCCGCCCCATAGACTAAGAGGGAGAACAAGGAGGAGGCCCTGAAGGAGAGGAGACCATGACAAACACCTAACAGAGGATGGGGGCCCAGCCTAAGTGCCCGAGCACCAAGCTCTTGGTTGGCAGATGCCAAAAAGGGGCAGCTGAGCCACCACTGGCTTGGACAGCCTCGAAAGGGGTCAGTGTGCAGGCAGACATCACCTATGGCTGTTTGGAGGCTCAGGAAATCCTGGGAGGTGGCCAAGCAGGCTCCCACCTCCAGCATGAGCATCTTCATGGATCAATTCCTAAAGAAGCATCAGGAGAGCATCAGGCTGGACTAACAAAGGTAGAAGCCACAATTCCAGTCACTCACCTGGGTGGTGATGACTGACAACCATTTGGTGTTAACATGGGTCATGAGGAGCATCAGCACCTCCATCTCGTCATAAACCGGGATATTGTTGAGACGTCACAGCCCTGTCCTACAGCCTCCACAACCCTGATGGAGAGCAGTGTCCTTACCTTCTCCACCACATCCCTGGACAGCCTCTTCCAATGCCTGACCACCCTTTCAATGAAGAATGACCTTGTCATACAGACCAGTGCCATGTCCAGTCATTCCTTGGACTCCTCCAGGGATGGGGGAATCACTGAGGCTGGAAAAGACCTCTGAGATCATTGAGTCCACCCTTTGACTGATCCCCCCCAAACTCAGGGTACTTGCTGGCGTCGCTGTGCTGAGGGGCTCCAGTCACAGAATCTCATGAGTTGATGCAGGGCAGGAGGAGGAAGGGTCATCCCTGTGCCAGCTTATCTTGGCAGCTTGGGTTGGAGCCCAGCATGGACCTAAGATTGCCCCAAGGTTGCCATCCCTATCCCGGGGTGGAGCTGTTTGTGGTGGTGAGCTTCATCTCACTCCCCATGTCCTGCCTGGCCTTGGTGGGACATATCTGGATGCTCTCACCCACAGAGGAGCTGTTTCACTGGAAACAGAATTCCTCCCAAATTTAGCTTGGCAAACTCAGCCCACCCTGGGTTTCTGGATGTGTGGACAGATTGATCCCCCGAGGGCAGGGCGAAAACCCAAACCCAGATGAAATCCCAGCCGCCCTTCCTCGGAGAATGCACAGAGGTCTGTGCCGGAGCGCAGCTGCCTCCGGAGGGAAATGCTGTATCCAGGACAGAGCAGGGGAAGGCAGCCAGATTTTGGGCTGGAGCACATTTTCTGGCCACCTGGCATTGCTTCGCTGAATAATTACCTTGTTTTGTGTGAGCCATGAGAGGTTTTCACAGATAATTCATCCGGTTCTCTGTAAATCACTAACAGATAATAATTTCATATTCTGGCTCTGCGTGTCCCCTGCGGGAGCCACGAGGTTGCCAAAGCAAGTTTGATTCAGCTGCTGTTCCTTGACACCGTCTGTCTGGCATAGGAGTACTACTGTGAGCTCTCCATCAGCCCCTCTGGGTCGCCTGGAGCGTTTCCCTTCATGGACCACCTGGCTCTGTCCTGGGGAGACCGAGACCCCCAGGAGCCCCTTCCCCCCTGGATCATGGTCTTCACCATCCTAAAATCTCAGGGTTTTATGTAAAGCATGTCCTTCGCAGGGACATCTTTTTGTGCCGCAAAAACCTCTGGTTACTGTGTAAGACAGCAAAAGCCTATGGAATGGTTTGGGTTGGAAGGATCGTAAAGGTTGTCTCGCCCTAACGCCCTGCCATGGCAGTTTCAAGCCTTCAGAGTTTAGAAGGCTGTTCAGCTATATCAGATGCACCCTTTCACTGAAACGCTTGGAAAGCCACTGCCTCGGTGATTTTCCAGCAGAGACGTCTCGGCCGCAAAGGGAGAAACATTTGGCTGAGGAAGAGCATTTGTAAAGCTGCTACTGAAGGAAGTGTGAGAAGGAATGGTTCCGTTTGAGAACATGAGCAACAAACCTGCCAGAGCAGTCACGGGCGCCAAGAAATCTACAAGTCAGGGTGTGGGGGGTACGGAGTGGCAAATACCTGGGGCTGAAGGAAAACATAAAATCTAACCCTGCCCTCTTTTAGTTTGAATCCATTCCCCTTTATCCTATCAATTACTTCTCTGGGCACCCTGTGCCAGGGCATAACCACCCTCACAGGGAAGAATTTCTTCCTAAGGTTGCTCCAAGCCTCGTCCAAGCTGGCCTTGGACACTTGCAGGGATGGGGCAGCTACAGCTCCTCTTGTCCCACCCCCTGCCATGGGCAGGGACACCTTCCGCTAGACCACGCTGCCTGCAATCTGTTACAGTAAATCATGGAATCCTGAAATGGTTTGAGTTGGAAGGGAGGTGGAAGACTGGGGATGCTCAGATTTTGGGGCTTGACAGCGCACCTGGAGAAGGGAAACAAACCCCTCCTCGCCGTTCAGGGCTGCAGTGCTCCAGGGGAGGGTTTTGCGGGATGAGGAAATGTCCGTCGGTGGGAAGCAGGAGGCAGAGCTTGGCAGAGGCGGCGGATGGCTGGGAAGAGAAATACTTAATTTCATGACATTAGTTGCATTGTGCTGGATGCTGGGTTGTGATTGGGTGCTGTGCTTGGCTACCTCGGGGACTCGTTCTAATCACCGGGCAAATGTGCTGTGTGTAGCGGGGGAGTGTCTTGGGTTTTTAGCTTGGCTGCGTGGGTGTGCATAATGAACCGGAATTCCCTGGCTGGTGCAAGTGGTGAAGCTGAAATCTGAGCTGCTCAGGCTTTCCCAAGAAGGACTCTTTGGGAAACTTCTATCCTTACCTTTTTTGCTACACCAGATGACAGAGTATTCCCACTTGACATCCCGTGCTCCTGCACCCTTCCCTCTTTCTCAGACCTTAAGGGATACCTTGAAAAAAAGATGGAATGAGCAAAAGGCAGTAACTGCTCACAGTTGTGTGTGATCTGCTCGTTTGCTGGTGCTTTGAGAAATGGGGGAAATTAAGGCATTTTGGTGTTAAAAGTTCACTGTAAATCCCACTAATTGCTCCTTTTTTCATCAATTAGTTGTCATTTTTGTACAACGTGACACAGAACATGGGAATGAGGTTGGACTCAAGTTGCTGCAGCAAGGGACAGATCATACACTGTACACGTGACTGCAGCCTGGGAGCAGCTCCAGGTGGGAACACAGGAAAGATTTGGCCCCGTTTCATTTGGGTGGATCGACCTCTAATGGGGAGCAGGGTCAGAGCAAACTGCAGCTCCCTGTGCTTACTGCTCTGACTCCAGCAGCTGCTCATCCACAAGTCCCAGACACAGCCATGGCTGATTTCACTGAGGCAGGAGGTTGTGTCTGCAGGGAAAGGAAAACCTTCACGTGAACCTGCTTCCCCTTAGTGGGAGTATTGTGGCTGGAGGCTTGAGAGAAAGAGAATGGGAGGAAGAGGAAGGAAAAAGGTGAGGAGGAACAGAGCCACCTGCTCTGGGGAGGGCTGGAGACCAGCAGGGCAGGGGCGGAAGGAAGAGAGCAGAGGAGTGTGGGGAGGAGGAGGAGGTGTGTCCGCCTTGAGAATGGCGGGGAGGAGGAGGATGGGAGGCTGGATTAGGGCTGGGCTGGGGAGATGAGTGAACCAGGACAAGGTGAACAGGAGATCCATGGCTGGCCTATGTTAGGGGAGGGGAGTTGAGGAGGCTGAGCTGGGTCGAGGAAAGAGCTGAGGGAGGTTGAAGGGGGTGGTGGCAGGGCGACAGGGCCGGACAGGACAGGACTGGGGGAACGGACAGGGCAGGACAGGACAGGGCCGGAGGGGGGGACACGGACAGGACAGGGCGGGGGGGACGGACAGGACAGGGCAGGAGAGGACAGGACGGACAGGACAGGACAGGGCAGGACGGCAGGGCCGGACAGGACAGGACAGGGCCGGGGGAAAGGACAGGACAGGGCCGGGGGAACGGACAGGACAGGGCCGGACAGGACAGGACAGGGCCGGACCGGACGGACAGGACACAGGACTGGGGGAACGGACAGGACAGGACAGGGCCGGACCGACCGGACAGGGCCGGGGGACGGACCGGACCGGACCGGACCGGACCGGACCGGACCGGAAGGACAGGACAGGAGGACAGGCGATGGGGGGAGGGGCGGGGACTGGGAAAAGGGGCGGGGCTGGACTGGACAGGGCCGGACCCGCTCGGCCCCGCGTGACGCGGCGCGCGCGGGGAGGTCGCGCGAGATCGCGCGTGGAGAGCGGCGGGGCGGGGCGCGCCGGGGAAGCGTGAACGTCACGGGAGGGCCGCGGTGACGCAGCGCGCGCCACATCAGTCACGCCTCGGCCGCTTCTTATTGGCGAACGGGCCGTCACTCACACGCCGCCCGCCCCGCCCGCCCGGCCCGCGCGGCCCCGCCCCCTCCCGCCGTCCATTGGCGCGCTGGTGGCACTTGGTGCAGGCGTACAGCGCCGCCATCCCGCCGCCCCGCTGACAGGCGCAGCCCCTCTCCTGGACCTTGCAGAGCTGCTGGCCCTGGCTGAGCGCCTCGAAGGGGAAGAAACTGCCCCCATAAGATCCTTCACAGACCTTCCCTCCTCGCCCCCTCACAACCCGCTCCCTCAGATCACCCCCATTTCCTCACAGCCCCCTCAGACTCCTCTCCCATCAGTCTCCTCCCGGAGGCCCTTTACCCCTCAGACACCCCCAAATCCCCTCACAGCCCACGCCCTCAAATCTCAGAGCCCCCAGAGCCCCTAAAACAGTCCCTTGCTTGCCCTCCCTCACAAACAATGCTCCAGTCTTCATAAATACTCCCAGGATCTCCCCACAAACAGCCCCCCAATTATCTTCAGTCCTAACAGCCCCCAGGCTTTATCCCCGTGCCTCAGCCTCTCAAAACCCCCCCAAAGCTCCCAGGCGTTGCCTTCAGGTACTCTGACAAACAGCTTCCCTGAGAAGCCCTTCAACACACTCCCCTACCCCATGACTTCCACTCCAACACCCTCCAAACACCCCCAGCACCCTCCAAACTGCCTCCAATCCTCCCAGGCCTTTGCACAGGAACAGCTCCCACCTCCCCTCTCTATTCCCCACAACAATCCCCAAAACCCACCTTACTCCTTCAAGATACCATCAGACCTCCCATAAATATGCCCAGGTTCCTGCCCCTTGTTTCTTATTTCATCCCTGATCTTGTCTTGCCCGTCCCCTCAGCCTGTCCCAGCTTTGCCAACATTCACCTGCTTTGTCCCAGCTTCAGTGATCCCAGGCTACTCCAACACACAGCTTTGCCTCAGGTATTCACCAGTTTCCTGTACCCTCTCGTCGCCACTCCCCATCATTTGTGCTTCACACCCACAGAGCAGGGTCAAGGGGTGGCCCAGCTCCCGGGGCAGGAGATGGGGATGGCATGTGTCCACAGGTGAGCCAGGCATGAACTGAGATCCATCACCAGGGCCATCCACATACATGCAAACACTTCCTCCCTGTACAGTCATGCTGAGAGAACAGAAGTGTTCCATGAGGTGCAGTGCTGCTCCCCAAATCCCAGATCTCCTGTTGTCCTCCACTCCCACCACAGTAAGTGCATTTAACAATGGGATGAGCAATCCGGCACTCCTGCAACAACAGAATGTTTACGAAACATGGATCTCCCCATTTCAGCAAGCATTACCTTTCCTGCTGGAATTCAGTCCTGTAAGGCTCAGTTACTGATGGTGTGGAAGCATTATGGTTCCCCGGGGTGTGACTGTTCTACAGCAGACCTTTGGAGGCGGCCAAAGGTCCCCCCAAGTCTTCCACAGCAACAATCTACAGGTTGAAAAAAACCCCAAGCAAAAGGTGTAATCCAAGTGCACTGCAGATACTCCAACTCGCCCGGAAAACTCATGGGAAGATGAACCCAGATCCTTCCCTGGAAGATGCATCTGAGCTCTGACGAGCCCAGCTAAAGGACACACAGCAGGAAATAAATGTTGGATACCAGACGTCGGGTAAGACTCTGGGATTAGCAATCCTCCCTCTGACAGTTAACAACTTGTCAAAATGCAAAAAGACAAAGAAGTATATTTGTCCAACAAACACAGGAAGGAACACGCCACACAACGGCCACATTACAGCAGCACGAGTGATTCAGCATCAGGGCAGGCTCCATTCTGGAGGTCAAGGCAGGAGAGGACGCCCAGATGACACCAGTTTTTTGTCCGTACATACACAGGATTTGATCACTGACTAACTGGGATCCCAGCCTCCCCTCGGCTCTGTCTCTGGTGATGAGGCTGGATTCAACCTCCTTAGGGACTCAGATCCCGTGTTGGTTTTGCTGTTAAGAAGGACACATCATTTTATTAACGCATTCCAACAGATGAATGAGCCCCGCTCACTTACTGTGCCATAGAGCTTCACATTCTGAGCACACTTCTTGCATATGCACTTGGATTTCAGCAGGATAAAGACAAGACATATTATTGACCAGTCATGCTCTTACAGCCAAGCCAGTCCATAAACTCCTCAAACGATGCAAAGCTCTATTTTGTGCTAAAAGAAGAAGAGAAAGTCAAAGCTTCACATCTCAGTCTGTGTAAGCACACTCTTGTTTCTACTGGGTATCGAACAGATCATTTCCTGGCCTCAAACGATGCAAATCTCTATTTCAGATTTCAGGCAAGCAGGAAATAAAGATGAACCAATCAAAATCTCTATTTCAGATTTCAGGCAAGCAGAATATAATGCTGATCCAGGACAAAACAAGAACAACTGCTACAGCCTTCTAACTACAATAGTACACCGCTCCTTCCCATTCTCCACTTGTTTCCAATAAATGCTGCTATGATGTTGCAGTACTGGCAGGGTTTTGGCTTTAAATTGCACTGCTCACACGAGTGAGGAGGGCCATACTTCTTCTCTGAGTTGGTGCAACGCTGGTCTTTTACACAAATACTGACCTTCTTCCTGTCATCCTTCCGGTCAAATGAGCACTGCTGCGAAGATGTAAAGAAGATGAACAGAGGATCACAGTGACCAGCCCTTTTAACTTTTCAGCCTTAACCCTTGCCATTCTGGCAGCAGGAAGCCATTCCCCCTTGTCCTATCAGAAATGCTGCAGCACCCTGTGCCAGGGCCTCACCACCCTCACAGGAAAGAATTTCTTCCCAATATCCCATCAAGCCCCATCCAGCCTGGCCCTGAACACTTGCAGGGATAAGGCAGCTACAGCTTCTCTGGAATGGTTTGGGTTGAAAAGGACCTTAAAGCCACCCCCTGCCATGGGCAGGGACACCTTCCACTATCCCAGGATGCTCCACACTTCATAACCAAGAGACATGGATCATGGAATGGTTTGGGTTGAAAAGGACCTTAAAGGCACATAGGGGTTCAAAGACCAAACAGCTCTAAACCAGGGCAAAGCTCAACTCTAGAAAATGCTCCTCTGCCAGCTCTTGGGCCAAAGTCAAGAGATCTTTCTCAGAAGGTCTGGCAGAGACAAATATCACTCCCCATCCCTCTCCCCAAATAGCACCTCACACTTCATTCAGAGGTCTCGAAGCCACAGAAGGCGTTTCCTGGTGGAGGTATGACACTTGTAGCTCCTCAGGCTATGGATGCCTGGGAAAGACACACCTCCTACAGAGCACTCAGGGTGTTTAAGCAAAGGGTGTTACAGGAGGCTCAGCAGGGCAGGGATTATCAGTGTAGCATCCCAAACAACAGATCTTTACACTTAGAATCTTCTGAATGGACAGGCAGCCACTGGAGACCAAAACAGCAAGGGTGTCTGCTCCAAGAAAAGACAAGAAGCAGTTTCAAGGTTAGGGTCACATATGAACAAGCAGGGACTCAAAACACCTGGAAGGGGAGACAGAAAGAAGTTTTGGTCTTTCTTCCTGCCCACAAAGCAAATACGGTCTTCTGCAGGACCCGTTTATAGGACAACGTGCACAACCAGCACAGCAGCTTTCCATCCTGCTCCTTCTCCTGCAGACTGGCTCGGGAAGAACTGCTCAGGTGTTTGCACTGTTCTTTTGTCCAAAGCCCTCCCCAAGGTTACCTGTTATAGTGGCTGCCACTGCTGAGCCTACTGAAACAGTGAGGTTTGCAAACAAGCAAAGCGTGACTTAGCCAGATCCTCCTGAACTCAGACCCCTTTCATTGTGTACAAGTTCAGTAAGTTGGATCACTAAGAAGCGCAAGGCTGCACCAAGCGTGAAGAACTCCTGCTTAAAATCTGCATTTTAATCATTAAATTTTACAAATGCAACTCTGCTTGAAGAGTAGCTGGAGACTAAAAATAAACAGAAAACAATGAGTCAGAGCAGCACGTAGACCCACTTTGATCCTATTAAAACAGTATTTCCCAGGGTTAAAATGATAAAAAAATCATTCATTGTATGTCAGAACCTGAATGACTTTCAGTCTAAGACAGAGAGGCAGATAAATATTCCCTTGGGATTTCATTCTGAATGGAAGACGTGGATAAGGTTTTCTGGCTAGAAAAATGAGGAACCATGTAACAGGCTCACCTGTCACCATTGGCAGATATGGCATCAAACTTGGCTTTCTTCTTTCACACACAACTCTGTCTTATATAAACTCAGCAAACAAAGCCACCCGCCCACAATTTCCAGGTTTTAGGGCAGCCCCTTGAGGTCTCAAAGCCCAAGGCCCCTGCTCTAGCATAAGGTATGCTCAGTACTCTTTTCCTCTTCAAACCTATGTCTAGATTCCAGGTAGCACTGGGCTGCCAGTTCTCCTGACTGTTGGGGAGTTCAGCCAAACATCAGTTTCCATTTGAGCAGGTACAGGGACCTCACCAGCCCCTCTCTCCCTGTGACTGCAGAGAGAAGATAAAGTTGGTCTGGCTGCTCTGAGGTTCTCCCTCTCCCTGCAGATCAGTCTGACAGACCTCAAAGCACAAAACCTGCATGGGGAGTCCACAGCCTTTCAAGCAAAGCTGTTTGATTGCTTGTCTCTCTTCTCCTGTCCCCTTCCACTAAACCAAGTTGCTCCATGCCCCATCCAACCTGGCCTTGGACACCTCTAGGATGGGGACACCAAGTGTGACAGCAGAATGGGGTCGGATGCTTTCCTAAAATCAGAGAATCATGGAGGAAAGGCAGGAATGAAAATATGCATGTACAAGACCATAAAAATACAAATCCATCTCTATCTCCCTCTGGATAAGGGGGCAAAGCATCTCGGGAGAGGAAGGAACGCTGAGAATCAGAGAGGAACAATGGTGGGCCCCGAGAGTCTGTTGGGAAGCAGCCCACTGCGCCAACGTGGACGGGGCAGGGAGGGGAGAAAACAACAGGTGATCTCACTTCAGGATGTCAATGCAGGCAGTTCCCAGGGCAGTAGGAGAGATCAATTGTCTCAGAGACATTCAAGGCAGGTAGTGAATAATTAATTACACTTCCAGGGATGGGGCATTTCCCATGGGAGCACTTCACAGTGACAAGGTGTCAACAGTAGGCAGGGTCACCTTCCACTAGAGCAGGCTGCCCCCAGCCCCATCCAACCTGGCCAAGAACCCCAGAATGGTTTGGGTTGGAAGGGACCTTAAAGCTCATGTTGTTCCGTCCCCTGCCATGCTCTGTGGGAGCCACTGCCCTATAAAATTATTAAAGTTCTATTTCATAGAATCATAGAATTAAATTTTTCCAGCTTTTAATTGAAAATGCTGTTCAGATGATAAAAGGTCTTTCAGACCAAGGCAGCTGAATTCTAACCCCTCTGCACTCAGCCACAGCTCCTAAGTCACAATTAGTCCTGCTGCACCAGTTCTACCAGGGCCCTGTTTCCATCCTCTCCTCTGGCTCCACCAGCACTCACTGTCCTACAGCCCAGAGCAGCCGCTTCTCTAGAGGGAAAGCTGTACCAGGTACTGATGGGTTACAATGAGGTGTGAGATCTCAGCCCAGGATTTACTGAGGAGATAAAAACACCTGGTAGCTGACCAACCCAGAGAACGGGACATTTTGCTTTTTGGGTATTTTCAAGCCAGCAGGGCTTGAGAGCAAAAGGAAGGCCCTTGATTCCTTCACTACATGCTCCTGTTTTCCAAACAAATGAAAAAAAGCCTGTGGCAAGGCCTACAGCCTTGTCAGGAGCCAGACTGGCAACATCTGACATGCACGTTGCTGAAGCTCTTTAGTTGCTAAATTTACACTTGGTTTGTTATGGAACTCATCTTCCACTCAAGACACGCAGTCATGCGTCTGTTTAAGGCAGCTGGAGCTTGCCTTTTCTGCCACCCTCATAAAAGAACCCTCAGCAACTCCAAACCCACACTTAAGGAACCCCCATTATTACAAGGTGACTCTGGGAGGGACAATCTGGTAGTTGTACAAAAGGGGAGGGTTTGGGGGGTTTGCAAACACCCTTGTGCTGCAGCAGACCTTAACTCCACGCTCAGGCTGTGCCCCAGACACTTGATCTCAGCAGAGAGGAGGTGCTGGTTGCATCACTTTTACTCCAGACTCTGCTGCTGCAGCTGAGGGCTACACAGAGGTTTTGGCTGAAGCCAGGAGACAGAGTACAGGAAGTTGGGGTGGACCCTGACTGAAGGTGTTGCCGAAGTAACTGAGCTCAGACATGTCCAAATTTTGCCCGTACGACACAGTAAAGGAATTTCTACCATATCCAAGAAGAAGCAATCATTTCAGATAAGCAGCCATTGTGAGCAACAACCACTCTGAAATACATAAACAAAAACACACAGAGGGAATTCAACAAACCATTCAACACCACCCTTTAAATGACTGTTGGAAATCATCCTGTCCACATATCATGAAAACGACTCCCAGTGCAGCAGCACCAGAGCTGTTTCCTCCTCCCAGAACTCATCCAGAAGCACAGCAGGATTAATAAGGCCAGGTCTGCTGCAAGATGTGCTGCGAGTCACTGGGAGGGCTCCAGGGGCTGGAGGTGAAGCCAGCATGCTGGGCAGCACAGGACCGAGGGGCACTGGCTCGCCAGCATTGGCACAAGAGGATGGGGACACCAAGACTGCCCAAATCAGGACTAGCCCACCTTGTCTGCAGTGACAGGAGAAGGGACCGCAGTGCGCTCGTCTGCAGAGTCAGAACACTCACTGCTCTCCCCCTGCCAGCAGTGCTGTCGCTGCCTGGTGTTACAAGCACAATTTAGCATTCCTATGCAAATGAGAATCTTTTTACAAATGAACTTTGCTGCTGAGCATCCTGAGGCACAACATCCTCCACACAGTGCAGTACAGCCCAAGTCACAGAGCTTTAAATTGTGCCAAGACTGTGGAATGTGATGAGCTTTAAGGTCCCTTCCAATCCAAACCATTCTGAAATTCTATGAAAGGTCAGACAGGGCTTGGAGCAACCTGGGATAGTGGAAGGTGTCCCTGCCCATTGGAGGGGTCTGGCACAGGGTGCCCAGAGAAGCTGTGGCTGCCCCATCCCTGGAATTGTTCAAGGCCACAGAGGGCAGGGTTAGATGGGATATTGGGAAGAAATTCTTTCCTGTGAGGGTGGTGAGGCGAGATGGACCTGTAACAAGGGCCTGAAGTGCCAGGACAAGGTGGGGTGGCTTCCCACTGCGAAGGCTCTGGGGAAACCTTAGAGCCTGTTCCAGTGCCTAAAGGGGCTCCAAGAGAGCTGCTCCGAAGAGCTGGAACCCCTCTGCTCTGAAGCCAGGCTGGGAGAGCTGAGAATGTTCAGCCTGGCACATCAGAAGGATACGGAGCTGCTGGAGCGACCCCAGAGGAGGCCACAGAGATACTCCGAAGAGGGCTAGAACCCCTCTGCTCTGAAGCCAGGCTGGGAGAGCTGAGGGTGTTCAGGACATGGAAGGTACTGCATGGCTCTAAAGCATCTGCTGGGACATGGGAGGACCTGCATGGCTGCTCAAACGAGCATCTCCCTCTGTGTTTGTCCTGCCACAGGGCAGGGTCAACCCTGCCCCTGGTCGACCAGAGGGGCCCCCAAGCCCAGATCTGCGGGCTTCATCCTCTCCATCAGCACCTCCACCTCCTGCATGGTGTCCGTGCCCTGGGGAAGCAAGCGCGTTGCCATCTCCTCCTGTGTGACTCCTTCCTCCTCCCACTGGTTTTCCTGCAGCACCCCCTGCACCTCCTCACCTGAGGAAGGGACCAGCAAACTCTCTGTCTTCTCCAGCTCGATCCTTCCCCCCCTCCCCAGGCTCCCCTGGCCCATGGGGACCTGCTGCCCCCAGACAGTTGAGACGGGAGCCAGCGCTGCACTGGAGAGCGGATCCTGCTCTCCCTCAGGCAGGTTCTGGTTTGGACTGCAGGGAGGGATCCAAAATATCTACAAGGCACCACCGCAGTGGCCGTGAGCCCTCCCCCCTCCGTGTGAAGTCCTTGTATCCAAATTCAGGGTCCTCCAGGAAGCAGCGGATGCCCCCAGACCTGAGCCACGGCTGAGCACCCACCTGTGCACGGAAGGTGGGGGGGGCCCCCCCAGTTCTCAGCACCTGGTTGCTCAGCTGTGTCGTGTTTCATCTCCAGCTGGGCTTAAACCACGACACCCTCCAAAGCCAGGGACATAGTTTTATTTTGATTCTCCTCCCTGGGTTGGGGGAAGAAAGTGGGGGCTGAGTGAGCAGCCCATTATTATTGTATTTTACTTTATTTTCAATAATTAAACTGTTCTTACCTCAGCATACATGAGCAATTGCATTGTGCATCACTTGTTTTTTCTGTTTTCATTGTCATTATTATCATTTATTACCTGGAAGGGGCCAGTCTGGGTTTGGGAAGACGGCTCTGGCATCGGTCAGCAGACACCTGACCACAAAGATATTCCACACCAGAGAACGTCATGCCCAGTATATAAACTGGGGGGAGCAAGGACTTTATTCGTCTTGTTTCAGGCTCAGGAAGCATAGCCAGGACACGTGACCCAAAAAGGGTGTTGGTAACACACTGATGGTTTGGGTTTTTTGCTAAGTTGGGTCTATCCTGGTTTCAGGCAGAGTCAATTTCTTCTCAGCAGCTGTTCCAATGCTGGGTTTTGGATTTGGAATGAGAAGGGTGTTGGGGTAGGGGTTTGATGGGGAAAAGTGGGGTCCCTCTGTCCTGGTTTCTCCGGGTACAGGCGGTTGATCAGCGAGTAGCCGTGGTCCTCCCAGGTGTAATCCTGATGGATGGTGTTGTAGGTCAGGTTGTAAACCACCTGGAACTTCTCATCCAGGAGCTGCCCCACATGGACGTAGTTCCAGATGGCCCGGCGCAGCATGGAGGTGTCCACGCCGCAGTGCATGGCGTTGCCAAGGCAAAGAAACTCCAGCCACGTTTTGGGGACGTACCGGATGCCAAAGACGCAGTTGGGGAAGCAGCAGCAACACTCTAACCAAGACCAAATCACTGGACCTCCTCCTGGGCTCTTCTCCTTTCCCAGGGCTGTTCTGAACCTCAGCCAAGCCCACCAACAGCATCACTTTGCCCCACCACCTCTCTGGGCAAACTCTGCCAGAGCCTCACCACCTTTATATTTTCTTACTAAAATCCCAGGATGTTCCAAGCCCCATCAAACCTGGCCTTGGACACTTCCAGGGATGAGGATTGAAGGGAGCTTAAAGCCCATCCAGTGCCACCCCCTGCCATGGGCAGGGACACCTTCCACTGATGTGTTATTCCAGCCACAAGCCTTGTGCACTCATAGAACCATGGAATGGTTTGTGTTGTGCGCTCCAGCAGCTGGTTCACCTCCCCGTAGTCGTAGTCGTCATAGCTGGAGAGAGGAGGATCTGCTTGGTCGTCTTCTCCGGGGTAGCAAGCCACTGTCTTGATGTAGATCTTCAAGTAGGGGAAGGGACAGGGCAGCACCTTTCCGAGTGTTTGAAGTGCCTCCAGAACTGTGTGTAGCACCTATGGCGAGAGCAGGGTAAGGGCACAGGGTCCGCACCCCCAAACACCGTGCCAGGCCCTGAGGGCGTAGAGCAGAGCCGCCTGCATCCGTGCCTCCAGTAGCAGCAGGTTGATGTCAGGGCAGGAGGAGGAGGAGGAGAGAGCAGAGGCAGCTCAGGTCATGTAGCGGGTGACGGAGACAATACTCCAGACGAATTCTCAGGGTACCAGCTGCCCCCTGGTCTTTCCCACACAGCGGAAGAAAGTGCAGGGAAGCTCCCACTTTCCTTCCACAGCTCTAAGCCCATTAAGCAGGGCCAGGGCAGCACTTTAGGGTCTTCCCAGCACTGAGAGCTTCTGGGGGGCTCCCCTTTCCTTTCATTTGGGCTAACCCCAAAAAGGCACGGAGCAGTGGAGCACGCGCAGCTCTGCCAAGCGCCAGAACATGTCAGAGGGCTGCAACACCAGCACTACACCCACAGACATCCCAGTTTGGCCCCATTATATCCTCTGGCCATCTCTGGCAGGGGACAGTCCTCTGCAGTGGCAGCCTTGGTAGCACCCCCACCAGCAGCTGTGTCTCCCAGCACGGCAGGACCCAAAAAGCAGGGATGAAGGCACTTCACATCCCAAATCGCAGGGGATGAGGCAGAAAGGTGGGGAGGGTGTGCCTGGGCTAAAACACACTCGGGTATTTCTACCCTTTCCCTGCTCCTGCCCTGGCACTTAGGTTAAAGAGCCCCTAAAGCTGAGGCAGTGGAGATGTGCCAGTGGTTGGAAAACAATGCAAAAAGGTGCACCCTCACAGCAGGAGAGGGGCTGAGGGAGCCTCATGCCCCAGCACAGCTCCCCACCTCCGCTGCTGGGAATGCTCTTGCATATCCAGATAAAGCCTTGGTCACCCCATCCCACCCTGCGGGTGGTGATGCTGCTGGCCCTGGATCCTGCTCCCCAACAAACACCTCCCAGGCACCCTGAATATACCCAAAAAATATAGAAATAACTTAACTGGAGCTATGATTCAACAGCCAAACCAATTTTTTCAAACAAGATTCATAGCAAAGTTACAGAGGCATTTCCATGCCTAGCCAGGAGTTGGCTGACCAAGGGGAAAGTGAAAAAGGAAGAAGAGAAAGAATAAAAAAAGAACTATTTTAGGCACTCCTGGAGCAGCAAGACTCCTGCCCTCTATACATGCCATACAGATCAGCCCCAGGCAAATGGGGAGTACTCAGGCCTCCCACATCCCCCCTTGGACAACTCAGGGATGCTCCCAGAAAGACTGGAAACAATCACCACGGGGAGGGTTTACTGAAGCCAAACCCATCCCCCTCAGGCAACAGTGGAATGAGTGTCATGTCCAAATCCTGGCTTTCGAGGAAGATGTTACAGCCAGAAGCGCTGGGCTCCACATCATGGGGTTGGGGTGTCCGCAGGGCTGCACCTCCCAAACAGAGCTGGCCCCTCCTCAGGGAACTTATCAGCAGCTTCCAGGGGCTCCTGCCCACACCCTGATAGCAGCCCCAGAGCCAGGATCCTGCTCCTAAGGCACGCAGGGAAGCACCTCCCAAACAGATGCTTGCTCAGAGGGGCAGCACGGCAGATCCTGCATGGCCGCAGGGGCCAGAGGGTTCCACCCTATACAGCTGTTATGTCCCCAGCAAAGCCCAGGGAGCCCTGTCCTCCAGCCCCCCAGGCCCCCACACAGTGTTCTCTGGTGCTACAGAGTGACACCCTAAAAGTACAACTGATGCGATGACCCAGGCTATGAGCTAAACCCAGATGAGGAATTTATTGGTTTATAATTGTGACCAACTGAAAAAACAAAGGGGGTTAAAACAGTGAAAGCTGCTGAGAAATTATACATATGTATACAAATTGCAGGCTTTGGTTATGCGTTGGATCACAACTATCAGTGACAGGTAGGGAGATTATTAGCACACCGGCCCTGCAAGATACCACTAACACATTATGTTTTTAAATTGAGGGCAAGTGGAGTGAAAAAGAAATAGCATCTGATTATTATTATTATTACTACTATTATTATTATTTCCTGTTGCTTTGATGTGTTTTAAACTAATGCCAATTTTGCAAAGCACATTGGGCCCCATCAGTCTTTAAGTGCTCCTTCAGCACAATTTCTCCTCGTCTCCAGCCCCACATGAACCCCTGCACAGCGAGGGCAGCTCAGGCCCAGTGGATCCAGGTATCTGCTTGCATCTGTAGGGAATGAGCTGTCCACACTCAGGGCACAGATGTTCCCCCCCAACCCAAACCATTCCATGGCTCTATGATTATCCATCTCCAGCCCATGCAGGTCTTAAGCCTCAGCTTATCCCCTCCCATGACAGGGGCTTGGAACAAGATGATCTTTAAGCTGTGCCCACCCACCACTCACTTTAGCCAAACATCCCCCCAGTTCTTGTGCAGCTGCTTTAACACAGGGCATTGATTGCCCACAGCAGACATGGACACCGGCAAGAGCTGGGACAGAGACCCACAGCAGAGGCTTTGCTGAGGTAGCTGCTCTCCACTGGGAAGTATGTGATCCCACAGAAGCTAAGGCAGTGACAGAAGTGGGAGCTCTGGTGCTCAACTCTATCGCAGTCCGAGGTGACCACAGAGGGTGCCAGGGCATATTTTGGGCTCCATGGGCCAGATACTTTCTGCTCCTATGGGCACTCCAAGGACCCCAAGGTGCCCACCAACAGGTAGGTTATGCCAGGGCTGGCACTGGGCAAGGATGGAGCTCGTTTTGGAGGGGCTTGTGGAGGGACCCCGATTCCCAGCCACCGCTTACTTGCAAAGGGCTGGGAGCTTGTGGACCCCCACCCTGCCAAGCTCTTCTGCTGTGTCTGGTTGTTGGCTACATCATGACAGCCCCATTATCACCTTAAATCCAAAGCAATCAGCTTTTGAGGTGCCCAGAAACCCGCACATTCCCCGGGATAAGCCAAATTTATCCCCAGCGAGGACAGGCCGCACCATCCCTGCTGCGTGGATGCTTCCAAGGACTTAAATGCTCCAGCAGCCATCTGATCCCGGGCGGTGACAGCAACTCGGAGACACATCCTGAATTACAGCTGGTCCCAGCCCTACCCACCGCGGTGCTCATCCCCCGGCTGTCTCAGAGCTGGGGGTGCGGGTTGGGCACCCCCGGGCTGTGGAGCCCGTCTGTGCCCTCGATTGTCTCAGCAAGTGTTGGGGACGCCCTTGCCCCGGGCCGGTCCCGCCTGCCCGTTTTCGGAGTGGTTTGGGCTGTAAATCCGGGCAGCTCTGGAGCGGCGGGGAGGAGGCGCTGGCGGGGCCGGGGACACCGACGGGTCCCGAGCCCAGCCGGCCGGTTCGCAGCTCCCGCCGACTCCCAGCGAGCGGCGCTGCCGAGCCGGGAAAGCCGCCGGGATTCCAAGGTTCAGAGCGGGCATGCGGGGCAGGATCGTGGCGGGGCTGATTCCAGGGGCAGAGGTGGAACGAGATGAGCTTTCAGGTCCCTTCCAACCCAAACCATCCTGGGATTACGAACACACACACACACGCACACCCCACAGCCTAGTCCAGGGGAAGGTGTCTCTGCCCACACTCCGGGCAAGGAAAACCTCACCCTGAAGATCTCAGGGCTCCGGAGGGAGCGGCTGGCTGCCCGCAGAAGCCTGAGATGATTCCCTGCGTTACGTCGGAGGTGGATTTAGCCTCTTAAACTGGCATGGGGGGTGATGGGGTGTTGGGAGGGCTGGGATGAAGTTTTGGGTTCGGGGTTGGGGTGATGGGGGTGTAGAAGTGGGGCTTTGGGGTCAGAGCGTGACAGGGGTCATGGAGATGGGAGTGTGGGAGTGAGGCTTTGGGTTTGGAGATGGGGGGCTGTGGGGGCTTGCTCTAGGTTGGAGGGAGACTCTGAGGCCAAGGAATGACTGGTCGGGGGGGGTTGGGGTGAGGTTGCGCTTTGGGGTCAAGGGACGAGAGGGGATTTGGGGAGGGGGATGATGGGGTGCTGGGCGAGCGCCCCGGGCGGGAGGACACACCCCCCGGAAAAGGGAAGAGTGGACGCGGGGGGTTTGGGCCGCCCCGCCGGAAGGCGCGCGTGGGACATGCCGGGAGATGTAGTGCGGCCGGGGGGACAGGCGCTCGCAGCCCCCGCCCGGCCTCACCTGCCGCCGCCGCCGCCGCCGCCGCTCCCGGGAGGGCCCAGCCGGGGGTCTCCAGCCCCGTCCTTCCCCCGGCGGGGCTCCCCGGCCGTGCCCTAGTGACCACCCCCTCCCGCCCCCGTCCCAAAGCGCTGCCCCTGGGCGGGGGGCTCGGCCGCACAGCCCCAGCCCTTCCGCGGCATCCCCGGGTCCCCCGAGGTGCCCCCGGGTCCCCCCGAGCCGGTTCCCGTGGAGCGTCCCCCGGGACGCCCCCGGCGCGGTCCGCCCGCAGCGCCACAGGGACGGGAACTCCGCTTGTTGCGTTCAGAACCGGCGTGCGCGGTGCGTTCGACCCGCTGTAGTCCCAGACCAAGCCGTTCAGAGTTTCCGAATTGTCCTTCGGAGGACAGCAGCGAGAAGCTGGAAACACTCACAGCAAGGCACAGGAGGGCAGCAGGGACAGAAAACCGGGTTTATTAAGGCAGGAGAGAGCAAACAGAGGGAAAGAACAATTAAGCCAGAAAGCACAGCGGGGACGTTTCAAATTTCAGTCAACAACCTGGACAAACACAAGCCAATGCAAGGCACAGAGGTAAATAATTCATCTGCATGCAAACATTCACTTTTGTTGCAGTATTCCAGCCCCAGAGAAGGGCACCAAGCCCTCACCTACCTCCTTCTAAAGCTTAAGAAGCTTTATAGTTCATTTCATCCTCAGCTGAGCACCTTCTCACATCATTCTGGGATTCTTTGACTCCCATTTCTCTTTCTAGGCTTGTAGACGCAGCACTTAAATATTCCTGCCCATGGCAGGGGGTGGTACAAGAGGAGCTTTAAAGTCCCTTCCAACCCAAGCCGGAAATGTCCAAGGCCAGGCTGGATGGGGCTTGGAGCATCCTGGGAGATAGTGGAAGGTGTGTGAGGGTGGGGAGACCCTGGCACAGGGTGCCCAGAGAAGCTGTAGCTGCCCCATCCCTGGGGAACAGTTTTAAACTAAGCAAGGAAATTTGGATGGATATGGGGAAGAAATTCTTTCTTTAAGCAATAAAGAAGCAATTACAAGGAGAAGAGAAGGCACCTGGGAGATCTCACTACAGCCTTCCAATACTTGAAAGAAGATTATAAAAACGTCATCAATCCCCTTACCTGATTCTGCCCAGGACTTGCTTTTGAAAAACGGGAACATATAGCACATGAAACTAACTCAGCTGAACATCCTTTACCCACCCCAAGAGTGGACTATGGAGGCATTCCTGAGGAAATCGCAGCAGCGAGAGGAATCTAATTACACCTCCTTGCCACTTCGGTGTTGTTTACTCTTAAAAGCAATTTGGATTCATTTAAAAGGTCTGTTTGAAGAGCATCTTTTGCCCTTTTTTGCAGTCTTCACAAATAGGAATTTAAACCATCTAAGTTTACGATTTAGCTTCAGTTGTTGTAACTGTGCCAGCCTTGTCCCTCACAATCGGCCTCATTCTGGCTCTAAGGTTTAAACCTACTCTGAATGAGAGAGGGGTTTTGTTGCCATCACTGTCCAGATACTCATGAAACCACCTTGACTTGGCACAGAACAGCACAGTCATTTCCAGCACTGTTTGCAAGAGCAAACACTCTGATACATTTTCAGATAAGAGCATCACCTGTGAAAGGACACACTGACACATTGCTCCGTGCCTCAGACACAGCTCATTTCTTGGTAATCCAGAAAGAAAACGTTCCTTGCAATTGTGGCACTGCCCTGTGCTCCCAACAGGACTCCTGCTCCATCTCCCAGGACCTGAGTATATAATCACAGATCACTGATCCAGCAGCATGGAAACAAGGATGCAATCACATTCCCCTTGTCTGTCATCAAATTAAACTGGAAATCAAATTAACCAGTGATTGAATGAAGTAGAAGGCTGTAATGAAATTTGATCAAAATAGAAGCCATTTGTTTAAATACAAATGATTTGGCTCTCAAAAGCAGGAACCACAGTCTCAGCGATTTTTAATACATATAATGCTCCAACACATGCCAAACACCGGCCAGACACAGGTTTTGTACAGCTTGTAACTGAATATTCATCACCAGCTAATAAACCTCTCATTGCATCACTGAGACCAGCCAGAAAAACCCAGTTGTGCTTTAAGTCCCCCCACCCCCTGAAAAATGACGTTTTGAGGTAATCCAAGTGATCCCAAGGATATTGGCAGCTTTCTTCATGACGTCTTTGCCCCCAACAGCCCTACCAGCTTCCCTGCAGCCCAGAGTTCCAGTTTTGCAACTGATTATGAATTACCCGGGGCATCTCCACTCCCACCTTAATGGATGCTGGAGCAACACAGAAAAATAAACCCACATGGCACTTGTATGCCAAAAATCACTGTTAAAGAGAAGTAGGGATCCATTAGTCTTCCACGGGCTCCAAACTTGCCAGCAAAAAATAAAAGCATTCTCACACTTCTGAAACGGCTTTTTTCCCCTCGACACAAAGCTGAGGCCCAACGCTGCCGCAGTTGCACGTTATCACCACAGCACTGACACGTCAGCAAGAGCGACTAATTAACTGATAAAAATAGATCGCTGGCTGCTGCATTCCTTGCCTAACCATGACCCCACTGCGCAGGGAAGAACTGGGACTATGAATTCAGGGGCACAGTTTGGAAGGAGTTAACCTTCCAGCCATGGGGATGAGCAGCCATGCTGAAGACTGACAAAATTCTGTATGTCTGTATGCCAACTCCTCACGTGGAATCTGCCCTAGTAAGTCCTCTGGGGAGAGAAAAAAAATTAAGGGCAGTCACCATTGGGAAAGCACCTCTCTGTCACCCAGCTACTGGCAAATCACAGCAACCTCCACACCTCAGCTCTTACTGAGGCACAAACCAGCAGATAAGAGCAAGAATTGGGAAATCTGCAGCCCTTTACCTCTGTGTCCAGGCCACTGAGGAGCAAAATACCAATGTGTACAAGTGACACCACAAGCAATAGAATGAACAACACAAGAATTTTCAGGTTAAGGGCTTTGGTATAGCTGGGACCAAAGCTGCCTCTCACCTCCCTATCTCAGCCCAGCTGAGAATCAAAACTCAGCAGAAAGAGCAGAGAGTCACCAATAAACAAAGAAATTCAGGCAGCGACAACCAGGGGCTAATAGCATTTAAAGCCTCTCTCTGGAGATAATTAGTCCTCCCTCCCCCATCCCATCCCAGTGCTTCGTGTTAGTTCTCTCAACTCATTCAAGTTAGGAGATGAGGCCTGTTCTTTTTTTTCAGGGGTCAGCAGAGAGAAACCATTCGGACTGCTCTCAATTTTCATATCTTTGCCACCCCCACTCCTCCAAAGCTGCTGCCAGCCAAAGGCTGGGGGAAAAGAAATAATAAATCTAGAATCAGTATGCCAAAAGCACAAACACAAAAGAATAAAGTTAACAATCTGTTTACCCCTTATCACGCCTGCCGAACTTCCCCATGCAGCTGGTAGGTGAGCAGTTCCTAACTGTGCTTTGTTGTTTTGCCCCATGACACTCAGCAGCTGTGGCTAATTAGTCCTTGATAATGAATTTCCCGACTGTCTGTTTAGCACAGAAGTGCCAGGCTTGCACAAACCGACCTCATCAGTATGCACCAACAGCACTTAAACTTTACCGAAGTCCAATGATCTTTCCCAAAAGTGTTTCAAAAAGACAGCAGCAGCTTTCTGGAGCTAAAAGCTCTAGAAAAGTGAAAAGGTTCAAACCCTCAGGTCTGGGATTGGTTAACTAAAGGAAAACCTTTAGATACTGGCAGCCAAGAGATTCCTGCTTTTAGATGGATTTTGGACAACTAAGTCTGTGGCAACGCAGCTCTAATTAAGGGGTTAATTCTTGTGATGAAGGAAGCCCATATGGGGAAGCCTCTGGTTTAAATCAATGGTGGGGATTAATCTTGAACTGAGGAGAGAAAAGCACGTTAAGAGAGGTTCACCGTTCCCACAGACAAGTGTGAGGGCTTTTCTGTACGATTAGGGCCAAATTTTCTTTGTTTGCACCCATAAAAGCTAAGGGAGACTGTGCAGACACCAGCCAAGTCAGTGCCTCCCAAACTTGGATCAGAGTTTACAAATCAAGCACCCTCTGCAACACAGTGTTCATGCACTGAGAGGTCTGAACATGGCCCACCACTAAACACACAGCTTGTGATCCCAGCCCCAAGGCCACATCCAGCAATAACCTCTTTTTTTGCTAAGTGCTTTATCCCCCATCCATAAACACCTCTGGAAGCTTCGCCTCCATGAGCACAGCCTGAGAAAACAGGCACAGTGACATGCTCTGTTTAAAGCTCAAATACTCCAAAGGCAACAACCTTTGAAGGATTAGTCAAAAGAACACAGCCTTCAAAGGCATGTGAGTACAGCCAAAGTCCCCTGAAAACAGGCACAGTGAGAACAGCCAATCCCACCGATCAATAACACACCACCAGCAGCACTTTCGTGCATCTGCAGGGGAGCTCTTGCCAACACACGGATCTTGGCACTGCAGCAAACCAGCAGAAACTTTTAGACAGCTCTGGAGAGGAGAGGACCCCTGCACTGGGATCCGAAGGCTGGCAGGTGTCAGCTGTACCTGCAAACCTGCTTCCTGCCAGCAAAGACCAGCTCAACAGCACAAGGTCATCCATCCAGGAACACGGAGCAAATATTCTGTGGATCCATCCAGATTTCCACTGTCACCATTTCAGTAATTATCCTCCTTCTCAGTCTCAGCTAATAAAGATAACCTCATGACACTAAACTTAATATTGCCAAAAATAAAAGCCAAAATTTGCTAGCACAAATCTGACAGCTTGTCACCATTTCAGTAATTATCCTCCTTCTCCTGTTTCCCACATAGCAGTAAATTACACCTGGTTTGCAACAGTTGGACTCCATGACCCTGATGGGTCCCTTCCAACTCAGCATATTCTGTGATTCTGTAACAGCTCTTTTATTTGTTCTCCTCTGGCATCACACGAACACCCTTTACAAGGGAACAAATCTAGTGGGACATGCCACTTCTCACCTGCTGCTAATCAAAAAATGTAAGTGAAGAAGACTTTGCTTCTAAATAAGCACTAATTTAACTCTTAGCACAAGGTAAATGAAGCTTCCGTGGCCCTACAGGGAACCCTCTGGCCCTGATCCACAGGCAGGAAGAACAGGATACAGAGCAAGTCAGGAGCAGGATTTGTGGGTCTGTTAAAAACTGATTTGGAAGTACAAGATGAAAAATTCTATGACCTTGCCCAGTTGAGCCAGGAGAAATCCCATTTACAGACATCTGCAATTACAGGGCTTCTGTCCATAAGAACTGGACACACTCATCTGACAATTTCACCCAGAAGTAGATACTGCTTTAGGAAGGTGCGCCAAGTGGCCTGAAGCCATTACTAACTCCAAAACTGCTGGAAAACAGTATGAGCCAAGACTCTGGCACTGCTGGCCCTCTATTAACTGCCTTTACCTCGATCTGAACAGGTACAGAAAAAACCCCACTTTTTATAATGTTAGGTCCCAGGTAAGACTTTTTCTCAAGTTTCCCTTGCTCATAGTCAGGAAAAAAATCCTGTATTTATAAAAGACAAGTGAAATAGAATAATAATAGCAACCCTGCATGAACGAAGTTTTCCAGTCCAGGAAAGTTCTTCCCTGCAAACTGTTTATCCTCCCTTGCTGGCTGATGGACAGAAGAATCCAGCCTGACCTTAGGTATCAGCAACTGAGCAGTTTTGTGTAAGCCCACCAACACCCCCAGAGAAACTGGATACTTAACAATGCCAAATAACAGACACAGCCAGCTTAATAAATTCAACCTGAAAATTCCCCCCTTTCTTTCCTCCAGATGCATCCTGATGCACTCACACAGGTTTTGGCAGGTGACCAGACTGCAGCACATTCAGGATACCTCTAGTGTCACGTTGATTTTGGGGATCCAGCAGCCTCACAACAATCCATCCCACTTCCCCAGCTGAAGGCTTCATTTGGAGGCTAGAAGCAGATGTGGAATAATACTGATTAGTGTAATCACCCTTATTTTCCCTGGACTCACAGTTGGTAAGGAGAGAGAACACAGTCATTAAAACACAGACAAACACCACAGCAGCAACATCGCTGGGAGCTAAAGCAGGCCTCCTGTCCCCCTAAGCACAGGTAATTTTGGAGAGGATAGACAGAGGATGAAACAAGGAAAAAGTGACTTGCCTGACATCAAACACCACAGCAGCAACATACCTGCTATTCAAAAAACTGCAGAGTTAAAACTTAAAATTACACATTCACAAAATACAGGACAAGGTGAAAATCAAAGCAAGATCCACAGGCAGAAAAGCCCAGTGTGAAACCTGAATAAGCATTTAAATTAAATTTTCTATTTCACTGAAAAAAGCTCTTAAAAATCCCCCCTTGCAAAAGAACTTAATACAAGCATTATAAATCCCACTTCCCAAGAGCAGCAGAAATTTACTGCAGTATCAAGGCAAATTTAAATGGATTTCTGGTAGTTTCTCCCCCACCTCCCTTTCCATGCCGAAATGTAGCACAGCAATGCAAGGACTGCTGCTCTCCATGCAAGAGTATCACCTATACAATTCCATATTAAAGGAGTCCTGCAGAGGCTAATGCTCTCAAATCTAAATAAATCCAAAAGCAGCTGAACAAAAAGCCCTGATGCCTCTGGACCAGCTGCGTCCCTGCACTGCAACTCCAATCAAGCCCACAGAGGAACAGCAAACAGGCTCCAAATCCATTTTGCCACAACTGGATAAAGCACCTAAAACCATTGGTTGTTTTAGGGGCTCTCTTGGTTTTGGCAGTGCTTAAAGCTGCACATGCCCCTTACAAACAGCTTTATCCAGACATTTCAGCTCCCACAAATATTTCATCTTTCTTACCTTTGGGGACCCAGCACACCGATATTTCAGCTGCCACCAGCCCCCCAAAACTGTGGCATTATGCAGAAATACACAGAGCCATGAATCAGCCACATGAAACAAAGGTACACCTCGGCAGGCACAGCAGCGACTAAGAGCAAACTCCACCTGCTCATTAAAGATTTCACTGCTATAGAAACTATGATTAAAACTCAACCCGCAATGCAGTAACAGCAATGCTCATGCTCATAATATTAAAAATAGTAATACTATTAAAATGAAAGAGCTGTTTTCGACATAAGGAATCCTACCCTGCATTTACTCAGCAGTGCAGCCACACATCACAGGACAATCTACAATCAAAGGTTCAATTATCTTAAATGATAATCAAAAGGTAGTAAGATAAGGAGCAGGCAACAGATAATATCAAACCCTGAGGGAAGGGTTTGTGGAGAACACAGGAAGACTCAAGTTGAGCTTTCAGTCCAACAGGACTAAACCACAGTCGTAAAGAGTGTCCCAGCAACTTAGACTGGCATTAAGAATGAAAGCTGCTTCCTGCAGCAAAGTCACCTTGGAAATACCAAAGAATGACATGTGGCTCTAAATCCACACAAAACCATTACCCACCACATTATCAAACCCCTTGATGATCAGTGTTCTGTTCCAAGTTCAAGAACTCAACATATTTTATAGGACACCAGAGCAAGGTAGCCATCCCAAAGGACTCTCATCCCACTGAGGGACCCAACAGCTAGTGCCCTTCTCCGGGAACCGTAACACCAGCTTCAGATGAGGTTTTATTGAACCCAAACTCAGCAGCAGCACTGTCAGGATGAAGAGGGTATGATCAACGCAGGCAAGCATTAAACTGTCACTCTTCCCCAAAAGCCAGAATTTTGGATGAGGAAGCTTTATTTGCTTTTAAAGTGCTCACACTCAAAAGAGGGGAAACAGATTCCTGATTCAACTCCCCTAGTTGTCACAAGCAAGTCACACGCCACATCAGAACACAGACTCTCGGCAATGGACACGTTCCCCTCCTGTTTAGTGGAGATACAAATCCATTCCAGCTGCTGCTGAGCCCCACGCACAGGAAGTTAAACACAACAATTTTTAGCCAACATCTCCAAACAGCAGGTTAACCCCAAACATGATTCACCTCAGGGACACGGGCAAAAGTCAGCCTTCTCATCCACCAACCCCAGTTCCCCATGCCCTACATTGCCAAATGCTTTAATGCTGCATTTTGGGAGCTACTTACTATGGAGGAGGAGACAGGAATAGCACCCGCAGAGCTGAGCAGTGCTGGTGTGCCTAATATGCAAAGCTTCTCTGATCTCCAACACCAAGGGACACCCACAATAAAGCGTGCCTTCAACACTAAAAGAAATGGCAAATAAACCAGGACTTCCACTTTACCTGCACACAGTGTGCCTAATATGCAAAGCTTCTCTGATCTCCAACTCCAAACTGCTACAATCAAAAGCAGGGAACAAAGTGTTCCCTTGTAGGGACACTGAATTCCAGGATCAAGCCTGCAACTGTGAGAAAGCTTCACAAAATCGAATCCTATCAGCTAAAAACCTGGGTGCACTAAATGAGACTATTTGACAAGCACTCCAAATCTGTCCCATCTGATTCATCACTGGTATGAATCACACAGCATTATTAATTCTCCTGCCCATCAAAAGAGAACACTTGGCTTTCTTTGAAGACAAATGCTAATATCCTTGAAAAAAAATCCAAATCTGATCCAAAGATCCATTCATCCCATCAGAACAGCTCAGGAACTGCTTCTGTCAACTTTTGGCTTTCAGCACAGTGATCGTGTTGCCCAAGACCAATTCTCCTCAAGTGTATGGGGATCTCTATCCACCCTCCTATCCACACAGCACTGCCCTGCTGCAACCCCAAGCACAAGGGGAAGAGTTTCTGATAATGCAGATCTGGTGTCCCACAGCTCCTTGCCCCTGCAGGAGCTGTGGGCTGGCTCAGCTAGGAGCTGGCTACCCACAGGATGGATTCCTGCCGTGGTTAATCATTGCCCCAGCACACCCCCCCTCCTTGTGGTTCCTGTGCTGTTTGGCAAGTCTGGCCATCTGCAGAACGCTTCCATGTTCCTGCAGTGCACACTGAGCTCCACGAGCACCAGACACCAACATCTCCTTCCCTGCTCCTGCTGAATACTCACTCAGATACTGCTGCCTTTGCCAAGACAAAATCAGTGCAAGAGGCTCCTTAGATTCGCAGCAGGAACAGGACTGTTCTAGGCAAACGGAGGCCTGGCCACCAGAGACTTGCTCACTCCTGCCAGACCTGCCCTGTAATCCCTCAAGTGTGGTGGCATTTAAGGTGGAAAGGAAGTGATAGCCCTGAGAGCAGGCAATAAAACACTAAAATGGAGCCTGAATTCTGCTTTCTTGCACACCCTGCTCCCATCCAGGGCGATGCTGCAGGGAGGAAATAACCCCTTTGCCATGTCCCCAGATGACTAAATTTAACATGCAATGGCTCAGTCATCACCAGAGATCCCACTCACTCCGAGCCCAATTAAATTGCAATCTGCTAAAACACACAAGTACACTCTGGCTTTTTGTTTTGTTAAAGGATCACGACATAAATCAGCAATCCTCCAGCCACAAAAACAGCTCAGAGCACAGCCTTTGTGCTGCTGAGACACAAAGCCCGATGGCAGAGGCTGCCTCCACCAGAGCGCTCTCTCTCAGCCAGCCCAGATGGACACACCAGGCACACAGACACCCGCTTTGCTTCCAATCACGGCAATGAAAAGCCACCTGCTCCCCCCACACAGTTAAAGGCATTTCCAAATTCCAGCTCTCTCTCAGCCAGCCCAGATGGAACAACAGACAGCAACAAAACCCTGCCCCTATCTATACCGGAATAAACAAAGGCACTACCCAGGAATTCCAGTTTAACCAGTTCCACACTTTCTACCTCTCATTCCTCCTAGGATTTGTCAGCCCTAGGTTTTGAAAAAGGCAGGACCTTGCTGATCATAACCCAAGGGCTAAACTCCTCCAATACACTTAGAAGCAAAAACCTAAAGCACCAACTGATCCCAAAGCACCACAAACCAAGATTGTTTACTCATATTTACAAGATTGAGTTCTCTGCTACAAAACTATCCTTGAGCCAGGTTGATCACCAGGCCATGAGTACCTATCCTACATAATCTCAGAGTATCTGTGATTCCTTCTCCCATTGCAAACACCACAGGGAAGGTGCCACCCTTATCTCTCCATGCTGGTTCCCAGCACCCAACAGGCTTGAAAAATCTGACATGAATCATAGTTCTTGCCTCCTCCTCTCTCCAGTGTCTGTTCTCACAGCCAAGGGCTAGGACTGGGCTTGGGAGGCAGAGTCAGGCTGGACCTGCTAGGCAGCTACAGCACTTTTGGATGTTTACACAGCTGCAGCCCCACACACAGTTGTTTGTCACATGGGCCACAACCAGTCGGTGGAGAATAAGGGAAGGCAGTGAATACACACCCAGCCAAAACCAGGCTGGTGCAGAAGCAGCTGGTTTGGATCCAGCTCAGTTCCTCAATTCCACGGGCTCTGCCCTCCCTCCTCTCCACTGGCACCAGAGATCTCACGGAGCAGCTGACAGCAGCACCTGCACTGGAACCCCAAAATACCCCTGTGCAGAAGGCAATGAAAGCTGTGGTCTGAAAATTTCCTCAAGGGAGCAATTCCGGGCAGGCACCAGGTGAGGGGATGGCAGGCATAACGTCACAGCTCTTTAAGGTTCCTTCTATTCCAGGCCATTCCATCATTCTATGACCTATGTGAGCCAATGGAAAAAAAACAGTCTTCCCACAAAAATTAACAGGCCTGAAAGCCCCCAGTAACAAGATGGTCTTTAAGGTTCCTTCTATTCCAGGCCATTCCATCATTCTTTTTAATTAGGAAAAAGCAACCTGGTCTAATGGAAGGGGTCCCCCTGCAGGTGTCCAGCACAACTTTCCCGATGTCTTGCAAAAATATAACTTTGTCGTGTATTTGGGATAAAAGTCAGCGAGGTCTCCAATTGCTTTATTTCCAGCAAAGAGAGCCCACTACAAAGAACCAAAGCACCCCTATTAACTATCCTGCTGCAGAGTCAGCTTTGAGTAGCTTTTACCACAGAAGTAACTAATGACTGGTTTCAGCTGCCCTCTCCATCACTACAGCTTCCTTTCGGCTTTGGGTTAGGTCTGCTGTGGTCATGCCCCTGTAATTATGATTCGATAGACAATCTCATTTGCAACCACCATTTCCTCCCCCAAATGAGGCCACTTTGAATAAAAACTAAGCAGCTGAGTAAGTACTCATTCAGTGCTGTGGTCATGCCCTGGCTTCTGGGGTAAAATTCAAACCATCTCTGCCTTCATTTTGTGGTTTTCATTTTCATTGTGTCAGTTCTGTAACACACCCCCAAAAAGCACAAAATAACAGGGTTACTTATTTACCTACTGTTACGGGGAACAGCTGAGGACTGTGGGTTGCATATATCATCTGGGCTATAACAGTCCATGAAGGATCCAAATGAGCTTGTTTGGATATATCCAAGCAAACCTCTCATCCTGGAACCGTTTATACCTGATGAATGCTAAGCAAACACAAGCTCAGTCCTCTGCTTGTGCCTGTCTGCTTCCTGGGACAGGATGAGTTTTAAGATTCCTTCCAACCCAAACCATCCCAGAATTCTATGAAGTATCCAAGGCCAGGTTGGACAAGGCTTGGAGCAACCTGGGGTAGTGGAAGGTGTCCCGTGCACTCCTGTACCACACATCACAGGCAATTTCCATTCATGTGGCTGTCCCATCCCTGGAATAGGGCTTGTCAGAAATTAAAATTCCTTTGTGGTCTGCAAATATCTGCTCACACAACAGTTTCAGCTCTGGAACTGGCACATTTCCCTCATGTCTTTCTGCACAACTGATTTCAGGACAAAAGCAACTGAGATCAGCTTGCAGCCCTGTGAAATCCTAGCCCCAACAGCACCACACTGTAAAAGAGAAAAAAAAAAAAAAAACATGTTAGACACAGAGCTTCTCATATTGCCACACAAAAATAAAAAACAGTGCACAACTTGTTAAACATTGAGCATCTAATATTCAAACCAGGAGTGTGGTCCGCATTTCTCAGACCTATGAATGTTAAGAACAGAAGTTTGGAGATGCCTTTTTTTCCAGTACAATCCACCTTTCAGAGAAGGTTATATAAGTGTAAAGGGAAAACAACCAGGAGTGTGCCTATATAAATTAATTAGTGCAGTAATTGAAAGCACAGGGGCATCCCCAGTTAGTTACAAAAACACCAGCTGGGCCTCTGCAAACCCAGGCCACAGCCCAATCACAAGGCCTATATAAATCCGTATTAGGATAAACTTTATTGCTGCTGAAGCCACTGGGGCATCCCCAAGCTGTACTTTCTGTTTCTCCCTCTTTCCAAAACGCAGAAGATGACAAACTGAATTCTTGCTTCAGCAAAGCAAAAAACAATGAATATTTGAAGTTCAGAGCTAAATTGCCCAAAATCTGGACCCGACGCATTTTTGCACAATGGGGCTTAAGAAAAGGAACCAGCTCCACCAGCATCTTGAAGGGGAAAAGGAAGGGAACTGTAGAAAGTAGTTTCTATAGAGCATCCCAGTTATCCAGTACTGAAGAATGCAATTCCTATAGCTCGCTGTTACCCAGAAAAGTTTGGGCACCGCTAAGACCAACACACCCCACTTGATCTATTGATACATACGAATGCTCAAAACACATTAACAGATTCTTTCAACTGCTTGATATAATGAAACCCAGGAGATTAAAGTAGTTCTGGACACCCATAAGACCGAAGCTGACATAGGAGTAGGAGGATCCAAAGGGAGGGAGCAAGGCATGGCTATTCCTTGAAGGGTAAAATTAAAGCAGAATGGTCCATTCATGCAGGGGACAGATGTTCTTATTACTGTGTGTCCTTGAAGCGGCTGAAGGGCTTGTCTGGGACCAAAATTATCTTCCTGATAAAAGCAGGCAGATACACGCAGGGCAAAAATTGCAGTACGAACACAGCACGACATCTGCGCCAGCCCCCAGTGACAAATGCTATTTCTATTTAGCTCTCAGTATATTTACCAAACCTTGAACAAAAAGCCAGCAGCCTACAGGAAAGTGTAGCACATACGAACACGAAGTCTGAAAAAGCCACTCTAGCCTCTCCCAGGTGTTTCAGTTCACTGAAGGAGCCGTATTCATCTCACAAACCAAACACAGTAAGTTCTTCCATACTTCTATTTGAAACAGACCATTACTCCATTTCCTATAAACTTTCACCTTATGTAGGCCTCCACAGTAGCACCTGGACACTTCTACACCTCAGTTTTCCCCTTCTTTGGTAAAGCAATTCAAACCCAAATTACAACTTGCGAGATGATGAACACTGGACAAGTAACGCAGTACTTGTGCAACAGACAAGGCCCTTTGTTTATCTTGTTAACCAGATCAGAGCACTGAGTGCCACATCCAGCTGTTCCTTGAGCACCTGCAGGATCCCCGCAGTTGGAAAAGATCTCCAGGATCACTGAGTCCAACCTGTGACCAATCACCACAACACTGGAGTTGGACTCCAGACCCCACACCATTACTGCTCTGCTACTGACCAGCAAATGTTTTCCAGCAGCTCAGTAGCTGCCTGTGGGTGGCACAGTAATATAACATTACCGGAGACCAGTGGCTTTTTGTCACAGATTTAACATTTGATAAGTGGCTCCCCATGCACACAGCAATGAAATTTAAATAGAAACTGGAATAACCAGGATTGAAAACCTCAATACAGTTGATATGAAGGCATGAGGAATGGGTTTTGTGGAAGAAGTGGAAAAATCAGACAACAGTATAACTCTACGTCAGGCATTTTTGCACTGGTTGGGAAGCAATGACTTTGAGCAGGAACACAGCAGCTGGCTGGGGTGCACCACTAATTAAGAGCTAGGCAGTTTCCCTCTCTTTCCAAGGATCCCAACACTAAAACCACACAGATTAAACCCAGTTGTTCTGCAGCCTAATCTGGCCCAGTTTGTTCTGCATTAATCACACACTGAGCAGTGGAGAGGTCACTTGGAGGGAAATCAGAATATTCCCCCTCAATAACAAATGCTGGATTCAAAATCCTCTGAGCAGCCTCAGCTGACCCAGTTTGTTCTGCATTTCATCTCCTTCAGTCATATGGTTTGAACATCATTTGCTGGTTTCTACAAATTGCTGGAACCATTTATTTTTCTGACTTTGTTTAAAAACAAACCAGTTCCACCTAAAAATCTTGGTTTCATGGGCTCCTGAGCAGCCTCAGGCCATGGGGCTGGGGACAGACTACCACCTGCAACCCTGTAGTGCTTCCCAGCATGAGATTCAGATCCCAGGAAGCATGAAGCACAAGAGCATATTCAGGACACAGACGAAAAAACACAAAAAAATGCATTGTTTGGTGCAGCTTCAACCTCCACTGAGGATACAGGCCCTGATGTGAAAAAGTAGATTCCTGTCAGCACAGGGAAGGGGAAAGCTGCTTCACACATAGGACAAAGAGCAAATAATGTATCTTCTGTATCCTACAACAGGAAAGCTCAGCCAAGAATCCCATCTCCTGAGACAAAGAGATTGGGAAAAGAATTTTGTCAATCTCAGACAAGCCTGTGTGATGTGCCTGCAGAACAGGCCAAGGCCCCATAGGGTAGTCTTCTTTTGGAGCCCCTAATCAGACATTGTGGAGCTTGGGAGCACAACAGACCTTTCATCCCCCAGCCCCCACCACGTCCAGCAGGCTGGAGTGTCCTGATACAAACGGCACTCAAGTAGGACTAGAGACAGAAGCACTGCAGAGCTCCATGGAAAAATCCTATGGAGAAGAGAGACAGTGAAGCCAGCTGGTGCCCACTCCATTGCAGAATTTCCAGAGCCAGAATCCCTCAGCTTCATTTACAACGAGCATAATCTAGCACTGCCTGCAAAAAAATAAATCGGTGTGCATGAGCTAATGTTGATCCTGCCTTGCCTGATGTTGCTGTTTTGGGGTATTTGATGGAACACAGAGGAGCCCCAAGTCAAAGAAACCACTTTTGAAGCAGAACCAGAGCACAAAACATTAATCCAGGGTCAAGGACACGGAGGCGGGAAGGGACATGCACAAAAACCAAACCAAAGCAAAAAGCCCCACCCGACACAATACAGGCCTGTGCTCCACCTACTGCACTGGAGTCTCTGGAGAACAACACAAGTTTCCATCTATAAATAAGGGCAGCAAAGCTGGCCCAAGAGCAAACAGCTCCACAGGAAAGACCCCGAAATCACCAGATCCATTCCAGCAGCTGGAAGTGCCAGATTTTCCCCTCTCTGGTGCTGGACATAAGTCATTACATGAAACAAACACCTTCCAGCCCACTGAGCTGATGTTCACGACTGTCTGCAACACAAAACACTTCCCTAAGTTTTCTCATCTTCATTTAGAAGCAACTGGTGCTGGACACCCCCTTGCTCCCTCAGACACATATTAATTTAATTTTGCAGTGTCACAGCTTCACCCCATGAGGGAGTTGGGGAGAGTGAGGAAGGTCCCCCTGAGCCGCCTCCCTCGCCAGGCGGAGTCCGTTCTGTTCCTTGTGCTCTGGGGGCAGAGCCTGACCCACACCTGGCTGCACCTGCCTGTCAATTCCTCCTGAATGTCCAACCTGAACCTTCCCTGGCACAACTTGACGCTGTTTCCTCCTCTCCACCACTGCCCTGGACAGCCTGTTGGCCAGGGACTGACAACTCTTTCCGATGAAGAGCAGCCCAGAGCACTGAGTGCCACGTCCAGTCGTTCCTTGGACGCCTCCAGGGATGGAGGATAAGGCTGGAAAAGACCTCCAGATGATGAATCCAATCTGTGACCAATCCCACCTTGTCACAAAAGGGAAACTGATAAGGGCCTTTCCTGATGAGACAAAGGTTACAGAATCCAGAATCGTCTCCACTGAGCCCTCACATCAGCTTGGGAGACACAAGTGGGTTCCCAATATAAACAGGGCCCCACACTGGGAAATGGTGGCACATGTTCATGCAAAGAAGGAAAAGATGATCCACCTCTTCAGCTGCAAAGAAGGCAAAGCTTGAGAACTTGCTTTTCCTCTTTGTTGGAGGTGTGGTGTCACCTGATTCCAAAATCTCCTTAAATTTGTCACTGCTTTTCTTTTTCCTCCACTTCCAGGGTTTGAAAATCTTGCCTTCTCAGATGGATGGAGGAAGGGATACCCACACAGCCCCTGTTACTTTACCTTCTGAAGATCACCAAAGTCTCATTTTGGTTCTTAACACAGCAGGACTCAGGCTTGTGACAGCAAGCCTCTGTCTGAAACTACAGCTCCATGGAAAGATATTTCTGGAGAGATTGCAGGTGCCAACCCTGGAGCAAATCCTCCCTCCTCACAGCTGCTTGGGGAGCTTCCTTGAAAGAAAGGAATTAAGATTAAGAGAGAGGAGGAACTGCATGTTCAGACCTGCATTTCACACTGCACTGCTGATCATCTTTTAAAGAGATTCTCTTGAGGAAATAAAAGGGCTTCAAATTTCACTGGTTTTACATGTTAAATTGAAAAAAATCACTCAGAAAAAGGGAAGCTTGAAGTTCAAGAAGATTTTTTTTTCTCTTTTCACCAGCTCCTCTCTTGGCTTTCGCATAGAAATCTTTCGTTCTAAAACTGACAACAGACACAGGAGAAGTTCGTTTGCAGACTCACCCTGCTCAGGCTGCCAGAGGAAGGATCAGCTACACAGACAAGAGAGAGCACTGAAAAGGGTAAGCCAGACAGGAACCATTTTAGCAGAAAGCCTGTCCCAGATAGGCACTGCACTTCCTCCCTGAGCAGGCTGCCTTCCTCCCAGGTGGGAAAAACACAGAGAGGGACAGGATGGGAAGTGACCACAGCAGAGCCCTCCTCCCTGCAGGAAGGGATGATGAGTGACAGTGTGACAGCAGAGGCTGGCAGGACAGCACAAGGGATCTGGAGCAGCTGATTCTTCTCCCAAACTGAGCCCCAGGGACAGCACCTCTCCAATTTGGAACAGCAGGAACCAGGAAGCATCTCTTGGAAGAAATGCCCCTACCCAAGCAGCTCAGAATTCATCCATTTATAAGACTTCTTAGACAGCACCACGAACTTTAATAAGCCTAGTGGTGACTATGACACCATGACAACTTATTTTGGCAGCATGATCCCAACTTGGAGACATCAAAGATGAAAGAAAAGGGGCCTGCCCCCTCCCTTGGACCACATCACACAAATCCCAGCCAGGTGACTGGATGGTGATCTTAAGCCAAGGGCCACACTCCCGCCCATGGGAGATGGGGGGCTGCTATCTCCCCACACCTTTTGTGCTTGGCCAAGACTGTCTCTGCAGTGTGTGTCCTGAGGTGCAGTTACACGCTGCTCCTTCAGTGGTTTGGTCTGAAGGCCACTTTTTCACCTCCAGTTTTCCACTTAGAATCTTAAGACTCTCTCTCAGTTTCACCCCTGTGACCTCCCACCCTTCTGTACCTGGTGAGCTCTGCAGTGAGGCACTGACACCCTCTCTGCCCTTTCTAGTTGGAAGTTTGGTACCCAAAGTCTTTGATCTCTCTTCCAGTTTCACCCCTGTGACCTCCCACAGCACAGTACACATGGCCCTCGTGCCAACGGCTCACCGTGGGCGACAGTCCACATTCCAAAGTCACTGCACAAATTTAGTTCTCATCTCGCTTGTTACACTTTCTGCCAGCTCAGATCTGTCACTAACAATGGCTGCTGAAGAGCTGTGTTAAAGCAGCCAGGCCAGCAAACCTTTCAAGTGTCAGGTGCCTCAGCTCCCACACTGCTGTTAATTTAGAAATGGATTTTAGGGAGCCTGGTGTGAAGTCGAGCCATGAGTAACAATCACAAGCAACTTGGTCGTAACAGTGACAAGCAGCTGTTACTCTGCAGCTTCAGCAAGAGCAATACTCACGCTTCACACCCACAGGCCCCGGGGAAGCTTTTCCCACAGTGAGGGGTTCGGGAACAGCCACTACAAGGGTGAGCCCTGCGTGACACCCCTAAACACCCATTTGGATCACAAAGCCAGGCTAGGGCGCAATCTGGGCCACACTGCCATAGAGAAGGCTATGAGATCCTGCTCGCAGCCTGCAAAGGAATAGGTAAACCTCTTACAGACTGGATACTGCAGATCCAGGACTAAGCAAAACTGAAACCAGTTCCCTCACTGGGCCTTAACCACAGACACTTTGGCTAAGCTAAACACCAGCAAAAACAAAGGAGGTTAGCCTGAGCATTGTCCACAAAACTTCCACATATTCATTAAACCTCAGGATCTTCCTGGCCTGCAGCTCTGCCACTGTAGGCGCTGGTGTCAGCTTTGTCCACGGCTTATCTGCTCGTCGGTCATAGT
The DNA here is from genome assembly GCF_000738735.6 of Corvus cornix cornix. Taxonomy (NCBI): domain Eukaryota; kingdom Metazoa; phylum Chordata; class Aves; order Passeriformes; family Corvidae; genus Corvus; species Corvus cornix. The sequence goes on along the minus strand of NC_046352.1, from coordinate 889,167 downwards.
CTTGAGCATCTGTTGACACCCTGGTCTGGCTCTCCTTGCCATCTGGGGACAGGACACTCTCAGTTACCTTGTCAATGAAGAGGTGAAGCCAGAGGAACAGAGCAAATCTCCTTGGCTCACACCTTGTTACATGGAAGCAGAGCTGGGACAGCGCATGCAGGTGAAGGGACACTGGTGGGGTGGCAGAGGGAAAGAAGGCATGCTGGCCTTCAGACTGTGCCCACCTGGGCTCCACCTTGCCATGAGGCAGCAGGCCAACCTTAACCTTAATTCCATGATTTTATGATTCTTACATCACTCAGAAGCTGAGACAGTAGTGGTGATCATGGTGGTGCTGGGTAAACAGTTGGACTCCATGATCTTCAAGGGCTTTTAGAATCACCATCCCTGGAAGCGTTCAAAAATGCGCAGATGGGGCACGTGGGGACATGGCTTGAGCCACAGAAGTTTAGATGAGATACAAGGAAAAACTTCTTCATGGAAAGGGCTGTGGTTGGGGGTCAGTTGCTTCTCCCAGGTAACAAGTGACAGGACAAGGGGAAACAGCCTCAAGTAGGAGGCTCCGGAGGACCTTCCTGCTCTCTACAACTCCCTGACAGGAAGGTCAAGACAGGGCTGGGGAAGGGGCTGGAGTAGCAGGAGTGGCTGAGCTGGGGGGGCTCAGCCTGGAGAAAGGAACTGCATTGCTATGACCAACACCCAGTATCCTTGGTGTGTCCAGAAAAGGGAATGCGCCAGAGGGGGCTGGGGAGGACAAGGACAGATGGCTCCCTGCCCCCAGAGGGAGATTTTTTTGTAAAGGAAGGGCTCATATTGCAGCAGCCACTCCAGCTTTCCATGCACTTCCATTTCACAGCTCTTAAACTCATTCAGCTCTTTCCTGATGGCCGCCTGCACCCAACAAGAATGAAACTCTTAAGTAGCACATTCTCACCTGGTGAACTGCTTGCTCTCCTCCTTCTAAGGTTTTAGTGTTTTGCCCCTGAGCACTGTCCTTGCAGCACAGCTCTGACAGCTTCACCCCCCAGGACCGAGACAAAAAGGGGCATTCAATCTCCAACTGCCGCACTAATAATTATGGAAGCCCCAGTTGAAGGAAAAACAACCCGCTTTGTTGTTGTGAAGCTACTGCTTCAGGCAGCTTCACACTGGTTTCAGACACACCTCAAACCTGCCACTGGTCACTCTGACCAGTGGAGCAAGGTGTTTCATGGCTGTGGCTGCAGCTCTCTAGCCCCAGAAAAGCTCACTCCAGCTAGAATCACTTGGGCCATGATCCAGAGGTGACTACACAGATAACATCCAAGGTAACTCATTTCAAACAATTTCACCTCCTGTGCTCTGCACTCAACTTTGCCACATAGAGCTGGAAGAAAAGGCCAAAGAGAGTAAATTGAATTGTCTCAGAACTCTCAGCCCTCAGGGAAGCTGTTAACATGAAAAATCTGAGTGTTATCCTTGGAACTCAGGTTAAATGGTTACTTGGGCACTACAGACGCCTCCCGGTTTCTTGCTCCCTCCTTGGAATATTAAGGTCGATGGTACCTGAAAGCCAAGGAAGAGCCGAGGTTCCACCCTCACTGTACTGCCTAGGACAGGAATGCAGAGAACTTCCAGCAGGATTCCCCTTCCCCGGCCGAAAGCCCTTTTCCAGATATGTTTGGAAGGCAAATCTTGGTCAGTTCCAGCCTGATGGCATGAGAGATGTGTTTGTTCCAGTGAAATGCTACATTCAGATCGTTCCCCTGGGCACAGTCTCCTGGCAGAGTCATATTGCTGAGCCACACGAGGTATAGTGAGAAGGAAATGAGGAATTGCACTCCCAAGACAAGTCTGTACAACTGGGGAAGGAAGGGGCTCCTCAGCTTCCCAACACTAGAGCTGCCTTTTTTTTTTTCCTCCTTTCCTCATGGAAAGTGTCTGCCAGGGTTCTCTGTACATAGCTAATATACACACACGTGCTTCCGAGCACACACTATTAAGGACATGACAGCAGTAGTGATTCAGGGCAGAGCAAATGTTTTATACATCTATTGTTTTTCTTTCTTTTTTTTTTTTTACAAAACTAGATATCTCAAGATCTGTTATTAAGATCACAGCAAGTGTGAGAGAGTGCAGAGCAAATTTAGAAAGTTTTTTAAAGGCAACAGTCATCTGTAATTTGTTAAACAAGAAAAGATCTGAGAGAAAGCCACAATAAAAAGGACTGACTACTCTCACACAGTTTTCTCAAATTAGAAAGTTTTTTAAAGGCAACAGTCAACCCTGATTTGGGAGAGTAAACACTTCTTAAACCTATTCTTCCCCTCCTTTCAACCCACACAGTGAAATTTTCAAGTTTCCATTAAAACCCACATTTAGGACGAATTTTTCTCTCAGAAGAGAAATACCATCTTTTTAAGGTATGCTCACATGGTTTCGGTTTGGTGTATAATACAGCAGTGGCCCATACCAGATTTTTTTTACTGGTCTATGAACAAGGCAAAGTTCTTCTCTCCCTTCCCCCCTCTCCCACCCCAGTGGCGGGGATGCTGTGAGGGAAGAGCCCCCAGGGGGCGCCGGGCCAGGGCCCGCATGTTGCCACATTTAATAATTAAAATCTGTTGCTGAGGAGACTGATATACAATGTAATGGCGGCTGCACATGATAGGACACGACCACACACGAGCAGGGTTTAAAAAAAAAAAAAATCTAAAATACTTTTATGGCTGATCCGCCCCCCACCCCCTCAGGAGCCGCTGGTCCCGGCCCTACTGAGATCAGTGGTTGGCGCACGCGCAGTGGGAAAGGCGCGAAAAGCCGCGGCCTCAGGGGGGGTGGCGCCGGGGCCAACGCGCGGCGAAAGGGGCGGGGCCAGCGGCGCCTGCGCACTGGATGGAAAGGCAAAGTGCGCGTGCGCTGCCGGGTAAGGGGCGGGGCCAAACCTTCTATGGGCATGCGCGCCCAGGGAGAAAGAGGCCCGGCTGCGCCGCGCGGCGGTATTTATAGCGCGCGGGGCGGTGCTAGCTAAGGGGTAAAAAGGGTTCAAGTCGAGTGAGCTACACTTACCACCTCCAGCGCTCCTGCAGCGGGCATCCTCCGACAGCGCCGCGCTGCGCGGCCACTAGAACCTCACGCCGCAGCACCCCGCAAAGCCCACAGCCACGTGTAACCCGCAGCGTATTTTTTGCGTTAAAAGGGGGATTTGGTGGAACCTGCAGGAAAAGCGAACGGCTGTGGGGGCGGCTGAGGTGGCGTGGGGTGAGCCACACAACGGATACTCACGGTGGATCGAGCTGGGCGAACCAAGGCAAACGAACAGGCTTTATAACCACCTCGACCGCCAAGCCCTCATGCGTCCCCGCTCCGCCGACCATACGGCGTGGACAGAGCCGAGAGAGAGCGACTTCTCCGGATATCCACGTCGGACCTTGTTTAAAATAGTCGTCGTGGAAGGGGACTGTACGTCATGGGCCCGAGGGCCTGCGCTCCCGTGCGCCACACGGGCTCAGAGAAGCAGTAGGAATATGCAGGCTGCAGGCTCGGGGCCCGGCTTGTTCTCCAACCGTCCCACCCCGCGCGTCAGTGTTTCCTGCATGGTTTGTCTCCTCTGTCACAGCCCAAGTTTAAGGATTTGCTCAGGAGCTTCTCCTTTTCAGTCTCCCTCCCCGCTCCGCACGTGTCCAAAAATACTGCTCCGCTCAAATTTTCAATTTTGGGACTGGAAATATAAAAAAAAAGGTACGTTTTAAAGAAAAGAGTGAAACGACACACAATATTACATTTTAAACGCAGTTATTACCTTCCCGATTCAACTTTTTTATAAGCATCTTCGAATTGCAGATTTAACTTATTTGAAGTGTTTAACCAGTTTTTTTTTCCTCTTTAAAGATCACCTATATTATCTGGAGTAGTATCACTGAAAGTTTATTCAACTTAAAGCCCTATCTCCAGCAAGTTTTTTTTTCTTTGGGGTAAGATTCATGACCAGTTTTTTTTTTTTTTTAAATTATTTTCTCACATCCTACATTAAACAAATGAATAATTCCCACTAAAGGCGCATTTTTCTTTGTCATTTTGTCCCAGCAGTTTCTGCAGTATCTTAGGCACCAACAGGACTTAGGCAGCCACCTCATTTGGGCAGACTCTTTAATATACTCACCCTCACGTAACCCCTGGTTCCATCCCGTTTTGATCCCTGTGACTACATTTTGATTACACACAGCACGGACACACATAGCAGTTTCTCGTGTTCCCAACACAAGCTTTGAAAGGCCACTACATTCACGTACTCAACTCCAGGTTCCTTCCCGTACAGTTTAGCACCCCAAAAGCAGCTAGTTCTTGCTGGGCCAGCCAACCCCAAGTCTGCCCTTGACTTTCCAGGTGCCTTTCAACCAATCCCCCTTCCCATGCATCCCCAGTTTAAAGCACCCCACCTCCCCTGTAACATCCTGGCCCCACGAGGTCGAACAGATGGGAAAGGTTGTCAAGTTAAGGGCTTGAATACGAACTGCTGCTCCCACCCACGTCCTATAACCCATCCACTTTCAGTATAGTTGTCTACTGTAGCCAGATACGGATTTAGATACCAACAGAAGAGTACGGCTGTATTTCCGTAATATTCCAATCACTCACCAAAAACACACACCAAGCCAAAGCAAATTCAGTTTATTGGGCACACAAGAATCACACTGCTACACAAGGAAGAGGCACCACCAGGAGCATGAAGTTTTTATACAGCCCAGAGCGTCACAGTGCATTTCTACACCCTTCATTTCTTTGAGATGGGTCAGCGTAACATGAAGGGTTTTGTGCCATGACATAATCCAAACCTGAAGGTAGGTTCTGCTCCCACCTCCCCAAGCCACACCCAAGGTACACCCCAGCAGACTTCATTAACCCTTCTCACTTTAGCAGCATCACTCCCCTTACAAAAAGGTGCCAACAAGGGATGTGCGATCCCTCGCCCTGCTTGTCAACTGCCAGTACCCATTTCACCCAATTCACACCAGAACCTCCCACAAACCCACCCATTACACATGCATCCCCTGATCCTGTCCCTGGGGAATTTTATGGTCAAGGACAGGACATCCCTCCAGGAGGTGATTGGAAAACCTTCCAGGAGAGGCACAACCACAGTGTGTTTATCCCAGGTTTGCGTTGGGACTTTTTTGATGAGCAGATTTACAGACCCTGATCCCAAGGGGTCACCCACATCCCAGGTGATTGGAAAACCTTCCAGGTTACTCATAAAATCAAGCTCCTATTTGTATTTTGGTTGATACACCAGCCTCATCTGCTTAAAATCCAGCCCCCAGGACGGTCCAGACCAGAGGATTGCATTTGGCCATAATGGCCCTAATTTCATTACACGGGATGAATCGCCCTTATTCCACTGATTAATTCTGCTCCAGCTAACATGTACAGGAACCAGACTAAACTTCTTGGATTAACTGGAGGTCAGTTAACTTCCGAGTTTCCCCGCTCCCACCTTTTCCAGAAATCTGCTGCTGCTTAATGTGGAAAATCCATTTCCTCTTGAAAAAATGGCAATTTAACACACAGAATGATGATAATAGACTACTGCAATCCAGCAAGTCTGACAGAGGTGCCTCCAGCCTGTAAGGCCGCAGCCAGCCGTGATGGAACAGAGCTGCTGCAAAGAACGCTGGCCCCCGGGCAATAAATCCGTGTCAGTAACTTGCCCTGCTGCTTTTAACATCCGGGACAGAAAGACAGGACAGGCAACACAGGGCAGGGCTGACAGGTGCCACCCTTGGCCAGCGGGACAGAACAGGCGAGGCAGGATGGAACACGGACACAGGACAGCTAATGCAGAACAAGACAGGAGGACAGGGCGGGACAGGGCGGGACAGGAGGACAGGGCGGGACAGGAGGACAGGAGGAGGACAGGGCGGGACAGGGCGGGACAGGAGGACAGGCGGGACAGGAGGACAGGGCGGAGGACAGGGCGGGACAGGGCGGGACAGGAGGACAGGCGGGACAGGAGGACAGGGCGGGACGGGACAGGAGGACAGGCGGGACAGGAGGACAGGGCGGGACAGGAGGACAGGCGGGACAGGGGACAGGGCGGGACAGGGCGGGACAGGGCGGGACAGGGCGGGACAGGGCGGGGACAGGGCGACAGGAGGACAGGCGGGACAGGGCGGGACAGGAGGACAGGCGGGACAGGAGGACAGGCGAGGAGGACAGGGCGGGACAGGAGGACAGGCGGGACAGGAGGACAGGGCGGGACAGGGCGGGGGCGGGACAGGAGGACAGGCGGGACAGGAGGACAGGCGGGACAGGAGGACAGGCGGGACGTGGCGCAGCGCCCCCTGCCGGCCGGCGGCCCCCGGCCAGGTCACTCCTCCCCGCAGGTACCCGCCAGCGCCGCCACGCTCCGCTCTGCGCATGCGCGGGGGCGCGCGCAAGGGCTCCGCCCAGTCCGGCCGATCCCTCCCGCCGCTTTCCCGAGCCGACCCCGCCGCGCTCCCTCACCGCCCGGGGCTCGCCGGGACCGCCGCGCCCGTGTCCGCGTCCGTGTCCTCATCGCCCTCCCCGGCCGCTTCTCCCGCCGCCTGCAGCTGTCTCTGCGGGCCGCTCGGCTGCGCCGAGGGCGGGCCGTTCGAATTCCCCGCGGCGCCGCCTCACGTGGGGCCGCACAGGCCGCGGCTCCGACCCCGAGCCGCGTCCGCACTCCCCGTTCCACATGGCCCGAGCACCGCCCCCCGCCCCTTCCCAGGGAAGGGAAAAAGAAAGGAGAAGAGGGAAAAGGGGGAAAGGAAAGGGAAGAATCCGAGCCATGCTCCCTACCTCATGCGGACGTGAACCCCTCCAGATTTCAGGTCCAGGCAAGCGAGTATTTAAACATCGATCCCTGCTCCTACTCTGGGAAAATGTAAAGTTTTCCCTTGTTTCATACTGTTTGGGGTGTCCCTCGCACGTTAAAAAACCACCTGACGGAGTGGTGACTGAGTTGGCCGGCATCTTGGAATCTAAACACCAAAAAGAGCCTGTCAGGAGTCACCCACTGGGCTGTCTAACCTTCTTCCTCTCAGGAGACTCTTCTTCTGGCACCGGGTTTTTTGCACTGCGTTTCCCCTGGTAAAGATCACCCCTGGGAAAGTGGAAGGAAAATTCCCAAGGCTTTTTCCTACCTTTGATGGGTGGCTGACTGTGGGGTGGGAGGGGGAGAAAGAACATGTGGGGGGTACAAGATTGCCCAGCTGGCCGACATTACCCTGGCCCAGTGTCAGCACCAGCCCAGGCTGTGAGCAGTGCACCATCTCCGGCAGCGTGACCAGAGCTGGCTTCTTCCTCTCCATGATGTCCTCACCCAGACTCACCTTTCCTGTCTGGCTGAGGCACACCGTGTGCATCCCTCCAGCTTCCACCTGCACGATGTAGGCAGAGCAGTGATTCCGACCCCCTGCTCCAGAACACACCCCAGAACTCCCTGCTTTGACCCCCTAAAATTTTGTGATCCCATGTGAGACTATGCTCACTCCGAGCTGGAACAATCCATGCTCTTGTCCAAAGTCCCTTTCCAATTCTCTTGCAGGTTCCCTTCAGGTCCTCCTATGGCAGTGTCGCCCATCTATTCTCTGTCAGTGTAAAGCCATTCCCCCTTGTCCTGTCACTCTGTGCCAGGGCCTCACAACCCTCACAAGGAAGAATTTCTTCCCAATATTGCACCTAAAGCTTGAAACACCATCCAACCTGGCCTGGTACGCTTCCAGGGATAGGGCAGCCACAGCTTCGGACCTTAAAGCTCATCTCAGTCCCTCCCCTGCCAGGTATACCTTCCACTAGACCAGGTTGGGGACAGAGACTCACCAGACTAAATTATCATAGAATCATGGAATGGTTTGGGTTGGAAGAGATAGGGTGCAAGTGGTCAGGATGGGGCCCAGGGGGGCAAGAGGCTGAGTATGAAGTAATCAGCCGAGGTGTCACGTCCCAGGGCACCTTCATCGTTGCAGCCAAAGGTGTAGATCTGCGCTGACACCTGCACCACCTTCTCCTGCAGCTCCACCGGCCCTGGAGAGGTCTCAGACCCTAAGGAGCCCCAGACAAAGACCCTGCCATCCTCAGTCAGCGCGGCCGTGTGGCTGTCCCCTAGCCACAGGAGCAGCAGCCACCAGTGGAGCTTCCAGCATCTGAGGAATCAGCGTACCCGGATGGGCTCCAGCAAGCCAATCACTCCATTGTTATCCTGAGGGGAGAGAGACACAGGGATGGAAACTATTTTTACAACAGGTGCCTCGAGCTGGAGCAACAGAGGAATGGAGCTTGTCTTCAGGGTTGCAACAGCCTTGTGTACCTGCCTGACCCTGCACACCCCAGGGCCTTGCTCACCTACTGGGCTCTGAGCAAGTCAAGGGGGAGGAAAAGGTCATGGATCTTCTGGCCCTTAAACATCTGTTTGGACTAAAAGGTCTGTTCTCTGGAGAGTCAGAGATGAGCAAGTACATCCTTGTCATTCCACATCAGACTGGTCAAATATTAACTCAGTATGTGAATCCGGTAGGGCTAAAACACTCATTAGAGGGCAAGTGCTCTGGCCCCACGGGGTCACAGTTCAGGCCACTCTTGGAAGGCCCCAACTTCCCCTGGGCCCTGGACAAGCTCCCTGGCTGCTGTGCTCAGCCTCCCCAGGCCTTCCCAATTCCCAGGAATTCAAAGCAGTTTTTCTGGGAAGGTGTAAGGACACAGGTGTGTTACTGCACCGGATACCCTGACACCAATTGTGCCACCACCTAAAACTCCAGGATCTCCCTCAGCAAGCCCTGGGGGGCTGAGATCCCACAGGTAACCCCAGTTGTCCCAGCTTGCAGGGTAGCATCACCAAGTGGTCATTCCCTGGGAGACGAAGGAAAGGGAAATGAGGGAGAAGTCTTACTCTGCCCAGCTGGCCCTGTTCCCCGCAGCCACACGTGAACAGGTCGCCGTCCACTGTCAGAACCAAATCTAACTCACGCAGCCCTTTTCGTCCTCCTCGGTTGGCAAAGAATGCTGGCGGACTGGGTCCCTTTGTTCCTCTGCAAAGGGCAGAACTAGAGCCAAAGGATGCACCTCAGTCCCTGCGTCTAAGGATCTGGCTCACTGCATTTACATCACTGATTACACATGAGCATCAGCAGCAGCCGCTCTGGAACAGAAGACAAGGTGTTATACAAGGACTAAGGATTTACACCCTCGTCCTGGAAGCGCATTTTGCCTCTTCTCCCTTTGCCTCTGACAGGGACAAGCTGGGGTACAAATCCATAGATGTGTCCCTCACGCGTGACGGCGAAGGTGAAATATGCCCCACAGAAAGCGGCAGGAAATCTGAAGGGACACAGGTGAAGCTCACCCAGCTGGTGGTAGTTGGAGAGGCCGTGTTTAGAATTTGGGGCACCCCAGCAGCTTTCCCCACCAGACCAGGGCAGCACTAGACTCTCACCCTGCCAGAGACCAATATAGCCCCTCCAGCCCCATTTCCAGCTCCAGTGTGTCCACAGGTCCACGGGCACGGACAGCCCAGGCCAAGCTTCGGCACTGAGCCATCCACCCTGGGGGAGAAGCAGGGCTCGGTGTCCTGGGTCCCTGCAGGGTGGGACGCACAAACCCGGGCGGATCCGCCAGAGAACCCAACCCAAGACTTGGTGGAGTTCTTGAAGCACGTGAGGTTCTGCGGGCCAGCCCACCTGTCACACTGTTACTCACCCTCGGAGTCTACGCAGACTGTGTGGTGCTGCCAACAGCTCCTTGGCCAGGATGAGAGCCATGGGATCTCCCCATGAGACCCATCCAGAAGGGGGAGGGTGGGATAGAGACCCTTGAGCTCCCCAAAATCAATAACGTGGACCCTCTTCCCAGGCCCGAGTCCTGAAGGAGCATCATTCCTCCATACCACACCCTGACACAGTGGATACATGGGAGAGGTGACTTGAGGGGAGCAGAAGCTGCAGCAGGGCCACAGCCTGTCCCAAGGCCCAGCCGGCCATACTCCGCCCTGCCCAGGCTGTAGGCTTTACCTGGAGCCACCGAGGTGATGCTGGGGAGCTCCGGGATAACGGTGGGTGTACTCTTCTCCTCTGCCCTTCCCAAACCCGGGCACTCACCATCAGTGCTGACAGCATAACCGACTGACGCTCCGCAGGGTGACGGTTTTGCAGGGCTGGATGGAGGGATGAGGGGTGAGGAAGGTACAGAAGTCAGTATGCCCCCAGGTGATCAGCACCAGGACCTGGCTCCAGTCCCAACCCCGCTGGCAGTGTGTGCCACATGACCAATGCTGTTGCCACAGGCCCACAAACACATCTGAGCAGCCACTGCCCAGCTCTGCCATCAGCAGAGTCAGAGAAGACACTGTCAGGCCACCAACCCCCTCCTGGTTAACATCCAAACCTTCCTTCCTGCAGACACTGCACACAGGCAAATGCAGCCCCAGAGCACAGAGGTCTGCCATCACAGAGCCAAGGCACTTCTATCCTTTTTGGGGAGAGAACTAAACCCACAGCCCACTGTGTGTCAGAAACACAAGCAAGAGGAAGAGGAGGAGGACTTGCAACTCCAACAGATGTTTGTGGGAATGGGAAGGGGAGCCAGCACCCAAGGGGACCTCGCACCCAGGCAGTGAGTTTCCGTCCTGCAACAGAGTTGAAGCAAGTTTTGAGTTCCAAGTGGATGCACAATGGGAAGCACACATCATCCTCCTCCCCAGTGCCCAGCTGGTAGTTAGTGCCCATTCCCCAGGCAAACGCTGACACAGCCAGTACCCGCCGGTTCTCCAGCTGCTTCCCCGTCATCTCCACGGGGCTCCAGTGGCTTCATCAGCTCTGCTCCTTGTCACTGACCAGCAGCACGGTGTGCTGCCCACCGCTGCCAGGCAGAAGTTGTGGGGGGTCTGGGGGCGCTGTGATCCTGCTGGGCTTGGCTGCGGCGTGTGATGCTGGGCCCAGCTCCATGAGCCTCCTGCCCTCCCCAGGAAATCGGCTCCCCAAGCGGGAAAACAGACAAACGCTTGCAGGGAGAACCCATGGGCACCCCTGTTCCAGCCACGCAAGAACTGGGATCAGTTTAGGACCAAGCTGACCCGGGGAGCCGACAGAGCACCCAGAACCAGCTTTGCTGGGCCGGGAAATGTTAAAAAACCAGACAAGAAGTGGAAATCCATCCAGGCCAGAGAGGTGTAAGATACTTAGGTCAAGGGGGTGGAGGAGCATCCACATCTGGGGAACATGAGATGCCCTTGGAATGGGCTCAGAGGGGTTTGGGGGGGCGGCAGCAGACAAATCCAGGCCCCGCAGCAGCCACAAGTTCTGGATTAGATAGAGCTCCCTGGGAACATTCCCGTTGGACCCAGCAGTCACAGTGTGCTAGGCATCAACCAGCAGCATTCTTCCTCATCAGGCAGAATATGGGGAGGGGGGTCAGCTAAGATACTTGATGGATGGGAGGCAGGAGCCTCCCTTCCCTTTTTGGAGATGGCTGCTCCAGGCCATGGGGAGTGAGGAACCTGCTCCTGGCCTCACTGCCTGGTGGTTGGGTTTCCAAAGGCAATGGGAAAGAAGGATTGTCCAGGACTGCAAAAAGCAGTGCCCTCAGCAAGCGAAAGAGAAAAAAATTAAAGTAACAGTGTTCCCACCCGTGGGATGGATTATGCATAGCTGAGGTCTTTGTGTCTGCTCAGCAAGGCCCTAACAGCAAATGAAGCTCCTTAAGACCAGTTGGACCAGGGAGGCGACGGGGAGGAGTCGTCCTGTTGTTTCCAGCGTCTCCCCAGGCACCTGGAAGGCACCTCCTGTAAGGAGAGGATGGGGGAGGCTGGGCGCAGGAAGCGCAGCCACAACCCCCACCTCCTATTGCTATAATTTAGCTCTTCGCAGACCCCTCCTCACTCTTTTTTAAAAAATCCAACCCCTTCTGAACCATTGTACAATCCCAGACCCCCCCCCCTCCAATGTTAAAAGATGAGTTTTCTGTCCTTTCTGCCTTGATTTATCAACCAAAATACATTTTGAGAACTGTCCATCCAAAGCACAGGAAAAGCCTGGGTTTATCAAAACTCAGTTTATTCCAGCACCCCTAAACGCAGCCACCCATCCCGACTGTCCCGAAGAGCCACAGCAGGTCCCACGGGCCATCCCGTGGCCATGTCCCCCCCCTGCACAGAACACCCAGACACAGCTGGGACCGACATCTCCCTGTCCCGGTTCTCCCAGCCCCGTGGCCCAACAGCTGCCAGAGCATTCTCCTGCTCCAGCAGACAGGCAGGGAACCAAAGAGAGGGTGACAAAGACGACGACGGGGACCATCCCCTCCTTCCAGCTGTGCCACGGCTTGGTTGTGTCCCTGGAGACCCAAAGACACCGGGGTGCCCCAGCAGAGACACGCCAGGATGTAAATCCAAACAGGCCGAGGCACTCCCAGCGCACTGGGAGGTGGGTGCCCCCCAGCTAGTGCTGGACCCGCTGAGCCATCCCTGATTGTAAAAACTTCACGCTTAGAGTCCTTTGCAAGCCCAGGATGGCAACCACCAACACAAACCCACCTTGATGGCAAAACACGGGCTCGATCCCTGGCAATACAACGTTCCCCGTGGGCCCACATCCCCCCCAGGGAGCAGAAGTAGCCATGGGATCAGGGAGCACTTGCCCTTGGCTCAGCCTGCAGAGTTTCTCCATCGGTCTCCAGCAGGTCACATTTCACGGAAGAGCATCAGATGGTAGTGGTGCAGCTGAGGCTGTTTTTGGATAAATGTTGTTGCTGGGAATCAAGCCCAAGACAGGGAGCTTGGGGCTAGGGAGGAACTGGAAGCACCGAGATGTGGGGTCTTGGCTCCCAGCTCCCCCGTGTTCCTGTTGCAAGGAATTGCCCAAATGTGGGAGATATAGGTGTAAAAACCTGCCAGTGCATTGGCTCCTGGCAGGATCTAACCCTGTGGTGACCACACAGTGGTGCCACCACTGATCCATCTCATTTGGGAGTGATCTGGGTTTTCTCTGCACCTGCAGGAGCTGGAGCAGGGAGTTGAAAGACATGTTTTCCCCTTTCCAGGAACAGGACCAGCCCCACAAGGATGGGTACAATCCCTGTTCTCCCCCAGCCCTTTTCCCCCAGTTTCCAGCAGTTTCCCACTGAAGCGTCACTCTGGCTCCCAAGACAACGGTTGATTCATCAGTTCTGAATATTTTAAATCTTACCCTCTCCCCCCTGTGTGGGGGCTCATCCTTCCCCCAGTTTCCAGCAGTTTCCCACTGAAGACAAAAACTCGTTAATGAGACATTTCCCTTTCCTCAATTAAGCTGTTTTCCTTCGCCCACCCTCTCCCCCCTGTGTGGGGGCTCATCCTTCCTCATCCTCAAAACGCCCCCAATTCACTCTGTGAGCCTGGAAAACCTCCACCGTGGACTGAGGCTGGATCCTGACATAGCCAGGAGTCCATCGGCTACCACAGTGTGGGATTGGAGCTGCCAACTGGGGATGAGGGAGGGTCTGGAGGTGTCAGCATTCCCAGCTTTTGTCTGTAAATCAAAAGCCTTTTATGCACTTCCAATAGCAATGATGGAGAAAGAGCCTCACACCACCAGGCTTCATCCTCCATGGATGCTAAAGCCCTCAAATTCCACTAAAAAAAATTTTGTATCTAAAACAGCAACATGTTAAAAAACATGAAAAAATCTCAGTACCTTCCAAACCCTCCTGAAAGATGCAATCCCCTCCCTGCAGATCTTAGGCAGCTTGGCCATAATTAAGGCTCATTTCCTCTTACAGGCAGGAAAGGAAGAACAAGAGACAGCACAGTGGAATGACCAAACTCTGTCACTTGCAGACCCATCATTAAACCCCGTCGCCGCCAGTTATCCTGGGATATACTGGCCAGGTACCAGCCTTAATGATGGGATTCAGGGAGATTTCAGCCCAATTCTCATCCCAAAGAGACCCAAGACACTCTTCTACAAGTGCACTGCACAGAGAGAGGAACCAAGACTTCAGCAGTTTGGGGAGGGGGCAGAGACACCTCCACATCACTACCAGCTCCCAGGAGTCGTGTGAGCCATGTGAGACTTTCCTTACTTTTGGCCTGTTGTAATTGGGACCCTGTGTGAGCGCTGGGGCTCATCCAGGCAGGGATAGAGCCAGGATCCCCTTCCGTTTTATTCTCTGAGCAAATGCGACCGGGAGAGACATGCAGGGAGGGGATGGGGGCTGGCATTATTCCTAGAGGATTTGTTTTCTTCTTTCAGGGTTACAAATTCTACTTAATTTATACTCCTACAGAGATTCTTGTCTTGCAATTCATCATTTAACAGGGAAAAAAGAAATCACTATGAGAGCGATATCTCCCACCTTCCTCACCCCAGAGCAGCCTGGGGTGGATCCAGGCTCTCAGCTTGGAATTGCATTAATATGTGGATGGAAATGAATGGATCTGGCTTTCCTGGGGAGGACAGATTACACGTGTGATTAATTATGATGATGCCGGTTTCTTTGTCTGCAGGTTTAGGCTGACTCTTTTCCCCATTTTTTTTTTAATCCACCAAATAATGAACCCTGATGTGTTGGGCTTTATTCTACCAGCTATTTCCAGGGACCTTTGCAGCCCAAAAACCTGCAGCCAGCCCAGATTAATTATGCAGCAACCTGTGCTGGCACATGGGAGCTGCCACACACGCACCCTGGGAAAACTGAGCCAGGCACTGACTCCAGTGATTTCACAGCCCAATTAAACCATGTTGTTTAGCCAGGGCATCACAGCTCCAGCACCACTTGAGGACCCCTCTCCATCACCCAAGAAGAGGAAACCATAAAAGAGCACAGAGTGGATGTGGAAACCAGATTTCCAGCCGGGGGGATGAGACTTTGGATTTTAAGGTATTTATCACTTCTGCTGTGTAGGTTTCTGAGTTCCCAAATTACATTTGTAATTTAAATGTAAATGTGGATTTAGCAAAAAGCAACAGAAACAGGTGTTGGAGCCTGTAACTTTGCTCTGGCACTGGTCATCAAGATAGAATTTTAATTACATTTGTAATTTAAATGTAAATATTTGCAAGCCCTAGTCACCAAAAACCTCTTCTGCCACTGGTCATCAAGATAGAATTTTAAAACTCACCTGGACTTGGAAAAATACCTTCGTGAACCCCCAAAGCCTTTTAGCTGAGATTGATGGGCTTTATGGTCCCTTCCAACCCAGGCCATTCCATGATTCTAAATTCAAGTTCTAGGGGCTTGGAGCAACCTGGGGTAGTGGAAGGTGTCCCTGCCCATGGCAGGGGGTGGGACTGGGGTGCCCAGAGAAGCTGTGGCTGCCCCATCCGTGCAAGTGTCCAAGGCCAGGTTGGACAGGAACTACCTCTAAATTTACTCTTCACTCTTCCCTGTGAGGGTGGTGAGGCCCTGGCACATTGTGATTCCCAGGCATTGAAAATGGGCAGGGTCTGGCTCAGGGTGGTCTGAGGACTGATCTAAAACTTAAAATAATAAAGTAAAATAAAATCGGAGTTAGGAAGCAGTTTCCAGCTGTCCAGCTCCAGCCCTCGGGATTTTGGCCTTAGAATGGCATTTCTGTACAGGAACCCTGCTTTGTGATGGAGCTGAATATGCCGGATCCACAGCACCTCACAAAGTACTTCAGCCACTATTTCGAAATTAAGGTGACCCCAAGGCCTCCCATCATGCCTCCCACTATAGCAGCTGCTCCATGCTCAGAGGGAACTCTCTGTGTACTTTTATAAATATATATGTATGTCTGTCTATAGCTGTATAGGGAAACAGCACTGGGAGATGCTGCCTGCCCAGACTGAGCCATGCTGTAGGCAGGATGCTAAAAACCAGCTCCTCCAGCCCCTCATCTGGGCTGGGAAACTGGGGACAAATCCTAGTCCTCATCCCACTCCAACAGCATCCCAGCAGGGATCTGGGGGATGATCCAGCTTCTTTCCACCTGCTGGGAAAAATAGGTGGCAAGCAGCATGCCAGAGCATATGGGGTGACATGGACCTTGACAGCAAAGAGTGTAGCTTTCCTGAACTTCAGGTTTGCTGACTTAAAGAAAGATAGAATACTTCAAGTCATTAGTTTTTAAAATGCCACCATGCTTGGGCAGAGCTTGGAGCCCAGGGCATGCTGAATTCCCAGCCTGCTGGAAAGCGTGACTGCCATGGCCTTAAAGTGGGTTAGAAGGGGCCACCCCACAAAGCTCAGCCCCTGCTTTTCCCATCTCCACAGGGCCTTTGTTTTCATCATCCCCCCCCACCATGAGTGCTGGGAGCTGCAGGTTGACTTGGGGCTTCATGAGCAACTTCATCCTTGCCCTGGCAGAGTCCCATCGAGGACGTGACATTGGGGGGGGGGGGGGGCAAGACAGCAGCACAGGGAGGAATGGGGGACACAGGCGAAGTGAACCCCAGCATCAGGGATGGAGCGTAAAAACCAACCCCATGTTCAAGGCTGGGAATGGAACAACGGAGAGCAGTGTTTCCCACATGTGATGACCCCATACCAGTGATGTCTTCAAGCTGTCTTAGCCAGTGCCTCAGTGTCCAAGCTCCAGCATGAAGCTGAATTCCAGCTTGATGTCTCAAGTTGTGGAGTACCCCTAAAAGTGCTCCTCCAGGGGTGGGATGTCCCATGCTGTGAAGCAGGACTTTTTGGAGTTCACTCCGCTGGTTGATGACAGAGACCTGGCCATAGTCACACATTTCAGGGTGTCCCAGCAGGCTGGCAGCTCTCCACCTCTACCCACCCTGGGGCAGAACCCTCAGCAGCATGTGGTGGGTTTGGAGAGCTTCAGCTCTGTGAGAAGAGGGACTAAGGTATCCAGAAGAAGTTGGAGACTATCCTTATAAGGGAAAGCACGATCCAGGGCAGGAACTGGGGGAAATCCCTAGGGTTACATAAAGCTCCTGGACTACTGGCATGGCCGTGCTTGGGCTCCTCACCCCAGCTGCTCATGGAGCATCAGTGGACATCTCCAGCTCATGACCGGGGCTCTTCAGAATCCCTTTGTAGGCATGAATGGAGTCTGCCTGCACCGTGTCAATGTGCCACAAGCAAAAGCCTCTTGCTCAGTGCTGCATCCCCCGAAATTGCCCATTAGGGTCTCAAATCAATTGCGCCGATGCACGTGAATGATCCTCCCCATAAAGACAGAGCCTGCAAGGCAGTCAAAACCAATTTCTCTTTCAAAGGAATCAAATAGGGCGAAATTGCAGCCCTCCTCGTTAGAGAGCTTGGCTTGTGTCTGGTTTCTCCAGTTGTATCAATTTAAGCTAATAAAAGCCATTAGATACAGCTGGAGGAAGCAGGCAAGTACCCAGATGCACTTGGGGCTAACGGGCTGGACGCCAGACAGCCCAAGGAGAAGCATGCTTGGAGGAAGCAGTAATAGCATTGAGAGAACAAATTCACATTAATGAGCCACCACTTTTCCTTTCCCTCATCTTCCCGCTGTCATTCCCAGGAACTGCAGCTGAACAATGACTGGGGGGTTCTCCCACTCCCTGAATCTCCCCTCCAGCCGGATGGCTGCACTCCAGCTCCCAATGCATCCTGCAAGAATCACTGTCCAGGGACCTCTTGACCACATTATCTATTTGGGTATTTCAACTCTCATCTGGATGGAACAGCATCCCTCCAAAGGGATGGCTGAACATTCCCCAAGCAGAGACAGAGGTTGTGCAGGCACCAAGAAAGCACCCACAAGAGGCAGAGTAGGATGGGGTTGCAGGGGTTTTTTTTAGAAGATGACAAAGATTTCACCACCCTTGCACACCACCAGGGGAAGGATGAAGGACAGCACTGCCCAGCTTTCCATAGCAGAGACAAAAAGGAGCAGTGCTAAAGTAATTAGAATGGAATAACAGGCTGCACCAAGGGCTTTCCCTCCCCTGCCATTAAGCCCAAGAAGAACCTCATTAAGGGAGTAATTTGTAGGAACTGGAGTTGTTTCTTGTGCCAATACCAAATTCCCTATGCCCAGCATCCATCAGGGTGACAGGGAACTGATGAAGTTGAATATGGATATGGGCAGGGTATGGAGCAGGCCACATCTGAAGCTGACCCCATATCCGTATTACTGTGTTATTTAGAGACCTCTGAGTGCAGCTAAGGCTGCCCTGGACATGGATGTGATTCTCCCGGAGTCCTTCAAACTGGGACTGCTCCCGGAGAAAACTGTCTACTGTTAATGTCGAGAAACTTATGCCACTTCAGAGATACTGTTTTCAAAAAGCTCCAGATCCATTGTAAAAATCATGGGACCTTATTCCATCCCACTCTGAGCTGTGTCCAAAAGACGACCAGAGATGGGAATTCCCTAATATCCAACCTAATCCTCCCCTGGAATGACTTGAGGCCATTTCCTCTACCGCAACTCCACCACTGCCTTGGACAGCTGTGCCAGGGCTGGACAGCCCTTTCAGTGAAGAAATGAGCCCACGTCCCCGAGTGCCACATGCACACAGTGATGGTTAAATCCCTCCAGTGATGGTTAGCCCTTCGAGATAGATCATCAAGTTCAACCGCTCTCCCACAACTACCAAGGCCACCACTGGCAGAAGGGAACTGTGCCAGGAAGTGATCACTGGATCACAGAATCATTCAGGTTGGAAACTCCTCCTGAATGGGCCAGGATGACACCACAGCCCATGGCGAGAGTGGAAACACTCCCATCCTCCGACACGTGGCTCTTGGCAGAGCCCAGGGCACCAGGACTGCAATGTCCACATGCTTGGCAAAGATGCTCCACTGCTGCTACCACCTCAACCAACAAAACCCAGCGAGGGCTGTCACGTGGGAGAATTGGGACTCACCAAATGATGCAGGGAGAGGACCAGAAAAAGAGGCAACTTGCGGTAACACTGCTGGGTTTGCATACAGACTGACTGCAAAACCTTTTTTCGTCCTGGGAGATCAGAAGTCACCCAGGTCACCACCACAGAGTTCTAGCAGAATGGTGGCCTGGCCGCTGCTTGACTAGAAGTGGGCAGCCCCCAGCGGGGCTGCCGGGGACATGGAGGAGACGAGCTGCGCAACACCACGCGGGAGCGTGTCTCCACCTGCACCCCTTCTGAAGCCCGCAACAAGCCAGCACGAGAGTTCTGCCTGCCTTTCCGAGCCCGTGTGGACCAGAACAGCTTCTCCCGTGCCAGGAACAGCAGCCTCAACCCTGTCCTCTATGCTTTCCTGGATGAAAACTTCAAGAGGTGCTTCGACAAGAAGAACCCCTACGTGGTGGCCAGCCTGCACTTCTGCATCGCCCTGGGCTACACCTTCATCATCTGCTGGACACCCATCCACATCTTTGTCATCATCTGGACGCTGGTGGACATAAAGGAGAAGAACCGCAACCTACGGCGCATCACGCGCATGGTGCTGGTGGTGGTGGCAGCCACCATCTGCTAGACACCGTGACCAAGATCTGTGTCTTCATCTTTGCCTTCCTGGTCCCCATTTTGGTCATCTCTCCTACAGATGGGATGGTCCTGTGTACTCTCCAGTTTCCTGATCCTCCCATATACTGGGACACTCCACCAGCTCCCTCTTTGACCCTCCTCACCTCTGCCAAGAGCAGGCAGGTAAGAATGCATCTCCCTGGGGCTTTAACAAGTCATGACTCCACTGCATCCCCTCAGCGTCTTGTGGGCAGGGGTCTGATGGCACAGAGCTCCTGGGGACAGGATTGGCCTTGAATGGCCCAGGAGGCTCTGCAGGGAAAAGGTTCCAGGGTCACTGCACAGACAGATTTCAGTGGAGGGTGACATGGGGATGTGTCCACCATGGGGGCTGAGAGAAGGCTCCTGTGTGGGGATGCTGGCCCTTGGCTGCTAGAGAAAGCTCTGGGCATCTTGAGGAAGCCTATAAACACCCCCAGGGATGCTGCAAAGTCTCCAAGTGGCCCACACTAAGATCTGCAGCTTTCGGGCAGGGATGCCAAAAACCTCTCCATGACACCATAAATGTTCCCTGTCTTGGAAAAAGCATTGTGGTGCTGTTTCCAGGGGTGACCTGGCAAACTTGACCTCTGGTCCTGTAGCAGATTTGTGGTCAGTGGTGGGCCAAGTCAAAAGGCAAGTGGCTTTGGGGACACATTCCCCTCCTCTCCCATTGGTCCATCCCTGTCTGCATCTGGGTGCTTTCCTCCCTCATTGGGGTGCCCATCATGGTCATGGCAGTCACTGTGTGCCACCCAGTCAAGGCCCTGGACTTCCGCACGCCAGCCAAAGCCAAGATCATCAACTACAACATGTTC
Organism: Corvus cornix cornix; assembly: GCF_000738735.6. Taxonomy (NCBI): domain Eukaryota; kingdom Metazoa; phylum Chordata; class Aves; order Passeriformes; family Corvidae; genus Corvus; species Corvus cornix. Next base: position 868,940 of record NC_046352.1, on the reverse strand, counting down.
ACCAGCATCTTCACCCTCACCATGATGAGCGTGGACCGCTACATCGCTGGCCACCAGCACACTGCCCTTCCAGAGCGCCAAGTATCCCTTCTCGGCCACCCCCAGGTACACCAAGATGAAGACAGCCACCAACATCTACATCTTTGAGCAGCCAGGCTGTGCCCCCTCCTCATCACGGCAAGTGTCCTGACCACCTGTAACATCGTGCTGCAGAAAGGCGTGTCACAACACGTACTTTTGCCTACCAAGGCTGGTGTCACTTCGCAGCTCCATGTCCTTCCTCAATGTGCTCCCTGGTGCACCTGGAAAGTTGCTGAGCACATTGCATAGCAGAGGTGTTTCATCCCTCTAGCCATCTTGGTGGCCTCCCCTGGACTTGCTCCAAGGGCCACCTCGAAGCTTCTCTTCCCCAGGCTGAACAATCCCAATTCTCTCAGCCTTTCCTTGTAAAGAGTCTCTCCCCATGTTTCTGGTGAGGTCCTTCAGGGACTGGAAGGCCACAACTCCCTCACAGGGAAGGATTTCTTCCCAATATCCCATCTAATATCCTGTGACTCCAGGCTCTACACTTGCACGGATGGGGCAGCCACAGCTGCTCTGGGCACCCTGTGCCAGGGCCTCACCATGGGCAGGGACACCTTCCACTAGACCGGGTTGCTCCAAGCCCCGTCCAACCTGGCCTTGGATCATAGAATGGCTTGGGTTAAAAGGGACCTTAAAGCTCATCTCATTCCACCCCCTGCCACCAAATCACTTTGGGATTCTGTGATTTTATGAATTCAACACACAAGAACACAAGTATAGATGTGGCTCCCTGCCCATGGCTGGCAAGTGGAATGAGATGAGCTTTAAGGTCCCTCCCAACTGCAGGTCCCAGCACAGCACATACGAACATCATCCCCTGCTCAGATACCAGGACGTGGTGGAGTGTCACCTCCCTGGTCAGGCGAAGGAAAACCACTGTGGCAGGGGGCAAATCAAACTCATTGGAGAATTGACTCCTCTGGAAAGTTCTTTATTCCTTTGAACAAAAGCAGGTGTGGAATGGTTGAGGGGATAAAGGACATTTTGCAACTGGTTCAGAGAAATGGAGCAAATCAAACTCACTTGACAGGGAAGCAGGCTGGATAATCACAATTTACTGGGCAGAAAATCAGATGAAGGAGGTTTCCGGGGATAATCGATCCAATTTCTGCAAGCAAACAAATGCCCTGGGGGACACAGCCAGGCTTCCCCAAAGGCTCTGGAGCTCCAGGCTGGCTAGGGACCAGGCGTTTCTCTTGCCATGGTGTGACAAGAACCAGAAGCAGAGCCAGCCCTTCCCTGCTGCTCTGGCATCCGCCGTAACTTTGCCTCATCCCTTCAGGAAAGGTTTGGACATGACTTGCAGGACTGGATGCTCCTGGGATGGACACACACCCACACCCACACCCACACACATCCAGATCCCTCAGTGTCTATTACAAAGCCACCACGCCATTCAAAGCATCCCTTTGACCAACAGCAGGGTCTTCCACAGAGCTGCTCCCACCCCACACGTGTTGCCCTTTGGGGGTGCCCAGCGGAGATTCGCTGGAAGGGAGCCCAGGAAGAGTTGGAGCTGATAGTGTAGCCCTGCAAAGATATTAATTAATTAGGGTGCATCTAAAGAAACTTGGGGCTGGGGAGGATGCTCTGAGCAATCAGTGCTGCTACAGGCAGGTTAGCCATGCACAGAGATGGTTCTGTGCAAACTGACCCTGTGGAAAACAATCTTTTCATCCCAGCAACAAAGGGGTCATCTCCCTTCTCCGTGCCCTACCCTGTCTCACCTCTATCACACACATTAGAAGTCACTTTCTATCTATTTCATAAGTACTCCAAGTGCCAAGGCCTCACCACCCTCATATCTGATCTAAAACCTGCCCTCTATCAGTTTAAAACGCCTCATCTCGCCTTGGACACTTGCAGGGATGGGGCAGCCACAGCCTCTCTGGGCAGCCTCATCTAATTCCACCCCCTGCCATGGGCAGGGACACCTGAGATGGGAGCTACTCAATCCCAGTGAGCCTCTTCCCACACCAGCCTGCATTCCTGGACTCCAGCCAGGGCAGGCCCACCTTACTGACCCTGCTGAGATGGAGAAAGAATAAAGGGAAGAGATTGGGTACCACCAGCAATCCCAGTTCCCGGTTCTATCAACAGTGGTATCTGGTGGGTCTCTGTCCCCACCAATACACTCGGGAGCTGGGTTAAACTGCTATTTTCTATTTTCTCCCAGAGAAAAATTAGTTTTTCAGCTCTTGGGCAACGGGCTGCCATTTGCAGCCATGGTGAAGGAGACGGGAATGCTCTTGGAGCTCATTTCTAATGCCATATTTAAATTTAAAAAAAAAAAAAGCTCAGCTCGAATATTTCCGCCTGCAAAAGAGCTTGGAAAATAACACTAAAGAGAACTGAAAAGGACTTTTCAAGGACAAGAGCAAAACCTGACAATACCACAAATTCTCAGCTTTTTGTTTAACCTGGAAGGAAACTTTTCGTTTTTTACTCAAAAGACATGTGAATCTACCTGAACTGACTGTTTGTTCACATAGGAGAGTTGGGAAGTGCTTACCCAGCACAGTCAAGCACATCTGGCAGACTGTGGAAGGAATAACTGCGTCCTGCCTGGGGATGGGTGACAGCTCCAGCCCTCCAGTCCCCCACCCCAGCCATTTCCATCATCATCCCAAGTCATCCCCATTATCCCAGTCAACTCCATCATCCCAGTTATGTTCTTCATCATCCAAGTTATCCCCATCTTCATCCCAGTTATCCCCATCATTGCAGTCAAATCCATCATCCCAGTTATCAGCTTCATTTGCAGCTCCGGAGGGTCATCAGGATGGATGCCCCACCCTGTGCAGGGGGTTCATCAGCAGCAGTGGATGGTTTGCTCTAATGTGGGCAATAAACCTCTTTCCTGGAGCAGCCATGAGCTCGCCCCATCTCCTCCCATCTCTTGTCTCCATCAACACCTCCCACATTGTTCCGTTCAAGTGGTTTGGAGAGGGGGTCCCTACCTGGGAGTCGAGACTGGAATGCGGAGCTGCCCTGTGCTTTCCGGGAGTTTTTCTTTCACTTATTATTCACTTTTCTTTCACTTATTTATTTTCCAAGAGAGGACACCTGGGCGCAGGCTTTGTCAAGCCAGGCTCTTTCAGGCAGCAGCTTTTAGCAGCGCAAGTGCCCTCATGCCCACCAAGCCCATCAGCCCCCCACCAGCTCCCGCACAGGCTGCATTTCTCAGATGCTTTTAAAAATACCCATGGAAAGCAATTTGCAGCTTTGAGCTCGGGGCTCACAGCACATCCAGCACCCACCCCACCTCAGCTCTGACCAGCACTGCCATTGCCACTGCACGAGCCGAGCACAGCCAAACCGGCAAATAAATCCCTCTCCAGAGGAGCCAAACCCACCCGCAGGAGCTGGCAAATGCAGACACAGGACCCTGGTACGTAGCTCTGTGAATGGGCACACCGCATCCTAGGGGTCAGGGACATCAGGGACTACACTGAGTTTGCCACAAAGTCTGCTCCCAGAGCCACCTCCCAGTGCCCTTGGGATCCAGGCAGTCTGCAAGAACAGCTGGAGCACATTGTCTCGGATTTGGACATCACTGCCAGGGAGATTCTGGGTGCTTGTCAGAGTTCCTCCTTGTCTTCAGCCAGAGCCACATGGAGTTTCCCAGGGGTCCTTGTCAGAGTTCCTCCATGTCGTCATATCATCCTCCAAGCTCCTGGAACAGGAGGGGCTGCGGAGACATGTGCCTTCGCCCCTTCTATCCAAGCTGGCCTTGAACACTTCCAGGGATGGGGAATATCTCCCATGAAATGAGCAATTGTTCCGCTATCCTGCCATAGGCAGGGGTGCTTTCCACTAGACCAGGTGGCTCCAAGCCGATGGAATTAAGCACAGAATCACAGAGTGATTTGGGTTGGAAGTGACCTTATAGACCATCAAGCCTGACAGATCCACAGATCCCATCACCACAGCTTCTAGCCCCCATTTTCCAGCTGATGCAAACAACATCCTCCCTATTATACTCCCTGGCATAACCACACGTTAGCCAGGCTTTAGCCTCCAGGTGGTTCTGCTCAGAGAGGAGGGGGAAGGCATTTTAAAGAGAGTGATTTCATGTTGCAGCAGAGACAGATGCCATGAGTGATGTCAGGGTGAGGGATGAGTGTTCTTAGACCCCTCATCCACTCAAAGTGGCATTAAAAATGAGCCCTGGTCTGAAAAAGCAAATGGAGGTAATCAATGGGGAAGGGGATGGGGGAGTCACTCACGGACTCGACCTGACCCCTAATGGGATTTTCCCTGCTCCCCATTCTCTGCAGGGCTCTGCTGTGTGTTTTTAACCATCCAAGAGGGTGGGTGAAACCTGTCCATGAGCCACCCCGGAGTGCTCATCACCCTGGTATCAGGCTCTGCTGTCGCCCGGCACTGTCTGTGCACAAATAATTATGGTGACTCACCGGAGGGAAGGAAACCATCCTTCCACCCTCCTTTCCCCATGCCTTTCAGTCCATAGCTATTGTTACAGGAGGTCAGCAGAAAACCAGAGCTGGTGGCTGGATTTAAACAAACCCCCCAGAATTCACATTTTTTTAACCATCCCCAATTCCCATTGCCTCAGGTGGTGCTGTAACCCCAGCTTGGCCAAAACCCTGGAACCAGCCACCCCCTCTGCACTGGAGGGGGCTTGATTCTGGTTGCCCGGAACTTGTGGGGTAATCCTACACCTCCCGCCTGGCAAGAGGGAGCAGAAGGGTCTCACTGCGTGCCTGGGCTTCGCCCCTGCCAGCAGCAAAGGATGGAGCTGTACTCGCAGTCACACTCTGTGAGGGCACAGACCCAAATCTTGCAGAGCACAGGAGCAGTGCCAGCAGTGAGGGCTGACAGAGCCCCTCCACAGTATAACAGGGGTATACAAGAAAAGGCAAAAAAAATCTTCATGGCATCAGGGCCATGAAGTGACAAACAAGTCCAGGAATGGAGGCAAAAAGCACTAAGAATACAGAAGTTGTAAAAAAGGGGCTCTGGGACACACTGATCCCCAGCTACAAAGCTTCTAAAATGTTTAGTCTCTCAGCTTGGAGCCTTCCCCTGGATGGTTCTATCTGAGTTTACAGAATGTGTTCTGGAGAGGACCTTGTAATTAGCATATCTATCAGAAATTCCCTAATGAGAGGCTCGAGTGAGCCCCCCTCCCCAAGCACCAAAATGCACACTGCAAAATGCACCCCTAAAAGATCTGGTATAACATAGATTTTACAAGGGATTTTACCTTGGTATTTATTTTAAGGATCCTCAGGTGCACGCGTCCAGGTCAAATAATGGGACTGATGCCTTTTCCTGGTCTTAAAATCAAGAGTCATACACGGTTAGAAGGGAATCAGTCCCTTTGTGTGAGACACTGGTTGGTCCTGCCTGGATAAGATGGGTTGACATGAAAGGGGCATGGCAAGATGCTGCTGTATCCAACCTGGCACTTGTGCTAAGGTACAAAATCTCATGCGGGGTCTCTGCACCCCAAGACAAGCAATGTGACCCAAATATCCCCCATTTTAAAGATTGGGCTCCATCCAAGACCTTGGCACCTGTGGTGAGGCTTTCCCTGGGCAGAGAGGGGGTCCCCCATCTCCCACAACAGCTGAGCTGTCCTCTGGTCCCCTTAATGTGGGAGAGACCCACTCTCCTGCAGCTGCCTGACGTCTGTTTTTCCCTAGCAAAGAGCAGAAACCGCATGGCCCAGCCACTCCATCAGTGGGAATTACCCACCCAGCCCATTCCCAGTTCCTTCTTGTGCCGGCACGCAGGGTGGGTCCAGACCCCCGCCTCAGCCAGGGGCTGGTGGGTTCCCACTGCTGCCACCTTTTGTGAGGAAGAGAAGCCGCAGGGCTGGTCACGCTGCGGGCTGGGAGCTGCCCTGTTTGGTGGTGCAAGGGAGCTGTGTTTGGGGGGCACGGACAGACACAAGCGGGTGCCCCTTGTCGGGGCCGCAGGTGCTGTGCGAGGGGTGAGAGCAGAGGCCATGTGTGCCTGGAGCAGCTCGCGGGTGTGATGTGTGTGGAGCAGTGCGTGTGCAAGCTGTGCAAGTGAGGGAGGGCAGGGAGCCAGCAGCAGGAGCAGGGTTGGGTATGCATCGGCTGCTTGTGCCCAAGCAGAAGTAAGCCAGGTATGAGTCTGCACTGGGACCAGCAGAAGTAAGTGTGCACCAGGAGGGAGTTTGCACTAAGGGAAAGTGTGCACAGGGGTGAGCGTGCAGCACATGGAAGGTGTGGGATGTAGCACTGAGTGAGTGGGAGCGAGGGGGCGCTTGGGGTGAGTGGGCACCCAAGTGCGAGAGCACCGATGGAGCCAAGCATCGTCAGGTGAGAGCTGGGCACCCCGGCCGCTGCCCACGAGGGTGGGGTGTGTGCAGCTGCGCTCTACTCCGTGGTGTGCGTGGTGGGGCTGCTGGGCAACGTCCTGGTCATGTACGACGGCACGGGCCCGCAGCGGGCCAAGAACGCTACATCCATCCTCATCGCCATCGTCATCACCACTGCCACCCCCTGGGGCAACGGCACCGCCTGGGTCCCCCTGCCCGAACACGGGGTCAAGCTGCCTACGGATGTGACCATGGATGTGCCCGCGGAACTGCCATCCGTGCTGCCCACGGCGCGGTGCTCGGATGCGCCCGGCGGTTCCAGCGGGGCCCACGGCCGCCCGCGGGCCATGGTCCCGGCCCGCGCGGGTGCGGGAGGCGGCGGCGTCACCGGCCGGGAGCGGGGCTCGAACCGGCGAGCAGGGCCGCCCCCAGCCCCACGTGGCGTGGGGGACACGCGGGTTTATAAAGCGTATCTGGGGAGCAGGCAGGGAGAGGGAGGGGTGCAGGCGGGGGGGGGGCTGGGGGCGGGCGTGGAGGAAGGCGGGGACGGGGGGGACAGGTAGGGAGCAAGGGGGAGAATAGCAGGCAGGGATCTGGGGAGCAGGCAGGGATGGGGGGAAAAGGGAGGGGAGGGGAGGGAGGGGAGGGGAGGGGAGGGGAAAGGTGGGCGCAAGGAGGGATCAGGGATGGGGAGAGAGAGCGACAGGCTTGGGGGAGGGGAGGGGAGGGGAGGGGAGGGGAGCTGGGGAGAGCGCGGGTCAGGCAGGGGCTGAGAAGACAAGAACCGGGAAGGAAGGCTGGCGCAGGCATGGGGGAGAGAGCGACGGGGGAGAGACAGGGATTGGGGGTTGGTAAGACAAGCAGGGAGGGGAGGTAGAGGCCTTTGCCGGCTCCGGGGATGGGCGACAGGCAGGGACGGGGGGGAGGCAGGAACCGGGAGGATCGATCGCACTTCCCCTCCAGTTCGGGAACCCCCAGATGCTCGGGGCCGCCCTCGAAGGGGCTGTTTGTCCCCTGCTTTCTTACAGACAAAGAAAACCCAAAACAGTCGTAGCGCCGGAAGAAAAAGCAGAGGGCAAGGGGGAACTGGAGACACCCCGGCTTTGCTTTGTGGACAAGCCCCAAACCCATCCAGCACCCTCTAACCCGACAACACATGGTGGGGAGAGTGAAGGAGAGTCATCCCACAATATCCCTCTTGAATTGCCCTGCAACATCCTCCCAAGACATTCTCAGCACCACCCCCAGCATCCCTACTTATTCCCTCCCAAGAATTCCTCCTAAATCCCCCCAACATTGCTCCCCAAATCCCTCCTCAGCATTCCCGCATCTTAAGCCCCCCGGAATCCTCTTCAGCACCACCCGCTAAGCAGGTGCTGCTGCTGGGTCTGTGTTTGCATCTTCACTCTGCAGCATCTCCCTAAGCTGGCAAGGATCCTTGGAAAGGGGAGGGTGACCCTCAACATCCCACAAAGCCCAGCTCTTCAGCTTTGCAGACCCTGAAAAGGGGGAGCCTTGCCAGAGGAAGGCAGTCCTGCCCCATGTGTGGGTACTCACAGCCTCCACATCCAGTGGGGCTCCAGGAAAAATAAGGCTCCTGCCTCGGGCACAGGACAATGAATTAATCCATTCCCAAAGCAAATAGGAGCTGGGGACACCCCAAAAGCCAAATGTACCCAAAATTGTAGCAAATCATCCTCTCTCTCTGAGCCACTTCTGTCCCAGGATTGAACAAGCTGCTGGCCTCTCCTCCATGTCCTGTGTCCCCTGCTCAGTCCCTCTGGTCAGCACTGCAGGAGTTTGATGCTGGCAGAGCTCTGCGCAGACTGAATACCCCATCTCCAAAAGCCATTAATTCCCTCCTGGGCGTTTTTATGAGGCTCTTGACGAAATGTCTGGATGCTTCCTGCCTCCCTGCTCAGGGGCCCTGTGGGACAAAGCCAGGACCATGGCCACCTTATTAAATCTATTATTCTGTTTAAATCCTGTATTCTGGACGCTGGGAGAGATCAGCAGCCGGCCTGCGTCAGAGCTGGGCACAGCAGATACTCAACACCAGAGAGCTCCTCAGCCACGCTAAAAGCTATTTTACACTCCCCAACCTGATGTTTCCTTCCAGGGTCAGTGTGAGGGCTCTGGCCATGCCGGGAGCCAAGTGAAGGGATGAGTTCTCTTCCAGGACGTGTTTGCTGGAACCTGCCAGGATGATGAGTCTTTTGCAGATAACCCATTGGAAAGTTTATTTTTAACATTCCAGCTGAAAAAAATTTATAAAGAAATGCTGTAGCTGAGCTGAGGCAGGCAGATGAACACAGAAGCCCTTTAAAGATTTTCCATTTGCTTTATGTGTCCACTGGTTTGAGAACTCCATCTATGGCAGCAGCTGGGCTTGGCAGCTGGAGCAGCAATAGCTGAGACACTGCAACAGGGTGATGGTCTCCCCTCCAACATGCCTCCTCTGCCTCAGTTTCCCCAATGACAGAATTCCCAGCACCAGTTCTGGGGGTCAGGACCTGCCAGACCCACCAGGCTCCATAGCCAGGGCCTCGCCACCCTCCCAGGGAAGATAAAGTGGCATCGATCAAACTCAGGATGCACCACCCTGGCCTTGGAGACTTCCAAGGATGGGGCAGCCACAGCTTCTCTGGGCACCCTGTTTCCAACCCCTGCCATGAGTGGGGACACCTTCCACTATCCCTGGCTGCTCCAAGCTCCATATCCAAGACCACAGAATCACAAAGTGGTTTAGACTGGAAGGGAGCTTAAAGCTCATCCAGTAAGGCATTGCCACAGAGAATTTCCTAAGAGAAGCAATCCTCGCAGGAGAGCAGGACTTGCTCACCACCTCAGTTTGATATATTATTTCTTTTTCAGGGTGTGGGGGAGAAATTAAGAGCCTCAGCTCAGCAAGCAAAGGAGCAACATGAATTGTGCTCCTCGACAGCCTCAGCATTGCTTTCTGAGTAAATCAAAGCACTGCCATTAGTGGCTCCAGCTGTAAATCCCCTTGGATGGACACAAATAAATTCCAGAGAAGAGGGTCTTCTCACCGTGAAATACACTGTCAAGTTTGCAGCAGTCCCATCAGAGCAGATTCACAGCACATGCACATTATTTTTATGTCCATTTTAATTAAAACTCATCTCCCCTGTTTCCTCCTCCATTAACCTCCAGAGATTGCCATGGATTTTGACTGGAGTCCCATCAGAGCAGATTCACAGCAAATTTCTATCATAGTTCTATACCTGGCAGAGCTGCCCTGGCTCCCACCTCAGCACAGGACACTGGAAATTATATCAAATTATCAAAATAGTTTTAGATATTTGTATTTTAGATATCTGTATTTCCCCTCTCTGCATCACAACTCTGAAATGTCACAGGCAGGACTCAAGCTGGCTGCCAAACTAAATCATTCCGTGATTCTATGAAGATAGACACTATGGAGGGGGAATAAGAAATGGAGTGGAGCAACCTGGTCTAGTGGCAGGGAGTGGAATTAGATGGGTTTTAAGGTCCCTTCCCACCCATTAAAAATGGAACACTTTCGTCTCTGGAAGTGTCCAAGGCCTGGCTGGGTGGAGCTTACTGAAAAGCCAATGCACCTGGTGTTCCCAGCACTGCTTCTTCAGACTTGGGGCAAAAATGAGAGCCCACGGTCTGACACTGAGGGCTGCTCCTCTTGCCAAAAACCACCCTCACCCCAAAATCCTGCTTGTGTAGCATTGGGAGGCAAGAGAGCAGCACAGGGACTGCAAGGGAAGCAGAGATGCTGAGCTCCAGGTCTGCGCAGTATTTGCTCTAAAAACAAAACCCTGCACAAAAAAGACCAGGATGCAGCACTGATGGTGGCATTTCAGCCAATCCCCATCCCCAGGATTGATTGCCTCCCACACCATGATCCCTCTCCCAGTTCCTGTTACACATCCTCCTATGGACAACACTGGAGGCTCCACCTTTTTGCACTGGCTCTGCTCTGCCCAGGTCTCCCAGGTTAGCCCAGATCTTACATGCCATCTCCAGTTTCCCATCTTTGACCTGGAAAATCCCATCCGCTCAGCCTGATGTTCACATGTTGTTTTCTGGGAGGTGCAGCACTTGCCTGGATTTCCAGCTTTGTGGGAGCCTGGATGGATGGATGGACGGATGGATGGACGGATGGATGGTGCAAACACAGCCCTGCTCTTTCTATAAGGGGAAGGATGGAAGGATGGCAGGATAGAAGGATGGATGGATGGATGGATGGAAGCAGCTCAGGGGGAGGAGGGGAGGCTGGTAAATCCCTCTGCAAGGGTTGATGCATCACTTGCTGACTACTTGGTGTTCTGAGTTGAGATGGGTGGGATCAGACCCTGGAGAATGGTGACCTCCCCCCCCCCCCCAAAGTGGTTCACCACAAGCTGAGCTCCATCCTGGTGCCCCCATCGGTGATTCTGCACATGTCCTGGCTCATCCTTAAAAATGAGGGGAGCTAGATGCCAATGCCCCCAAAACATCTCAGTTCTACAGAAAACAAAGTGATGTTTTCTGCTGCAATTCCCCAAGGTTGGTTACCAGTGCAGTTGGGCTGATGCTCATCAAGCACCTGGTCCATTCTCTCCCAAGCCGAGGAAGGGAAAGTGATGAGCCCTGGGGAGATGGGGGAGCAAAACACACAAATCAGCCCATTTTCCTCTTCAAGGCCGATTTATCTGGAGCTGTCAGTGTTCTTTGCAACAGCTGCCCCGCAAGGTATGAAAACACTCAGATATGTTGACATGGGAAAAAGAATGGTGAGGCAGAGAAGGATCTCATCTAATTTTAACTCCCCTGACGGATGGGCTTTGCTCCACACACAGTGCTGAGGAAATAAAGCTGCAAACCCCCCACCTCACATGCAGCCACACGGACTCAACCCAGACTCTGGCCATCGCAGTGTGCAAACACCCTGCCCTCAGAGACAGCCTCTCTGGGAGAGGGATTGTTTCCTGCAAGGTGGTGAGCAGAGATTTTTCCATCCAGCCTCTTTTCATGTCCCAATAACATCTCAGGGATACTGGTGGCATCACCCTCAAGAGATCACCGACCAGCGGGCATGGGGCAGGCTGGCACTGTCACCAGCTCGAGCCCAGCAGTGGGACAGCTCCAGCAGATGCATTCACCCTGTATTTGTAAGGAGCCCCGCTGCCCCCAGCCTTGGGTAGGAGTAACCCCTCCAAATAAATAATCATCTTTTTGGAGGCATTTTTCATGGAAAAGGATGAACCCCCCGTCCCTGTCACTGCCACGAGGCCAGGCACAAGCCTGAGTGAAGGAAAAGGGCTCATGCCCGTCCTTCCTTTGCTGCCAGCACAGCCTGGTGCCCACGAGCCATTCGCTATTGCTGTAGCAACAATCAGGGGAAAAGGCTCCCGTGGGTATTGAGTTCCCTGGGGATGGGGTGTGATTCCGCTGTCAGACAAAGGCAGCACAGAGGGGGGCAGTGGGGTGGTGAAAACACCTAAATAACAGTTCAGGCTTCCAGCTCCCCAAAATCCAGGGAGACACTGCCAGTTCCCAATCAGGGCGCTCCCGACGCGCATCGGATGGAAGCAGCGCTGCCACCTCTGAGCACCAGCTGAGGGGGCGCCCTGGATCCCCCCCTTCCCACGATGGTTCATTTATGAGATGACTCACAGGCTGTTAATTTCCACCAGCAGCAAAAAGCTTTATTTTTGCAGCCCAGCTCTGTCTGGGAGCAGCATCCCCTGCTCCCAGGAAAAACCCAGCCCCTCGGTGAGCCCAGGGGTCACATTGACACCAATTCCATGTCACGACCAGCCCCAGGCACCAGGACACATGGTCCCCATGTCTCAGTCTCAAAGGACGTCCCGTGGTAGTGCTACATGTGTGTCTGTCCATGTGCACGGGGTCCTTGGCCCCCCATCCACAGGAGACAGACAAACAGACCTTAACCCTTGGGAAACCCAGCCCTACCACTCCTCTCTTGGGTCTAACCCCCATCATGCTGGTACAGTAACAGACACTGGCAAATCTCCTGTCAGACTTGTCTCCTCCACGAACAGGATGGTTGAAGGTGGCCCGAGGGGTTTAACCCCCATCTGGCACTGTGGCTTGGAGCTAAAAAGCTGCAGAAAATGTAACACTTACATGCTGAGAAGGAAACCCATCCCATCCTGGCACTGGCACCCAGGCCTGCGGGTCATGGCAGGACCATCCCCCCTGCTTCCCCAACATCTCCAGAGCCCTCCAAGGAGGTCAATCAAAAAGCTGAACAGCCACGTATCAGAGAGAAGCAGGATTGCAGCTGACCTGGATTCCCAACATCAAAGACAAGACCCGCTATCCCCGGGGTCTGAGTCCAGAGCAAGAGGCACATAAGCTGCGCTCTCCGATTTGGCACAGTTCAGCCCCAAACCAAATCACCCCACGGACTTTTGCAGGAGCATGAAGAAGTGGAGGGAAGATCAAACCTTCCTGTGATTTTCCACCAGATTTCCACTGAAAGGAGGTTTCCTGTCCTCTCCTGATGCCTCCAGATCCAAATCAGTCAAATCTCAATCCTTCAGCCCCAAACCAAAACTGATAGAGAATGACTGGCACAAAAACACCCTGTGCCTCCACATCTTGGGTCCTGGCCAGGATATGGAGAGCTCCAAGATAATCAGGAAAGAGCCTTAATCACATGTTTAAAACACCGGACACGCTGGTCCCTGTGCTGCCCCACAGCCAGGGCAGCTGCCCCGCCCAAACCAAGCATCCTGTCGTAAACCTGAGCATCACTTCGGGACCTGCTGACTGTGAGCCCACACTGTGAGGGATTCCCTGAAACAACTCCTGCCTTCAGGACCTGCTGAGCATCTTCAAAACCTCCCAGGAGTCCATCACACCTCCTGACGTCCAGGACCAAAGCCATGCAGGTGAGGGATGCTGCAGCCAAAGGAAAAATCCTGAGGTTTACTGAGCTTTTTGGAATGAGCCCTGCCCCAGTGCTGAGCCATCCAGCCTGGCTCTGGCCGATCTCAGCTCCTGAGCCCTTCAGAGCTTGATCAAACTGTCCTGGGTGTAAGCAGGCAGCTGGTGACCAAAGAGCTTTGCTCTGTCTCTGGCCACAGCTGCAAACAAGTGATGCTGTTGGCTTTTCTGCTGGAGATCCAGCTCAGACAAGTCAGGGATGAGGAGGAATCCCTGGAGGCAGCTGCATCAGGGGCGGCATCACCAGGAATGCCCATCACCAACATGGTATCATGCTGGGAACTGAAGCAAAGCAAGATCCCCAGTGCTGATAAAGGGCTGGAGATGCTGCCCTCCCTGGGTGCTCTCCTAGGAGCAGCCAGGACAGACGGGAGCAGGCACCTGGCCGTCTCGGAAAAATACAGCATTGGGCAGCCACCATCTGTGTCCCTGTGGATGGAGGGCTGGCAGAGTTTCTGCCCCATGGCTTGGCATTGCCCCTGGCAGCAGGGAGGGAAGCAGGTGGCTGTGCCATCCCACCTGCCCTCCAGAGGCTCCCAGTGCTGGCTGATGGACTGGGAATGCTTCAACTCCTTTTCCTGATGCCTCTTGCTTTTCCCTGGGTAACACCATGACCGTGGAAGACTCTCGTGGCAGGGTACAAACAGAGCCAGAGATTTCCTCTAAGACCCAGCACTGATGGGTCTGGATTGGGAGCCCAACCCCAGGATGGCAAAGCATCCAACATTGGGGGTGTCAGTGGCGAGCAGCCTTTGCTGTCGCTACTCCTCTTCCTCCAGCTCTTTCCTGTTCCCTGTCCTCATCTGCAGGCTGGAGAGGCTGGAGGAGGAGGAGCTGCCTTTGACGCTGGGAGAGGCTGAGCGCTCAGAAGAAGAAAGAAAAGAGGGAGAGAAATCACCTTCTCTGATCAGCTGTCTGAGGTTCGGGAGGAAGATCCAGCACGTGTACAAGATACAGGGGGTGAAAGAGGGGGTTTTGTGCCTTACAATGACGTGGCTGGAGTCTGCCCTGGCTTCCTGCTAGGCAGGAAGAGTGGGAGAGGGTAATCAGAGAGGAAATCTTCCCTGAAAATGTCTTCCCAGAGCAGAGGCATTCAGGAAGGAACCCAGCGGGTTTGCAGCTCTAAAAGGGGTCTTAAGAAAAAAAAAATTACCTCAATCTGATAGTCTTCATTTAACCACAGGCCGGGCTGGCCAAGTGCTCCTTGGGGACAGCCCAGCTGAGGCTGTGGAAGAAGAGCTGTTCCAATCATTAAATCATCGCTTTCAATTTTTCCTTATTACTAGGGATGTTGGCACTTTGTGTTTAGAAAATATATATCTATATTTAGATAGGCAGACAGATATAATATTGCTCTTTTAAATCCTTGTGTTTGGCTCCCAGCTGCTTCACCCATCTTGGGAGCCAAGTATCTATTGGCAGAGCATTTCCTTCTGCCTAAGGCTTTCATTGGACATCAGTTATTAGCTGAAACCTTGAGAGAGAGGAAAAAAATCTGTTTCCAGCTGTTTCCTCTCCATATAAGGCCAAACCTGACAGCAGGAAGGGATTTACACATCAAACATCCTCTCCCTCAAACTGCTGAATTTTATCTAAAGCCAACACCTCCCTGAGCCAGGGCTGCTCCTGACGTGGCTCTGCCTCTAGCCAAGAAGGGCAAGTTAAAAACCCAAAATTATAAAAAAAAATCCTTTAAATCAACAAACCTGGGAAACTGTGGCCACCCCCAAACAAGTTTTGCTCCCTACTGTGCCATGGGAGGGCACCAGTCATCCTGCCACATCCATATGGATGTGTTGCTTCTCAGTGGGGACAGGAGGGCAGCTGGTGGTTACAGGCAAACACTGCCTTCCTTCATCCCTGGCAACATTGCTGCTCCAGTGCTCAGGCTGATGGGAAAAAAATCCACTCTGGGATTGGGAATTAGGTTGGAGCATCACCTTGAAACTCTAGTTGTTAATGGAGTGCAATTATTAGTAGAAGGGAGGAGGATGGGTCTTTCCATCCTGTTGGGTGGGCAAGAAGGGCCTCATTTATGAGAGAAATGGGAACGCTTAGCCTAGAACTCCCTTTGGCACCCACCCCCAGCTCTGGTCCCACAGCCTCAGGAAAGAGGGGATGTTGTTAAGAGGAAAAAATTGCTTCGCTCAGAACACATCTTGGTTACAGCAAGGAATAGAAAATTGTGAGTCATCCAGGCCCTCCGAGGGCTGTGCTTGGATACGGAGAAGGTAGAAGCACAAGGCGGTGGAGATGCAGAGCCCAGGGAGGAATCGTTGGCTAATGCCCTGACATCTCTGCCGTGGCAGGTAAATGTGACATTTTCTCGTGGCAGAAGAGATGTTTGGAATATAAAAACTCCTGGCCTGGTTCAGCCACCCATCCCTGCTGTTCCTCAACGGTGCTCCCTCTGCCCAGCCATTTTGTCAGCGAGGCTGTGACGCTCCATTTGTCCTCGCATCCCTCTGATCCCTACACCACCCTCCCTGGCTGTAACTCGGGATGAGGGCACTAATTGCACTGGGGAGATGCGTGTCATGCTGCCATGCTGGGGCTGTGGGGAAAGGGGCGACAGAGCAGCCATGGAGGAGGCACCTGCTGCAGCTCGTGCAGAGCAGCCCTGCCTGGCATGGCATGTAATTAGTGAACCAACTGCACCCGCCACAGATTCCCGACTCTGGTAGGGTCAGCAACCATCAGGGAAGCCAAATGCTAATTAATAGCACTCCAGGAGCTGTGCCACCGCCGGCCACTCGCAGCAAGCCCATTACCCACAGCAGCCA
Organism: Corvus cornix cornix; assembly: GCF_000738735.6. NCBI lineage: Eukaryota > Metazoa > Chordata > Aves > Passeriformes > Corvidae > Corvus > Corvus cornix. Next base: position 852,806 of record NC_046352.1, on the reverse strand, counting down.
ATTTAACCGCCTTGTCTTTCCAAAATGGGGATATAAATAGCTCGTCCTGTAACGATGCCATTACTCTCAGCTCCTTCCAACACTGGAAGGCCACAACTAGGTGACCTCAAAGCCTCTTTTCCAGGCTGAACAATCCCAACTGTGTCACTCCAGACCCTTGTAAATAGTCCCTCTCCACCTTTCTTGTCAGCTCCTTCAGGCATTCTTCCCAATATCCCATCTAACCCTGCCTCTGGCTGTGGAAAGCCATTCCCCCTTGTCCGCAGCCACAGCTGCTCTGGGCACCCTGTGCCAGAGCCTCCCCCCCCTCACAGGGAAGGATTTGCTAGACCAGGTTGCTCCAAGCCCTGTCCCAAGCTGGCCTTGGACACTTGCAGGATGGGAGTGTGAGGGGACCTTAAAAGCTCATCCAGTTCCACCCCCTGCCGTGGCAGGACACCTTAAGCTCTTCCCCCAGCCATATCTGTGCCCCCTTCCACAGTCACAGAATCACAGAGTTTTAGCCCCATGTCAATTATTTATTGGGGAAAAATGCCCCAGGAGGGCAGGTTGGACAGGTCCCTTCTTGTAATGTCCCCAAGGTATCTTTCCACCTGCTTTGCACCATCCCAGAGTCTTCCAGGACTGGGCAGGCTTGTGTTGCAGAGGAAAAATGTTCTTTGCACATTTTCTAACCCTGATGGGGGGCTCATGGGATATTCAGGCTCATCCCATTCCGTGATCCTCTGCATCCAAAGGCGTATGGTTTAGGACAGGTCTTAGTGCAGGTAGAGCACCCAAGGTGATGGGAAGAGAGGGGCTAGTGCCGGGTGGCTGGAGGACAGAGCTGGTGAGCAGGGAGGGTTTGCTCTACAGATTAACAGGGAGCTCTCGGGCGCTCGGCAATTAGGAGCCGCAGATTAATCTTGAGTGATTTAATGAAATATTGCAGAGAAAAAAAAACACGTTGGCTTTTTGCCTGACACTTTTTTCCTCCCTGCCACTCCCTCAAACCGCACAAATTCCCATCCCCTGTGCTTCCCACATCAGTAGGTTGACCTATACAGACAGGATGGAGGAGACACCAGGGAAAAACTCCAATAAATGCTGTAAAACCCCCCATCTCCACGAAATACAATTTTTTCCTCACTTTCAGCTGGAATCATGCACACTCTTCCCTCTTTGTCTTTAGCTGAATAGGCAGAGAACTGAGCAAAGATCCCCCATTAAAAGCAAAAATGCAGAGAGGTTTGCTGAGTCTGCAGAGCTCTTTGATCTCAGCCTTCCTAAGATCACAGTGCATGGAAAATTACAGAGTATACTTTTCCTAAAGAAAAACCCTGTGCCCTTTTGTTTCCTGCAGCATCGAATGAAGCCCCAAACTGGACCCAAGCCTTTATTTCTAAAGTGAAATGTGTTGCAGGAATGATTTGTCAAGGTGTATGGCTGTGATCTGCAGCCCAGGCATTGTGATGATTAAACCTGAAAAAAAAAAAAAAAGGAAAATCAGTTTTCATCTGCAGTGTTTGCAGTCCATTGGAAAAATACTCTGAGCAAAGCCATGGATTTGAGCTGACTGGGTATTGCTTTGGTGTGTTTTTTGAAAAATTAGTGATTGCCCAGGACAGCCACATGATCCAGCCTGGATCTTCAAGCAAGCCTTCCTTTCTCTTTCATTGTTCTGCTTGATGTGAGTGATTCAAACTGCTTTGGAGCAGCTCGAAAAAACTGCTTAGCCTCCCAGTTCTGGTTCCAGGCCCAGGCTGGGATACAAATGGAATGGGGTATCTGGCAGGACACTCCAGGCACTGAATGACACACAAACAACACTGAAATAGGAGGGGCGGTTGTCAAAGGATGCAGTGGAATGGTGGTCTCGAAACACCTGGAGGAACCAGGCACCTCTGCTACAGGAGCAGGGGAAGATGGGGGATGCAGGACTTTGGGTCTGGATTCCTTAGCCAAAGCCTTCCAAACTCTGAGCTTTTTATTCAGCTTTTTGTTTTAATAAACCCCTAAGCATTGGTTTTCCTAAGCACAAGGTGCTGCAGCTGCTGCACTTACTTTGAGCTGTGGCTTAGCCAAAGCCTTCCAAACTCTGAGCTTTTTGGGACTTGATGTTAAGTGAAGGCAAGAGCTTAGAGAACCTAAATTTTTTAGGGAAGGCAGAAATGATGCAGAGGGTGCTGTAGGGGTCAGGGGTAGGAAACAGCCCTGCTCAGGAATTGGGATGACTTCCTTTACGGGTGATGTCATGGGGTGATGCTCAGCATGGTGGGCACAGGGCAAGGAGACAGCCCTGCGATTCAGATCTCCTGGGAAAACTACCCATCACTCCCACCTCCACATCATGACTGCTCTCATTTATCTGGTGAAAGCCACAGGCTCTCGACATGACTCACTTTGCTGTAGTCAGTAGACAGTAATGATCCCTTAGGCACAGGCGCTCGCTGCCTCCCCAGATCTCAAACCCACATGCAATACTCTGTGACAAACTGAGCAGATTCCCCTGCCCATTCCCATGCTTACTTCCAATCAACAGGCTGGATGAGCTTTAAGGTCGCTTCCAACCCAAACCATTCCATGATTCCATGACTGGCAGCACAGGGCTTGGAGCAACCTGGGATAGTGGAAGGTGTCCCTGCCCGTGGCAAGGGGTGGAAAGGTTGCCCCTGAGCAGCTGTGGCTGCCCCATCCCTGCTAAGTGTCCAAGGCCAGCTTGGAAGCAGTTTTGGAGCCGGTCTTTACCTCTCTGTGTGGGTCCCAGTGCTCCTGCTGTGCACTTGGGCTTCTTGGAAAGGAAGTAGCTGGTGGTGGTTCGTGTCTCTGAACTGAACTGAATTTCCTGTCCATCACCAGGATGGCTGATCCTGGAGGGACCTCAGCCAGGGATTCCCAAGCACCACCAACCCCCAAAGCACAGTGGCAGGACTCTGTGCACAGGATGAGGCGGAAGTGGCGTACAACCCCATTTCCCCATTCTCTCACTTTATGCAATCTTATAACTCCCCCTTGGCCCCCGTCCCGCATTTTTCCAGCCTGAGAAAAAAATCAGCACTTTTGCTGTTCTGTGGTTTCCTTGGCCATTACTCCAGCCTCCCAGCTCGCCCACAGCACAGGGCTTTGCCGGCTGCCCTTCTCCCACAGAATCTGGCACATGGCCAGTTTTACTTTGCAATCCTGGCTTGCCAGGGGTCACCTCCCACCAGACCATATCCCTTCCCCAGGGACTGCCTCAGCCACCTCAGGGACACCCCTGTTCCCCCACAGAGTGTCCAACCCCAGCCAGGCTTCCCCCGTGAGAGGACAGCCACTACAGATGCCAGTCTTCTATCTGATGGAGTTTTTTATACTCAACCTCCAACCTGCAACACTTTAAATACCCAGTGCCACATCGACACATCTTTAAATCCCCTCCAGGATGGTGACTCCAGTGAGATGCTCAGATCATAGTCCAACTGCCACTCCCACTACTGCCAAGCCTGCCACATGACCCCCTGTCCCCTGCCTCTCCCTGCCTGTCTCTGCACGAATCACAGAATCATTTCAGTTGAAAAGACCTCTACCCACCCTGAAGCTCCAGGTTTGGATGCTCCAAAGCTTCACCAGAGGTTGTGCCACTCTGGGCTGGTCGTGACCCATGCAACGATGGAGAGGCCCTTACGGTCCCGCCAGGGTTGATTTGCAGGCAGGAGGTTCAGACAAGAGCCCTCAGGGCCTCCTGTCACAGCTCCAGCCCCACCGTGCTGGAGAGGTGAACCATGGCTGCACCAGCAAATGCTAATACTGGTTCCCCCTGCTTCAGCACTCCAGCTCTCTCTTGACTGTGGGGAAGTGGGCACTTCAGTTCTCATTTCTCATCACATCCCTCAGCCTGGCGAGGAAGAGGAGCAGGAAGATCCCTTGCAGCTGCCCCTCCTGCCAGAGGTTCCTGGAGCTTTCCCCTCTCTCCTCCCCAAATGATGGTCCCCTCCTCCCCTCCACAAACTGGGGACTGAGCCCCCCAGGATATCCTGCCATCCCCTCCCCAACCCCTCAGCTCCTGTGTGTGTGTGTGTTGTGTGTGTGTATTTAAAAAATCCACTTCCCCAAACTTTCAGTCCCAGGCTCCATTCCCCAGGCTGAGCCTCTGACCTGCTCCACAGGAAGGGCACAGACGTGTGGCACAGTGGGGTGCCACTGGGGCAGGGGACAGTGAGGGGCTCTCTGGTATGCAGCTCTTAGAACTTATGGTGCTGAGGAATGCTCCGCCCTCTGGAGGGGTGCAGTGTGTGTCCCCTGCAATCCATGAAAGGGTGTCCCCCAACACCCAGGGAGAGCTTTTCCACTTGCCTGGGCTGGAGCCAAGCAGGCGGAAGGGGAGAGGCCAACTGGGGAGCTGGGAGAGCAGAGGCTCCACTGACGTGGATGTCCCCAGAGGAAAATGTCACCCTCTGCCCCCTCCCCAGGTTCCCTGGGAAAATGCCGGACTCAACATGTTACGATGGATCTCCTAGCATCCCTCTGTGTCCTTCTGTCCCCCTCATTTGAATCTATATTTTTTGCAGTTCAGTCTAATAAGGTGTTTAGTGATACCAGAGGGATCCCAGCTGCCCCCAGGGTGCCTCAGGGCACGTTTGCCTGGGACAAGGTTGAAATGGGGGAATAAACATCAGTGTGACCTTGAGCTGTGAGGGGAGCACAGCAAGGGCAGGACTGGGACTTTATGCTTGTGACAGTGCGTGTGGCTGCCAATTAAGGAATATAGCGGATTGTAGGGGATCTCTCTGGGCTGTGGTGCTCGTTAGAATGCTGAAGTGATTAATGAGCCTCCAAGGCAATAACTTGGGTGCTAAACCCTCTGTGTTTGGGATCCTCACCACCCTGAGCCCCCCTGAGAGAGTAATGTTTTAATCTTGGGCTGAGGTGTGAATTTTTTCACAGGCAGTGCCATTTGCAGCCAGCTTGTGTGAGCCAAAGTGTGAGAGCAGAGAAGGATGGTGAAGCTGTTAATTAACTATCATCCGGAAGGTCATGGTGACCATGGGTGACCATGGATGGGGGCTGAGGTGCTGTTCTTCATGCCAAGCCCATCCCTCGTTACCACCAGCCTCTTCCAGTGGCAGTGAGGTCTGATGGGGACATCAGGACCAGCTGGAGACATCCCTTTGGCTACAGGAGTTCTGGGGATGGAGCTTGTGGCACTGCCCCATGGCAGGGCAGAACTTCCACCAACGCTGGAAGGATTTTCCAGGTACAAGGCACTGGTGATTAAAGAACTTTAAGGCTGGAACAGTTCCCTGGCTTGGTCTGGATGCTGCAGGCAAAATCCATCAGCCCCAGCCTGGGATATAATCATGGCTTGATGCTCATCTGTCACCTGAAGCTCCCAGCTCGAGCCTCCAGGTCCTCCAAGATCCCTCACCAAATTCCGACACGTATCTCTATCTCTGCAGCACAGACTGTTTCCTAAGGTGGGTCTGGGACTCCTGTCTCAAGTTTATAAGGATGGCAGGGAGAGGAGTGAGGAAAACCCCTCCCAGCCAGAGTAATAAAGGTGTGAAGCTCTGTGACAATGGACCATCATCCTGGCTTCAAGGCACTTGTGTCCCAGAAAAAATAGGGGACATGGAGGGGACAGGATGGTTGCTCCAGATGCTGTTGGGATGCCGCCGTGTCCCTCTGGGAGAGGGCCAGGTTTTAACCCAAACACCTTCTTCCTCACCTAAGTGCACACAGAGGGAGATTTGGGAGCAGGAGAGACACTGCCCCATGGACATGGGCTATGCCTGGGAGCTGAGGGTAAGGGAGACTGGTACAACCTGGGCAGCATGTCCTTCCCTGAGAGAAATCTGGACTTGGATAAATACCTGCCCTTTGATTGGGGTGTGCTGGGATCCCACTGGGATCAGACTCATTCCTGGACCGGCTCCCTCGAACATCCTGGGGAGCCAGTGCTGTGACACCATATTGGGCAGCTGGGGTGGGGAGGAGGGTGGCTGGGTGGCACCAGTCCCTGCAGTTCTGCTGACGCTGCCGGCGATTGGTCTGGAGGGAACGTGGTGCAAGACAAGACCTGAAGTCGGGCTTTGGGGACTGGGTGAGGGCTCACCACCTGCCCTGGGCTCTGCTTCTATCTGGGGAGAGGCTCTGGGCAACCCGACCCTTTCCTAGCCTTCAGAGGTGGCAGAGCCCAGCCCATGACAACATTCGTGCTGTGCAACGAGTGTGGGAACCGCTGGAAGGTCTGTAACCGTCCTCTGCTGAGCTGGTGTGCTGCTGCTCCACCCCAGGTACAGACGCGCAGCGCCGACGCACGTACAACCAGGTCAGGCCTGGTCCCCAGGAGACCCTGGTTTGGGGCACACCAGAAGGCCAAGACAGCGGCACCGTCACCGACTCTTCCAGTGCGGCAAATGCAGGAAGAAAGAACTGATGAGCTGAAGAAGCTGCGGAATGCCATGACCCAGGAGGCCATCCGGGAGCACCAGATGGCCAAGAGCCATGGCCACACTGACCCATCCGGGCCAATGCCGGTGCAGGAGATGGCCAGTGCCTCCAGCAACAGAGAACAGGATAATCCTGGTTTGGGAGAGGATGGGGTACTTGGCTGTGCTGGAGGTAGCAGTTTTAGTTTGAGGATGGAGTGATTTTTTTGCCTGGGTGGGTCTGAGCCTCCAACCAGGGTCCACAAATCAGGGTCCTCAGAAGCCCAGTTTCAGGGAGACAGGATCCGATCTGGCTGTGGGATATCACACTGGCAGGAATCAGGCTGGAGAGTCCCCATTTGTCCTCGGAGAAAGCTGGCAGCACTGCCGGGTCCCCTCAGAGCCCTACAGACCCCAGCGCATCACAGGGGTTGTCCCAGCACGTCCCTGTCCCACCCCGGTGCTGGATGAGGCACAGAGAGCATTGCTCATCCATGCTGCCTCCGTGCTGCCCACGTGCTGGGTCTTGCTTGGTGCTGTCCACAGTGCCTGCCTCATCGCCCGCATGACTGCTGAGGTGGGAAGTGAGGTGGTGGTGCCCATGGATCAACCTGAAGGACCCCAAGAACCCTGGTCTGCGGAGGAACTTGCTGTGCGGGGCCATTGACTTCCAGGAGCTGAAGAGCACAGACATGAAGTATCGCAACCGGGTGCGGAGCAGGATCAGACCACCCAAGCTGGCATCTCCTCACCTTGCCCCCTTGATTCCTTGACAGACCCCACATATTGCTTCATCGCCCCACTGAGATCAGCCACCTCCACATGACCATTGGCCCTGGTGGACAGCCCTGGATGTTAGACATTCCAAGGCAATGCAAAGTCATTTTCCTCTCCACATCTCAAGCTGTGCACCGTGAACTTTTGTCCCAGCACAGGGCTTGGTGACAGTCCCTGAGGTGACAGCTTCAGGCTACATCAACCTGTCCATATCCCTGTTCTTTGGGAGGAGAGGAGTAGACCGAGTCCTCTGGAACCAACCCCAGGGTGGTTCCCCTCCTGGGTGCACTTTTTGGTGCATCCCAGACTCTGAGCCACCTTTGCCTACCCCCAGCTCAAGGCTTGAGGTTCTCCTGGCAGCCCCCTGAGACGTATCTCCTGCCAGACCCAGTCTGTCACAACATCGAGGCTGTGCCATGCTGGCCGGGATGCCCGGGGAAATAAATCCAAACCCAGCCAAAGCTTTTTCCTTGAGCCTGCTGTAGGTGCCTCTTAGTGCGGGGGTCTGTGTGTTCCCCCCAGGCCCCTCTGGTCGGGGACCTGTCTTCATTAGAGGATGCTGAGGCTGAGGCTGGAGCTGATGCTGAGCAAAGCATCCCCTGAGCACCCGCGACAGAAGGTGACAGGCTCTGCTGTGCTCGTTGCCTGCAGAGGGAGCCCAGACCACAGTTGGGGGTCGTATGTGGGCTCAAGAGTGGTACTGGGGACCGGACAGGGGTGACAGGGACAAGCGGAGATTGAAGACCATATCCTTTGGGGCTAGGGGTCCCCAGGCTCCATCTGCGGGGTGGAACCTCTCTACCCTTTAGATGACTACAAGGAGTTCAGTGTCAACTGCGAGAAGATGGCATGAGATTTTTGGAGGAGGTACAGTGAGACCTGGCTGGTTTCACACCTGAAAGTCACCCCTAAGATGGATAAAAATAGGTATTTTAGGGATGGAGTGTCTGGGGCGAGTTCAGTGGGAGAGGTGGAAGTTGGTAGGGTCTCTGATAAGGGGGATGGACATGAAAATGCATCTTTGTAAGGTTCCGGGCTGTCTCTCCTATGGGACAGTCCTAGCGGGAGCATTCAGCCCCAAAAGGAAAGAAAAGCTGACGGCTGCACTCCGCATGGATGGTGAGCAGTTCTGGGGGGTGCTGGACCCCAGACTCTGCTTCCTGGCCCCCTGCTATCTCACGGGGGACTCGGTGCGGGACAAATGCATCGAGATCAGCAAGGCCAAACCTGAGATGCCACGAACCCCCACCAGCCCGTCCTTCTCTCCCAGCCCGCTGTGCCAGGACCCTGCCACCTGCCCGTCCCTCTCCATGTGCCCCTGCAGAGCCAACAGCAAGGAGGAAAGGTAGGAGAGACCCACTCCATTTCCAAGGGACCCCGGCAGGTCCCTGTGCTCTGTGGGCACCAGCCTCTCTCCAGCTCCCACTGGCTCCCAGAGAAACTCCGGTGACAGTCCCTGCCCCCTCTCTGGTGTCATCCCCACTGTCCCGTTCTGTGCCACTCCCAGGAGAGCATTCCTGTTGGCTCCCAAGTGCTCTCATCGATGTGCTGGTGCCTGAGGTCCTGCCACCACCCCTGATCCTGCCACAGCACTGGGATATTCCCTGGGAGAAGCAAATCCTCCCCTGGGGAGTTCTAGGGCCCCCTTGGGGATGCCCTGACCGTGGAGGGGGTGAGAAGAAGTGGCTGGGAGCACAGAAGAGACTGTCAGGGGAGAGGTAAGGAGGGGTGTCCCTGGGCAGCCTGGGGATGCGTCCTGCCAGGAGAGCCTCTGCTGACTCCAGGTCGTCAACCATCTCCTCCTCTTCCTCCCTGTGGTTGGGGGTGTGGACCCACCATCTGGTCCCAATCACTGCCCTCTGACATGGGGTTTAGAGGTGGGTGCTGGGCTGGGTGAAGATGGGAGAGGCCAGACCCCAGCCCCTCACTGGACCCAGTGATGGCCAGAGCCCCATTGCATCCTCCAAGAAATCACCTCTGGATGGCAAGAAAGGTATGCTGGGGTTGCTGAGAGCTTCTCTCCCTTCCTTTGGGCCTCCGTGGTGAAGAGAGTGATGGTGGGCTTAGGGAAGGGGAATGCAGATGGACAGACTCCAGCTCACAAGTTGCCAGACCTCACGCCAGGCTGTGCCAGGCACTGCCAGCCCAGGAGAGGCTTTGCTGGCAGCCTGGGCACCCAGGGCCACTCTGCCGATTCCAACCTGGAGAGGTACCTGCCAAAGGCTGCCCTGACTCTGACCCCTGCTCTCTCTGTCCCTAGGAAGCCCAGCAAGCCTGACTCTCATGCCACTGCTTATTTTCCCTTCTCTAAAGCTAATTATTCCTTGGATGAGGCCAGTTTGGACAGTGCTCACCAAACTGCCTCTGGGACAGCACCAGGGCAGTTTTTGGAGGAGGGAGAAGTGGCAGTTTTTGATTTATCCATCTCTGCCTACCCATGGATGCTGGCAGCACCTCTGGAGAAGAGGTGAGGGCTCCTGCCTGCTGTCGGGGGGCACGAGGTCAATGAGACCAACCTCTGCTCCAGTGAAGGGCTGAAGCACGGCAAGGATATGGCTGAGAAGCACAGGGAGAAGCACAAGGAGGAGAAGGACACAGATGGAGACAGGGAGAAGAAGAAGGGGCTGGATGTTTCCAGCTGCCACCCAAATTCCCCACCCCAGGATGCAGCTCTGCAGGTACCCTGTGCTGGTTTGGGCTGTGACTGTGACGCCACAATCATTCCCATAACCTGTAACCCAGATGCATGGGTTTGGATTTTCCAAGGGCTTGTTTTCACTCTGGGATAGAGTGGGATCAGTCCAGAGCTGGGATGTGCAGACGCCGGGGGAAGGCAAGAACCCCCAAAAGCCTCAATCCTCCCTGGGCCATCCCCGCACCTCAGGTGGTGGCCTCAGCCAAAATCCTCATCAAAAACTGGAAGCGGCTTCTGGGTGAGTGATCCCAGACCACACGGATCGGAGTGGCTGTGAACTCAGTGCGGAAACACTGCTCAGATGAAGCCCATGGGGTAGTTCATCCTGTGTCCTGTGCCAGCCAGCACATCCCTAAGGACGTGTGTACACCGGCTACACCATGACCATCCAGCTGCTCCAGGTGAGGGGGTTTGGGTGGGGGGACACCAAGGGCTCCTGTGGCTTCTCCCTGCTGCAGGAAGGGGCACTGGATCTGCTCAAATCCCTAGCCCAGGGCTGCTTTGGGTTCTCCTGTCATGCCTTTCCTGGTGCTGCCTGGAGCCTCCTTTGGGTGTGGGACTTTTCTGTCCGTGTGTTGACACAGAGGGTCAGGCATTCCCAGGGAGCAGCCCAGGTTTTTCTTGTGGATGGGGTTTTCCCAAGTTTTATGGGGCTTGTGTCCCATGGACCTTCACACCCCTGGGTGGAGGACACTGGGGTGTCCCCCAGAGGAGGAAGGCTCCATGCTGGACTATCTTTAGCCCAGCTGCCGCCGCAGGATGCAATGCGCTGGTGTCTGCTGCTGGGGCTCTAAATATACCAAGGACGAGGAGGAGGAAGAGAGGGAGTCCAGCCCCTCAAGGTGGGACTCCATGGAGCTGGGTCCCAGTGGCGGGGGATACCTGGGAAGCCAGGATCCAGCTAGAGCACGGGAATGTCCCTGCACCCATCAAACCAGGGGGGTCTGACCAGGGGTCAAGGGACAGGGGTGCTCCACAGCTTTCCTGCTGCACTTTGGGATGGGACAGGGGATGCCAGTGCTTGGTATCAAACCAGATCCCATGGCTCTGCTTGCTGCCAGGAATTACAAGGGGGACAAGGGACAGGGGTGCTACAGCGTCGCTTTCCAAGCTTGGTGCAGCAGCCCTGTCCCCTGGCTCTCCCCACTTTAAAGCTGTGACCCCTGGGGTGACCCGTTTTTGTGGTGGGGAAATGAGGAATGGGTACAGGCAGAGCTCCTGCCTCCTCTGGGTGGGGAAAAAGTCCCGGTTGCGCCTCAAAACCCGGTCAGCAATCCCAGGCCCTTTGAGAAGCCCTCCGCGGCTCCGGCTTCCGCTTCTCGGCCTTTTTCGGCCTTTTTTCCTCTCTTCAGCTTGCAATCAGAAGTCGCAGTGAAATGGCTCAGATGTTTCTCAACTTCCCCTCGCCCCTGCGTGCTTGCAGTTTATATTGGAGTTTGCACCCTCTAATGCGTCTTTCTGGGGGTGGGGAGGGTGAGCTGGGTGGGGAGCAAGGAGTGGGTGACCCCAGCATGTACAGCCCCCTCCCTTCCAAATTCGTCTGCATCCCATCTCTTCCTCGGGCATCGCTTCGGGGGCACGGGAGGCTGGGGATCGTCCCCCAAGGCTCCGAGCTCAGGACCCTCTGCTCAGCCTCGGCGGGACGGCTGCCGTAAGAGGTCTACACGCCAGCGGCTGTCAGCGTTCCCGGTTCCCGGGGCGGGTCTTTCTGTGACACCCTGTGATCCGGGGGCTTCCAGCTTGGGCAGCCCCCGTTGTCCACCGGCTGTTTCTCCCAACCGCCCTCCCGCACCCCCCCCCCACCACCACCCGAAGAAGGCCATGTCGGTGATGGGCTAAGGACTTTGCAATGCTGCGGCTCCCCAGGGGAGTGTCCCCCGCCCCGGGGAGGGGGGGCCCCTCCCGGCTACGGAATCGCGGGGTGCTCCTGCCCCCTCCCCGGGCCGGGCTTCTCGGAGTGGCATCGCCGCCGGAACGCCTCCCCGCTCCCCAAAATGCCACGGCTGAGATTGTGACCGCGGCATCGCCGTCGCGTTCTTCTCTGCAGGTTTTTCAGGGGGAATTTGGGGACCGGCCGCCCATACGGCCCCAGTGCGGCCGATTTTTGGGGCCAAAAGCGATTTTTCCTACGGTTTTGGGAGCGGAGCCGGGAGCGGGGGTCCCGGCCCAGGCGGGGCGGCGCTCCGGCCGCCCCGGCAAAAAACCGGAAAAAAAAAAAAAAAAAAAAGGAGCGCTCGGGGCCGGGCGCGATCGGGCGCGCGCGGCATTTTCCGCGGGAAATCCGAATTTCGCGGCACGGGTTTTGGCGCTTAAAAAACCGGCGCGGCGCCACCGGCCGCAGAGAGGGGGCGGGACCACGGCAGCGGCAGCCAATCAGAAGGCCCCTCCCGTATTTGCATAAATGACCCCGCCCGCCGCGGCCGCTTTAAGGCCCCTCCAACCCGAATGCCCTCCTCCCCCAAAACGAGCACCCCTCCCCCCAGCAAGTGGTCTCAGGGGGGGGGGTATTGTCTAAAAAATAAATAAATAGCGGAAAATGTGTGCTAGTCCCGATCCCCGGGATGAGGGGGTTGGAGGGTCGAAGCCCCCAGGCTGGAGCCCACCAGATTGATTGGGGGGGTGGGATGAGGATAGGAAGATGAGGATTGGGCGTCGATGGAGATGACGATCAGGAATGATGCAGCCCCCTCTCCCCTGCCCTGGGTTGCTGTAACTGGGGATGGGGGAACGATGGGAAGGGTGGGATGAGGATAGGCAGCCTCTGACTGCTGGACCCCAAAATTTTGGTTTTAAATACCCTCATGCTGAGCCCCTCTGAGATCACTGCCCTCCCCGACAGCACTGTCCCCTGTCTGCACTCATGAGGAACAATGGACGGCAGGTTGAACGAACTATGAGTGAACCAGGGGCCAAAACTCCTCTTCTCCCTCCACTTTGCCAGAAAGACCTGATGCACTCCAAGGAGATGCGGGTGGGATGATTCCTGCTATTGCTGCACTCTGAAATATCCCATGGCCAGCTTGGGTGCCCTTCATCCTTTTACTGGTGCCAGTGATGGTCAGAATTGCCCTCCCTCGGGTGTTTGCAATTGCCTCTGCTGTGACTTGGTGGCCTCGGCAGGATTAAACCCTGGCTTGTCTCAGTGGCTGTGGTGGCCCAGGGGATGGAGAGGAAGGACATGATGGAGGCAACCAGGTGATGGAGAGGAATCAGGGAATAGAGAGGAACCAGGGGATGGAGAAGAACCAGGGGATGGAGTTGTCCGCAGCAGAGGCCATGTCCAGCATGTGTGTCCATCTGTCTGTATTCCAGGAGGCTTCTCACATTTCTGGGCGTCCCTCCCAGCTGAGTCGGAGTCTGGAGGTCTGGTGTCCTTCCTCACTGCCTCAAAGCTCTTGCACGGTGGGAGGCAAATGTCTATCCTGGATCCGAGGCTCCTGGCCTGGCACAAGGGCTGCACCACCCAGCTGGGGTGGCATCACTGCTGCCAGGTCTTTTGTTCCTCCCACAGAGGGGAAGAAGAAGGCCTAGGCGGGTTGATTTGCCAAGCTCAGCCACACTATCCACCCTGCCAGGCACGGCCTTCTCTTTGTGCACTGGGATGGAGACGGCAGTTGTCTTGTCCTTATCCCAAGGGTCACCCGCTGGAGCGAGCCCGAGGCAGCCAGTCGACACAGATTTGCTTTGTCCAAACCGCAGGAGTTGAGGACACAACCTGCCAGGCCCTTGCCATACCCTTATTTCTGGGTCAACCCTTACCCCAGTGAGGTCACACTGATGACATGTGGGGACATCACCTCTTCCTCCCTCAGCTGTTCCTCAGCACAGCTGAGGGGGTGAGAGCCAGTAAGTTTTCCCACCCTGGAAAGCCTGTAAAAGGCTTATTGAGCAAATATTACGTAGCGGAAAGATGCCCTTGACGGAGGATACAAGTCTGTGTCTTCTGATATGGTAGAGGACTTTGCTGGTGGAAAGCCATGGTCTGGCTTGTAGGGTGGAAGCTGGTGCATGGCCCACCCTTCTGGACACCTTGGTGTCACACAGACCTCTGCAACATCACAGAACGAGATGATCTCTAAGGTCCTTTCCAATCCAAACCCCGGGTGAGGGGGCTGGTCAAGGGGCTGGTTGGGATGCTTCAGGCCATCCACAAGGTCATCCCTCCTGGCTCCTCTCCCCCACCATGGCCAGCACAGTGATGGGATCTCTCATCTTGCCCCACCTGGTTTGGGAGTGCAGTTCAGACCCTCCCAAGACCCTCGGGGGGAAGCTAGGAGGGGTTGCTGAATCTGCACTGGGAAAAGCAACATCATTGCTTATTCTTCACCATCACCTCTTCACTGGTGCCATCTTGGTCTGAGCAGAAATGCAGTGGCCCAGGTGTGGTGCCACTATCTCATGAAAGATTTTCCAGATCCTGAGGTAAGCGAGGGTTGGGGTGCTGTAGCCCAAAGCCTCTGGCAACCTCCTCCTTGTGCTCCGCATCATGATGAGGTCCCTCATCTCCAAGCTGAATATCCAGGGATGTGGTCTCATTTGGGGCCACAGCCCAGTTTCAGCCCCCTGCTTCTGGGATATAGTGGCCACCAGCACCCCTTGTACCCCCTCTCTCCTGGGAATGTTCCTGGGGAGGAACATTAGCCTAGTAGCCCATCGCATGCTCCTGGGACAGTTGTTCCCCCCACTCTGGGCAGAGCCATACATTCCAGGCACAGGGATGTGTGGCATTGGGCCGTGGGGGCTGCTGGCCACCTGTGCTTGAAGGACCAGGACCTTCTCTGGTGCCTTTCCAGAAAGGACTGGGACCTCCTCTGTTGCCCCAAGGCTTCCTCCGATGCCTACCCCGGGAAGAATTGGGATCTCCTCTGATGTTCCCCTTGGTTCTCCCCTCGGGAAGAGCTGGGATTTCAGATTTCCTCTGCTGCAGCCTTGGAAACGACCCCGCGGCTCGCTGCTGCCGTCTCCAGGGCAGAGGAAGAAGAGCCCGGCTCACCGGGAAGGACGTCCCAAAATCTGCTGGGGACGATGTGGGGTGGAGCCGGAGCGGTGAGGGCTCCGCAGCTTCCCTCTCCCACAGGTGACATCGGGGCTTTGTCCCATGGTGGGACAGAGGCTTCACACTCCCCATGGAGACTACCCTCTGTCGTGGAAGCCACCTCGCATGTTCCTGTCAGCCCTTGCTTGGCTGGAACTCCCAGAGATGCTATGGAATTGGAGGAGGCTATTCCTGCCCCCTCCCCAGCATGTATGCACAGGAGGGCTCATCCTACAAACCAACCTGTGTGCACTTAGACACCTATGTGTACTTACACACGTGCCTACACTGACATGTGTCTGTGCACACTTAAAATGCATGCACACTTACGTATGTGTGCATATATGCATGCATGCCTGTGTGCACTTAGACACCTATGTGTACTTACACACGTGCCTACACCGACACGCTGCGCGCACACGCGTGACCTTGGCCAGGCGCGCTCACGCGTGGAAGAAGGGGGTTCTGCCAAGGCCTGGCCCCCTCGGCCCCCCGCCCGGCTCTCCGCCAGCCGCCGCTGACACAGATTCCCTCCACCTCCTCCTCCTCCTCCTCCACCTCCTCCTCCTCCTCCCGCTGCTGCCCTGGCATTGTGTGCCCGGAGCTGTTTGCAGGTGTTTGCTGGCGCCGCGCTGTCTGAGCCGCACTAAGCGCCGGAGTCTGATGCAATCGCTGCGCTGACGGAGGCGGCGGTTCCCCTGTATTTGCGGTCGAGCGCGGCCCCGTCGCGGTGCCGGTGGCCCTGGGCTGGCTCGTTCGCCTCTTGGCTGCAGGGGTGCAGAAAAGAGGGTGAGGAGGGCAAAAACGAACACGGGGAAAACACACAGCTAAAAATAGCCGCCGGGGCCGAGATTTACCTCGGGGGATAGCCGATGCTTTCCAGGAAAACCCTGATTTAAAAATAAAAATTTTTTTAAAAAGAAAAAAAGACTCTGGCACAAGCCTTGCTCAGACCCCACCGGCTCCCTGGACTGGGCTGTGGCTTGTTCCTCCCTCGTGGCGGATGGATCCCAGCACCTTGCCCGGAACAGCCACCCCGACATTCCCACCATTTGGCAGGGCGTAGGTTTGGCTCTAGCTCCCCGGAAGCCTCCCAGGGCCGTTACCTAGGTGACCCCTGTCCCGCCTCAGGGATGAGGGCAGGGGATTCCCGACGCCGGGGGCTGCGGCTTTTTGGATGGAAACAGCACTGGGGAGGTGGAGGGGGACTCCAGCCCCCGGGGAGTGGAGGTGAAACCAGTCCTGCTGTGGGGATGATGGTGGTGGAAATCCTGGACTCGTGGGAGCATTAATGAGCCTACTTTGGGCTGAGCTGGAAGGTGGGGCTTCTTGCAGTGTGAGCCCTCCAGGTCCTAATGGGTCCCCCGTCAAGTGGGACGGGTGGGAAAAGCACCCTGGGAATGAGCCAGGGGACGGGAATGTGTCTCGGTCGTTCACCCCGGTGTCATGGTCCTCCAGCTGTGCCAGTGCTGATGTGCCAAAGGGATTTGTCCAATGGCTTTTGGCTCTGGAGGAAAAGGCAAAGGATGGGTTAGGGGTGAGTGTCCCTCCGGAAACCACTGCATCTGGGAACGGAGCTGCTGTCATGCTGACAAGCTAAAAAGTAGGCTTTTGCCATTCAGCAACAGGGGCTGTCCAGGCACGGTGGGAGGCAGGTGATGGTGTCCCTCCGGAAACCACGACGTCCCTGGGCTCCCCAGGGCAGGGTACCCTCAGGCACTCCCGGGTGGAGTGGGATGAGCATCACCTGGTCCAACTGGATCACCAGCCCCTGGGAACTTTCCTCCCTCCTCCCAGCTCAAATGCCCCCTGTCCATGGGCATTTCCACAGGGAAAAGCAGCATGCGGAGCTTCCAAAACTGCTTCAGCCTCTATCCCCAGGACAGCCAACAGGAGCTTGGGGTGCAGCTGGCACCTGCGAGGGAGAAGACACGGGGGTCTTGGAGCACAGAGTGATACAAACCTTCCCCCACGCACACGGGGCTCCAGCATCTAGGGGAGCTGGGTTAGGGACTGCAAAGTGGGAAAAGGAAGAGGAGCTGCCGTGGGCTTGGCCAGGCATGATGTGGGTCCTGCCCTGTGGCGTTGGGTGTTCCCAGAACTTCACCCCCACCTGTAGCAGCATCCTCTTTATCCCCTGTAGCTGGGCTCTGGTTTTGTGTGGAGCCAGATCATGCTCCCTGGGGAAGGTGCTGGCCTGCCTGGGATGAAGTTAAATTTTGGTAATGCTGTGGTTTCCCTTTGGCCCGGGAGCAGATGTGACCCGCAGCTGGCTCAGCCTCCCTGGGGTCAACACCCCAGGAAAGGGGTGTTTGGAGCAGAAATGCTTTTCCCTCCCCTTCTGGGCTGCTTCTGCTGCCCCAGGTGATATCCAGAGAGCAGTCCCTGCCTGGCCTGTTTACCGGGCTGGAAGGGATGATGCTGCTCCCCCAGGATACACCCCATAGGAGTAGAGGCGTTTCCACTTTTAGCCTTGTGAAAATGGGCTACTGGGTGCCCTGAGGTTGGACTTGAGCTTCGCCCCGGGGACCATCTGGAGGTGTAGCTGGAGCCCTGAAAAGGACGGGAAAACATGCTTTGCCAGCTATTTTGGGTGCTGCTGTGCTTATCTGATGTGGAAGGAGTGAAGACGGTGCTGAATGTCAGCTCAGGTATGGGAGGAATTAACCCTGGGCTGCCGGCTCCTGGCCGAGGTGGCTTGATGGGAACTTCTAGGGTTACTGTAGGAATCTCCGTAATTGTGTAATAATAGCGTTGAAGTTGGGGTGCACCCCTGGGTGGGAAAACAAACCCCTGGGGGGTGGGAGCCTCCCAAACTCGTTACATAATAAAAATCAGATCATTTTGATTTTTTTTCCCTCATCAGTGGGGTGGAGGGAGTGAATTTCTGCGAATGTGCCTTGTACTTGCTTTATAAACTTTTTATAAAAGTTACCATTGGCCTCGTGTATTGTGGAGCTCTATACTAGAGTATCTTTTTGTACCTTTTGTGCAGGAAGGGGGGTTTTGGGGAGGGGGGACAAACATCCTCGAGTATGAACCAAACTCTCTGGGGCCGCATTATAGCAGCGAGTCCTTTTTTTTTAAAGGTGTTTAATGGAATGGTGGGGTGGGGATTAACATGAGATATTTTTAATGATAGACTGACGATGAAGAGAAGGTTGTCTGTATATTTTTGGGCCTTCCACCGCCAGCATCCCACCCACGGAGCTCAGCATCCCAGCTTTGGACCCGAACTCGCATCGCCTCCCCCGGGCCCGGGCACCGCGAGCGGGGAGCGGCTGGTTCCGACCCCCCCAGCCGGAGGTAAATAGCAGCTTCCTCCGTGGCGCCGGGCTGTCTGTGACCTACCGGCCCCGCTCCTCTCCCGGTGCCAATTAGCAAACAGGCAGCGAGTGTCGGTTCCTGGTTCGTTATCACCCCACTTATCACCACACTAATTACCACTATTATTCTTTTTCCTCCCTCCCCTCTCTTCTCGGCCCCGAGCAACTTTGTTTCCCGGCTCCCACCCCCTCTTCCCAAATGTCCATCCCCAATGCACTCCAGTCCCCCACCAGCAAACCCACCCCCAGTATCCCCAACCGGGGGCCACATACTCCCAATAACGCAAACGCGTGCTTCCTCTTTCTGCAATCCCCCCCCCCAAGTCTCCCACCACCCCAATTTCCCACCACCCGCACCCCAGTCCGCCTCCCCCAACCCACCACCGATACCGAAAAATCCCCAGGGACCGATCCCCAGCAACCCATGCTCCACTCTCCCCAATTCCCCCTCGCCCTCCCCATATATCCGTACCCCAGGTGGCCTCCCGGGCCCCCCTCCCGCCCCTCAGCATCCACTAACGCCGCCGCCATCAGGTGAGTGTCGCCCCCAATCACCACCATCCACAGCCCGCTTCTCCGCAGGCGGCTGAACTCGCCTCAGAGCTCCCCACCGAAGACGAGAGAAGTTTGTGTCGGAATGGGGGAGGAACGGGGACCAGCAGCCGCCGGGGTGATCTTAAGCCCTGTCCACTCGGTTGGCAGGTGATAATACGTCGAGATGGGGTTGCTGCAGGGTCCCCGAGTGTGTTGGTGGGTAAGGGTTGCTTCGGGCTGGGGGGGGGATAGGTACGTCGATTTGGGGAGGGTGTGTTACTGGAGGAGGGGTTCCAAGGGCCGCGACCCCTCCTCCGAGGCCACCCTACTCTCCCTCAAGTGAGCCAGGTGGAGATCCTGCAGCACGTCATAGACTACATTTTCGACCTCCAGATCGTGTGAACGACTGCTATTCCAAATTGCGGGAGCTGGTGGCCGGGCATCCCTCAAGGCACCAAGGCCGGGGCAGCCACAACAAGAGCCCGGCCTTGGAAGAGCCCATGAACTTGCTCTACGATACTCCGTCCGGAAGCTGCTACGAGGCCGTTTTGCTGCCTCTCGGAGCAGAGTTTGGCCATCCCGTTCTGTTATCTCCGGATCTGTTCTGAGCCCACCATGAAAGCTATCAGCCCGGTGCGGGCTCGGAGGTCCCAGCAAGGCCCCCGGTGCCGCGATAGCCTCTGAGCCTCCTAGGCACCCTTGGCGTGTGAGGTGTGGCAGTCAAGGCTCTCAAGAGCTGCCCGCTTTGGCGGTGCTGGTTATATAAAGCCGGCGCGGGGCCCCGTCGCCTCCCCAGTCTGCCCAGCGAGGTCCGAAGGTACAAAAGTGGGTTATGTAGTTCATAATTGCATGCAGTGGGCGCGGTCAAGTAGCGCTGCCCGGGGGCGGGGTTTAGGGATTCGTTTACATAAAAAGGGACGAGATTAATGGTTATTTTACGTAGAGGGCGTTTAAGGCTTCATTTAGGTGTAGGGGCGGGGTTTGATGTTCATTCACGTTTCGGGCCGCTCTGGCCATCAAGGGTCAGTTTGGGGGGCTGGGGGAGCGGGGGGGGCTGAGCCAAGAGGTTTGGGGGTCCGCCATGGGGAGGGGGGACCTGCGCGGTCGTGTCATCCCCCGGGAAGACAGTTTGGGGGTGCTGGGGTTGGGGTGTCGAAGGGGTTTAGGGGAGGATAGTCCAACCCCATCGTCCCGTCCAAAAATAGGGGGAATTCACTGCAAAAGGGGGGGGGGGGGGGGGCGGATTGAGGAACAGGGCGGCACTAATTTCCCTTAAAACAGGGAGGTGGGGAGGGGGGATTTTTTCTGCTGGTCACAAGATAATTCCTGACGCCAGAAAGTCTGGAGGTCAGATGAGAATGCAGGCGCTGACCTAAATCTGGTTTTCTCCATCGTAACCTCAGTTTTACCGCAATTAATAACCCCTTTGCCTATAAATCTCCTCTCCCCCCTCCAGAATAAAAAACCCTCCAGGCCTCTCAGTTTTCTTCATCCTCGCCCCCCCCCCCCTCCCCCGCCCCCCCATCACTTCTACTGGATGCTTTTTCTATGGACGTTCTCTGATTCCGTAAGTTTTGAGGCAGGGATGGGTCGGGAGGGTCCATGTGGCACCCGCTACAGTGACACCCACTTGGGGACCCCAGATTGCTCCAGCTTTGGCTTGGGCTCATACAGATTCACAATCTGGGTGTTGTGGGGCTGTCACTTCTGCGGGACGCCTAACACCCCCCATAACTAAATCCCATAGAAGTCAATATTTGGGGCAGAGAGATTTTTCCCGGTGCCCTCCCCCTCTCAGCTGTAACATTCCCTTCCTGCACTTCCATAACTAAGCCCCAAGTACCCCCACCCCCCTGCACCCCTCATTAGCTGGGACCCCCGGGCCGAGCAGGGTCCCAGATTTGGGCAGATGTGGGCAGGAGTAATTTGGTCCAGGTGCTGCCTGCAGTCCCCAGACCCCTTTGAGGGCGTGGAAATAAACCCCAGCACTACCGAACCGGGGGGGGGCTGTTGAGCAGCTCGTGGCTTAGGGGAGATGTGGGGAGGAGGGGTGTCCTCCAGAAAAATAATCCAACCTCAGAAAGTGTTGGACGCTGCTTTCAAGGTTTCTGGGGGGGGGGGTCCTTTACACGGAGGTAGTTTCCCAGGAAATTCCTAATGGGGGGAAGAAATAAAAGGTACTGTTGGCTCTTGCCCCAAAACAGGTTAATGAGAGCAATTATGCCTCTTCCCTAGCCGCCAAGATGTTTAATTATTTTTTAACTTTATTTTGTTCTTATTTTTTGGGGAGGGGGGTTTGGTAAGCATTTTTAAAATGTGCGTTAATTTCATTAAGTTTTACATTTATTATTTCTTTTTAAAGAGGGGAAGTCGTAAGAAGGATTCAGGTGGTGGTCTGAAAAGAGTTTTTAAATGTTTTGTTTGGGAAATGAGAGGGGGTGTATGGGAATAAGCAGAGGCTGTACGCTGCTGTTTTGTGTTTCCCCCCCGAGTCCCTCTGAAGCCTTTCAGGCGCCCCCAGCCCCCGCCCCCCCCCATCCCCCGCCGCCCAGGCAGAGCCTGTGGGAACCGCCGCCAACAAACCCCCCTGCAAACAAAAGCCGGGAGTTAGATCAACACAGCTGGAGGGCCCGGGCCACAGCTGGGCAAAGGCAGCGGGTCGCCACGCATCCCTCTGTGAATGCATGACGTGCGCAGGGCTGGCGCCAGGCTGTCTGGGGCAATATGGCGGCAGCGTGGCCGTGGTGGTGCGGGGGGGCGCGGGGGGAGGAGGTTGCCTTGCCTGTGCTCCCAGCCCTCTCACACACTCGGGGTACCCAGGATTGGAATGAATCCCTCCGGTGACCCATCCGGGGGGTGGGGGGTCGTGACACAAACTTGGGGTGATCGGATAAAAACATCACCCCAAACCCAGAGCTGCCAGTGTGACAGCACCCTAAAAGCGACCCCCCAGGTCAAAAGCCCCATTTTCTCTCCTCCACGCCGAGAAATCCGCTCCCCCTGCAGCCGCTGCGTGAAGACCAGTGTGGGCCCTTTCACCATGAAATCATCATGCTCCAGAGCATTCCCACTCCCTTCCTCGATAATCTCAGGTCTTGCTTTTTCTCCTACTTGTTTTAGTTTTCGTTTTAATAAAACACCCACCCCTCCCCCAGGGGACTTGGGGAAGCTTTGTATCATTTTGGGGTGCTTGCCGAGGTGTCCCAGGAAAGGGGGGAAGGTGGTGGGGAGCAATGGCTGAGCTGTAGGGGGGTACATGGTTTCCCCTGGGATTTACAGTCCGTCCAAGCGGTAGATTATTTTGGGGTGGGGGGAAGGAGCTGCTTGTGAGCCACCCCCGCAAGTCCTGCACATCCTGCCACCTGTACCGACTTATTTCAGGGAAAAAAAAAATCAACCCAAGCCTTGCCCTCCCTGCCCTGCAGCAGCCAGGCCGAATCTGGCCCTTTCCGCTCCACGTTACAACTCACGAAATTCCCCCCAAAACGCTGGTGGTGTTTCCCTGGGACACAGGGACCCTCACGTCTCCCATCCAATTCCCTTCCCCACAGCCAGCGCTTCCAGGCAGCCCTCCAGCTTCCAAAGGGAAGAACCCTTCCCTTTGTAGCTGCCTTGGGCACCCTGCCACATCTCTGTTCCTCCCCTCCCTGGTAAGTGGGATTTATACCTCAGCCCCATCTGAAAGTGAATCCAGATGACTCCTGACAGCCAGCCAGGTCCCCCAGCTTCCCTTGCTCTTGAAGGATCCTGAGGGTCTCCAAAGACTCCAAAAATCAATGAATTAATCTCTGAGCTCTTGTTCGAAGCATCACCAAAACTCCCTGAAGAGATCTCAGAGCCCTTTTAAGAAGCTGAGAGAGCTGCCACCCAGTGTTCAGCAGGATCACCAAATGCCACTGGGACTGCCTCCCCACACGGGGACCTTTCAGCACATTCTCTGTGTGACCAATGCCCCAGCACTGGGACATCACAGCTCAAGATACGGGTGTTACTGTGGCTACAGGGAGGGTTTGCCAAACTTCAATCCAAGTCTGCCAGCTCCAATTTATAATCCCCATTGATCCTGAAACACCCCAAATCTGATGGGTGGCTGGGGCCGGGCTCCTTTCTGCATGGGCTGCGGACGCTTCCATCCGTCCGTTCCGGCATTGTCTGGCTCTAGCCTGTGGTGGGTGAGGGGGGTAAACTGAGTCACAGAGCACCCCTAATTCTCTGCGATTTGTCTGCTCATCCAGCCCCGTTCATGGCCCATTATGGAACCGGGGGGCACCTCACTCCTGCTTTTTGGGTGCACATTTCCAGCGGTGCCACTCCGTTTCCCCCCTGCACAAACAGCCGCACATTCCCCAGGGCCGGATCAAGTCTCCTGGTGACAGGGGTGCGCCTCCAGGCTGGGTTGGGATGGGACACTCAGGCCGAGGTGGGGTCCCTGGGGCTAATCAATGCCTCATGGGGTTCACTCTGGTCCCTAACGATCACCAGCAGGGAGTGTCCAGGGTTTGCCTTGAAGAAGCAGCTCTGACCCATCATGGGAATACGTGGTTCCTTCTGGCTCTGCAGGGAATGGAGGTGTCCCTGCCCAACACTGCCTGGGCCTGCGTGACCCCCAGCCCTGCTGTGTCCCCCCGCTCTGGGGAGATAGGGCAGCAGGAAGCAGCTGTGGGGAATCCCAGTGCTGGGAACAGCTGCTACTGCGGGTCAGCGCAGGAAGCACCGGGGGTGGCCGCTGCTCCTGCCTCCCCCAGATGCTCCCGTGAAGTGGGGGGCTCTGTCCAGCCTTGGGGGGAGGTGGTGAGAACGGTGGCCGGGGCAGGGGACCGCTCAGGGTGCAGATGGGACTCGGGGGGGCTGCTGCTGTGTCAGGAGTGGGGAGGGGTGATGCTCCAGTTCCTCCAAAATACTGGGGGTGCCCCAAAAGGGTCACGGGAGGGAAGATTATGGGGAACACGTGGCACGAGCAGATCAGTCTTGGGCGACTTGGGGTAACATGAGGATTCAGCACCCACCCTGCTGGGGGCACCCATGTGGACTCCCCCCCCCTCACTGGGGCCTGGGGAACAAGGGGTGGGGCTGAGCACCAAATTGTGAGTGTACCTACAGTAGTGGCACAGCACCAACTTGGATGGATGCAATTTGGAGAGGGAGGAATCAAAAAGGTGGAGGAAAAATGGAGCAGTTCACACCTGCAGCCTTTGCACCCCCAGCCCCATCTTCCTCCTCCTTTTGCAGGGATGCGCTCCTCTGAGACAGCCCAGTGTCTCTGCACCTGCAGCAGCCAGGGGGGCAAGCAGGGTTGGATATTGTGGGAGGTGGGAGTTGCTTTGCTGTCACGCTGGCAGTGGCAGCGGGGCCCTGAAAGGCGGTGCCAGGTTTGGGTGCGCACTGCCCCCCTGCTGCCGCACCCCAGCCCTGGGATTTCCCCTCCTGGGACCATGCCGGGGCTGCAGTACCCCACGTTTGGGGGGAGGCTGTGGCAGCAAAATTCTTCCTGGGACCCCTGCATAACATAGGCTAGGCTCCTCTTCTCCATGTCTGCTGCAGGGAGGAATTTGGGGTGCTGCGAAAGGGAGGGGGTGGGGGGGCGCTGCAGGGAGCAACGGTCTCTGAGTGTAATAAGGCAGCCTGGCAAAGCCACATCCTGCAGCACAGCAGGACGAAGGGTTATTGGTGTGATTTAGGGCTGGGGAACGCAGGGTGGGGGCTGTGATGAGTTGTGGTTTTGGAGAGGATCTGGGGTGTTTAAGGGTTTTGAGGGTGCGTGTCAGGTTTTCTGGATGTGCAATGTGGCTTTCTGAGGGTAGTGGGGATGGATGGCTTGGCCAGGGGCTTATACTGAAACATCTCTCCCCCCAACCCCGCCATGTTTTTCCATGGAGGAGTTGTTCCGTGTGAAGCCGGCTTTCACCTCCACTAAAAATAAACCTGCCTTATTAGGGGCAGATGGGGGCCGAGATAAGGAAACCCAAATTGTACAAATGCAGATGTGAGTGGAAAAAGTTCTTGAGCTGGTCGCTCTCTTTGCTGAGCAAAGAAAATAACAATTTGGGCAGGTTTGAAAAGCGCCGAAACCACGACGGGGAGGGAATGCTGGCAAGATATTTATACTGAGGGTACAGAGGGAGGGATCTGTGGGGCCATTCTGAGATATTGGGGTGGCAGGAGCCAGATGAGTGGGGAGGTTAGAGAGGGGAGGTTATTATTTGGTTCAGTCTGAACTTTCACCAGCATCCCAACCCCCTGGGGAGGCTTGGATCCGGTCTGAAGAGTGGCTTCTCATCCCACACTGGGGCTGGAAAGGCACAATCTAGGACTGGAGGGAGCCCCATCCACAAACTACAGCACTGACACCGTCCCTGCCTCAGTTTCCTTACTCAGACTCCTGCTTAAACCCGGCACGGCCACACAGCCCAAAGGCCGCTGGGGGGAAACAAGCTGCATGGGGTGGGTTCCCAGCAGAGGGAGGGCACAAGCCTCACCCCCTCACCTTTGCTCCCCCTGTGCCAAGCCCGACCTACCCTGTTCCCTGGCACACCTGGGATGAGTTGGGCCCATCCCGGATGGAAACTGTGTGTCAGAGGAAGTTGGGGGAGACACCCAGGTGTCTTCTCCCAGTGCGGAGATAAAAGAGCCCTTCCTCACCCTGCCACTGCCCCTCATGTGGCATCTGCTCCGGGCGGGATAAGCCCCATGTCCCCCCTTTCCTGCAGAGGCCTGCAGGGATATGGCTTGAGGAGACTCCTCAGGGCTCCTTGGATTGCATGGCCACAGCTCCAGTGGATTTGGAGGAACACTGAGAACCGAGGCAGGGACAGTCTCAGCACTGGGATTTGGGAACGGGGATCCCCAGTTTGGTGAGATTTTGGCTTTCATTCCCAGCCAGAGGATAGAAGCTGCTTTTAAGACCCTGAGTGGGGAGAGCCAAAGGATGGAGAAAACCGGTGGAGACTGGGGCTGGACCACATCGTTCCAGGCCTGCCCCGGAACCCCTGCACCCCTCTCCCCGGCTGCTGGAGTCAGGAGATGGGATAAGGAGAGTTTCATGGCAGGGGATGACTGGGATGGAGGTGCCCAAATGTAAGGCTTTGTGAGTTGTTCTGCACTCCAGCATCCTCGTCATACCAAAGAATAGTGCTGGACAGGGCATCTGTCGTGGGGCGGCTCTGTAGAGGGAGCTGGGGAGAGGAACAGGGGACAAGGGACCCTTGCCTTCAGCCTCAGTGAGAAAGAGAGCACAGGTCAGCTTCTGGCACCTGGAACTACAGCTGCTGCGGCAGCACATTTTTGTAGAAAGTGAAGTTCCCTGGGTCAACAGAGAGTGAAAAAATGAACTAAAAGACAGGCGCCGAGCCCGGCATGGGACTTGTCCCCAGTCCCGCAGCGGGGACACACACTGGGCTGGATGTTCCCCCAACTCCGTGGATGGGAGCACAGAGGGTGCCATCACATCTCCATATCGTACGTGTATCCACAGGTGCTACATGCTGTGACCTCTGGCTCCCACACCCTTGCTGGGTGTCAGGGACATACAGGTCATCTACATACATGGACGGGGCCGTACGGCTTCCATATATACCCGCACGTACCCGTCCAGGTGGGGGTGGCACACGGGGACAGAAGGGATGAGTGTGGGCGTGTCTACACGGCACTTACGGTACGAGCTGTACATACGGTACGTGCGTGCGCACACAAAACGTAAGTGCCGCGCTGTCCCACCAGGTGGCAGTGCCGGGCAGCAGCGGCGCAGTGAGTGCGTGCTGTCCGTTTGTCTGCGGGTCCGCGTCCGTGTGTCCGTGGGCGCCGTCGGGCGGCGGCTGCGAGGCCATGTCCATGTGTCCGTGTCTACGCGTTTGTGTGTCCATGTATGCCGTGTCTATGGATTATTGTTGGGGCAGAGGCATGTGGCTGCAGTCCGGAGGCGGGGGAGCTGTGTCTGTGCTTGGTGATAGGGGGTGGACTGGGTGGAGCTGGGTGGTCCACGAGGCCCCTGGGGTTGCTTGTTTGGGGGAGGTGAGCCTGTGGTCTGCCACAGGGGAGGATATTGGGGGCTGAGGCTCGGTTGTGGCTGGTGGGGGTTCTGGGGGGTCGGTAGGTTGGGGGGGACACACCCATGGGTGCACTCCATCCTTTTTTCTCAGCCGCAACTCTCCGGCCCAAATGCCTAACCCTAACCCTGTGTTATAAATACTCCCTTTGCCTGCTACTCAGTCTTTCCCTGTACATCCAGGAAGCAGGCTTCCGAACCCGAGTGCCCCTGTCGCTGGTCCACCCTGAACTTCAGTGAAATATTGATATAGTTCCCTTCGGGGGCCAGGGGTTTGACTGGGTTTTTTTATGGCCAATCGTGACAGGCTTAGACTGGTAATTTTTCCTCCATGATCATTACCGAATTGCGTTTCTGTTGAAGTGTTTGATGCTATTCCCTATGTCCTAGGTTTATAACTACCGAGGAAATTGCCCACAGATTGTAAGCGATCAGAAAAGAACTGGTCTTCTCATCCGGGTGCCCGTGGCCAAAACTGGGATCCTGCCTCCAAACCCTACGCGGCCTGCTGTCTGCTCCTGAACCACCAGGGTGGCCGGGCTTTCCTTTCCGTGGAGCTGCCGCACCTCGGAGCGAGGGGTGAGGTGGAGAAAGGTCCTGCCGGTCGTTCCCTCCCAGCAGCTCCGTACGCAGGTGTGCCCGGGTAACCCTCTAAAAGCGGCTGGTCGCGTCTGGGATGCTCCAACCATTGTTCCTGAGGGGACGCTCGGGATGCCCCCGGTAGCCCCTCTGGACTTGGCAACAAGGGCTTTTCCCTGGGCGTTTTCTTGAAGCGATGCTCCGTGGCCCCTGCTGGGAGTTGAAAGTTTCTCCCTGGGACCCCACACGCTGCTCCGCCTGCTCAGGTGCTGCCCTCTCCTCATCATCCCTTTCCATTCTGGGGGCTGTGGGGAGGGACCGACAAGATGAAAGGGAATTCCCCCTCAATTTCAACACAGACAGTTATGGAAAAGGAATTTTTTTTCCTCAATTTAAGCCTAAAAGCATAGAAAATGGGGGGTTTTTCCCTCAATTCAAATGCTTAAAAAGGAGGGACAACTGGACTTTGCCCTCAATTTAAGCCTTAGGTCAATGAAAATGGGGGATTTTTCCCTCAATACAAATGCTCAAAAAGGAAGAGCTTGCGGTGTTAGGTTATGTATGTGCCGGGCTCGCTCCCGTGTGACATTTGCTACTGAGGTGTTCTAATTAGGGCTATATGCATTATAAATAAAAATAAGAAAAATTATTAACAGACTCCTGGTGGCTAATTAGGGTGGAGAAGAATAGCAATGATACGAATGGTGTAACTCTCTTTGGGACAATAATTGGTTGTTAACTGGCATAGCTATTCTTTAGTGATTACTAAGTAGTATCCCACATGTGGCTAAGTTGGAGAGAAGAAAACTCTTCAGAGAAATGATGATGCTTTTTTTTTTTTGCCTTTACCTCGAGCAGAGGAGCTGTTGCTGTTTGGCTCCTCTGGCTGAAATTCGAGGCAAGTAAAGGGCTTAATTATTTCCCACGATGCCCAGGAAAAGGGAGGAGGCAAATACCACAAGGTATAAAAGCCCTCGAGTGAATGAACGGCTGCAGCAAAGGCTGGGGTTAATGTAGCCCTGGCCGGGCCCGCCTCAAGCTAAAAGACCCCCTTCACTGAAGTGAGAGGAGACCTCTTACCCCAGTCAACCCCAGACTACTAGAGGAGGGAGAGAGAAGGAAAAAAAAAAAAAACAAAACCAAAAACTACACCAAAATTATAAAAGCACCTTACCACCCTTGAACACTCAACCCAAAATCATGAGCTTAAATACTCCCTGTGTCAACCTGGAAGTTATGATACTCCAAAAAAAACAAAACCAAAAACTACACCAAAATTATAAGCAAGTCCCTTTAATAACATGATGAATGTGCTGAATAAATTTGAAGCTTTGTACTCAATGGATGCGACCCACAGCTTACCTACCGGAAAGCTCAGCTTTGGATGTCATCTTTGACACAGGCTTTCAAAACCCCTCCTGGCACTTCCTAAACCGGTCACCCTGCTCATGCTCCCTCTCCTGGTGTACCTGAGGAAAAGCCTTGGGGGGCCCCAAATGGACACCTTTTTCCCCACCGTGCAGTGGTGTTTCTGTGAGCGTGGTACATGCATTTGTGTGCTTTAAGACATGTAAATGGATCTGAGTCAAATGCTATGGCTGTTATTTCAGCGCACGCCTGGGTTAGCAAGGGACAAATTTACAATTCAGCTACTCACCCTCTCTTAAGCGCACCCAGGTCCTCAAGTCTCTAGCTTTGTCCCAAAGATAAAGAAAACTAAAATCAATGCCCAAGTTGAGCAGCATATGGGCTAAGTCCCAGCAATTCAAAATGATCCCATCTCTGAGTCAAAGCCCCCAACTTATCTTTCGGATGGCAACATGAATCCTCTTTGGCAGATGGCACTAATTACTAAATCTCTCCCAGGAATTTCCACTCTGCTACCCTACTATGATCTCCTCCTCCCCCTCCTTCCCCGACCTGCCACAACTCCTCAGCTGTTACTGAAGGCTACCATACCTGGGTAAAGAGGAGATGAGGTGATGTGGCATTGCTGAAACTTGAGTGGACCATCGCCGGGTCCTCGGGCCACATGCTTTGGCCATGCTCCAAGGCCGACGCCATCAATGCAGGGTATTCAGTGGCACATTGGCCAAACCCCAACAATTCTGCTACTCACTATCTCCTAAGAGGGCCCGGGTCCTCGGGCCACATGCTTTGGCCATGCTCCGAGGCTGACACTGTCGTAGTGCATAAGCTTAGTGGCACGCAGACCAAAACCAAAAAATTCCGCTACTCACTATCTCCAGTTCTACTGCTGCTTTTTTTAAAATTAAGCTATAAATAAAAATAAACCAAACAAACATCCCCTGAGAGTAAAAATTTTATATGTAGAACTTTTTTTTTTTATTCCCAGGGAGCATTAAACTATATATAAACAGAAGAAAAAATAATAGAGTCGACTGCTGCACCAGAACTTTTAATGCTAATGATTAATCAATTCAATTAGTTACTCCCATGTGGAGCACTAATTAGGGAAACTATATAGCTAATTGTTATTATCCAACTATCTAATTCAATTAGTGCTCCAGCTGGGAGTAGCTATGTGGGTAGAGCTTAGGATGAGTGATAGGTATGGGTGGTGTGTGTGTGCACACCAAAAAATTGCAGGGGGGCAGCAACAGATGGGTGGGGAGGTGGGAGCCTGTGACAAATGGGGGGGGAGGGCAGGGTGGAGCCACATGACACCCACGGCAGGGGGCTGTGGCAGAGCCGCGTGATGCGGGCCCCTTCTACCTGTCATTCTTCTTCATTTATATTATGACACACTTGGCAGGGGGTGGTGCCCTAGAGAAACGGCTCCTATCCAATTTAGGATCCTTCCCTTGGGGAGGAGACATCCATTTCGAATGATCCCCTCTGTGCTCCTTCCAGAGCCATTCCAGCGGCAATCAGAGGCAGCAGTTCGGAACTCTCTCAGCCCCAAAGCATCTCCCCAGCTCTGCACATCCAGGACAAACCCGAGGTCATCAGAGCTCTGCAGGCACTTTTAATCCACCTCTCTTCATGTTCATGGAAGATGGCACACTGGGGCTGAGAAAACTCCTTGAGCAGAGCAGCAGTGGGAGCAGGGAGCCACAGGCTGCAAGGCCTTTGCCAGCCTCAACAACCCCAGGATTCCATGATTTTCTGCCTTTTTCTCCTGCTCTTGAGGTCATGGTTGATGTGACCATGGTGATGGCACTTGAGTGTTCATAAAATACATGGGGAAATACACAGATAAATATATGGATAATCCATGGATAAATATGTATGGATAAATACATGACACTTGAGGTGCTCATAAAATACATGGATATGGCACTTGAGTGTTCATAAAATACATGGGGACATGGGAAGGGTTGTCCAGCACTGGAACAGCTGCCCAGGGCAGTGGTGGAGTCACCAACCTGCTGCCTTAATCCCCTGCTCCTCGGAGTCTGGATTTCCAGAATCCCTCTCCTGGCCCAGCCTCTGGTTCGTCTGGGGATAAATCTCCTTCATCCTTCTGGGGAGAATAAAGGAATCCAAACCCCAGTGGGTATTTGTGGGAGTAAGGAAGAAATCCCACTGATGACCTCAGTGTGATCAAATGAACAGCAAAACATTCCAGCAGCTCCTTCCAACACCGCCCTCGTAGGGAACTCTGTCGTTTGGGTCTGTGGAGAGCCTGGAACAGTTCTGAGAGACACCAAACATCCTGTGGGTCCCCCAGCATCTGAAATTAAAAACCAGCACTCTGGGAAACCTCTCTACTCTGAGGAGAAGTGTCCTGCCTGGACTGAGGCACAGCACAATGAGTCTCCTGCCTCCTGAAGCCGTGTCGTTATCATAATATCAGTTTAATGGACTTTTTGTGCTTAAAGAGGTTTTTATTAACTGGGGGTTGTCTGGGGGGGAAATTAAATTCTGCTGCTTTCTGATTGAGGCCTGCTTCAATTTGCAGCCTTTCTTCTGTGGGAAAAGCGTGGATGGCAATTAGGAAGGAGATCATCATGCACATGGGCAAGTAAAACCAGATCAAGATCAAAGCTCCATAAAGCTGGAACCATCTCCAACCTCGGGACAGCCCCACAGGAGGAACAAGAGGAAAGCAGTTGCCACTCTCGGGTTCTGTGCTCTGTAAAAAGTTTCCATACGTTCTGCTGCCTGAGAATTCCTGCAGCCGTCCTTGGGAAGAGCAGTTCACTGCTGCCAGTAAAGAACAGAAGTTCCTGCTGCTCCCACTGGAATTCTGTAGCGTGCCTGGCATGAGCCAGGCTCATTCCCTGAGCTGACCAATATCTCTGAGCTCCCCTTCATGGCACAGCCGGAGAAGAAGGAGAAGGAGAGAAAGGGCCCAAAGTAACTGCACAGCGAATTTCCTTACCAAAGGTCAGGCTGTGGGAACATGGATTATACTAAGGTCTGGAACCGGTGTTGGGAAGAGAGAGACAAAGTCCAGACAGAGAGGCTGCAAGTGTGCTGGGGCTGCTAAGCTGGGAAAACTGCGCACGTTATTGCTGGATAAAAGGTGAGGCAGCAAAGGATCAACAAAGGGAGATTTCAGCATTCCACTCGGGAATGTTTCCAGTGGAACAGGGAGGGAATTCTGAGAAGCTTCCACCCACTCATCCTTCATGCCTCAACCACCCCTAAAAGCAGGGAAGTGCTGATGGGCAGTGCAGCTGCAGCTCTCTGAGCAGCCTCAGGGGGAGCATTTCATCCCCTTGGAGCCAACTCCACTTGTTGCCTCTGCTCTCTTTTACTTCCTTTTTCCTGCAGTGATTCCCACCTGGATTCCTCAGCTCCAAATGGTGATGGTGAATGTGCCCATCCCAGTCCTTGGAGAGGTTGGAATTGCATACCTGTCATTAAACTGCTCATCCTGCTCCTGGCAGCCAGAGGTAAAGAAGAAATTGTGTCTAGATTTGTTTAAGCAGCTATTGATCCAGTCTGTTCCAGCTAATTAAACTATTCACTATTTAAACTCCAAATTGCCAGGAACCTTCCAAAACTACATCCAAGCTTGGAAACAGGGAGCCAGTTGTTGAACAGGAGTAAAAGCCCCAAACCCACAAAAAAGCACATTCTCAGCATCACTAATCCCTGTCCTCCCGTGGTTGCTCTTTCCCTCCTGTTTTCCACGCAACAAGAAAAAGCAGCCACTGTCCAAATTCCCTGCAGCCTGTTCCCTTCCTGATCCATCCCTTGAAGCAGCAAGAGTGGAATGCCACCAAGCACCGATGGACTGACTGAGCCGAAAATATCGGAGAGATCTCAGTTTGCACTAAGGAGCCACCAGCAGCTCTGCGATGTGCACCATCGTTCACCTTGCACGTGGCCTAAACACCGTGGCCTCTGGCACCGCTGCTCCAGCACCCTGCAGGGTGACTGACAGCCGGGCAGGGGGAGTGGCCAGCAGGCTCAGGCTCCTGCTCATGCCCCTGGGACCCATGGGATCCATAGGATGTTGAAAAGCTCGAGCTGGATTCGCTGCAGAGCTGAAAAGTCAGGATAAGAGAGAGCAAGAGGGCTGGATTTAAATCCCAGATCTGAGAGCAGACATGAAAGTTCCCTGGGTTTCTAAGGCCCTCTTTATCAGATCCCTGCTGGGATTCAGGGCCTGCCTGGTCACGGGGTGCTTTGATACCATTATGGATACAAATCAATCCCAGCAGGATTTCAAAGGGTTTCTTTAGGATGTCAGGTCCTGAGGATGATTAAAGCAAAGGAGCAGCTTCATCTCTCCCTGGCAGAGAGCTCTGGGCTAACTTTTCCATTCATTTTGGGGCTTGAAGAGGACTGAATTTCCCTCAAAGCTGGGAAGGGTAATCAGCTCGGAAAAGTTGATTAATCCACATAGGGGCTGTGGAGAGAAGGATACAAAGGAGTCAGGAATTTTGCTGTGGGAATTCAGCTGCTCTCCAGGCAGTTCTTCTGTCAAACCATTGATTTTCCCAGATTTCCCAGGCTTTACGGGAAGGGGAGGAACCCAAGGTCGTTTCCCTCCGAGTGTTTCTCCATTTCTCTTTGAATCCGGGGGCGAGGGGAGCAGCTCCTTTGGAGCTGAAAAAAGGGCTGAAGGGCTCATTTCAATTTCTCTGCAGTGGTTTTATCTCAAAACTTCCTTGTTCCCTAATCCCAGGGATTACCCAGCCTTTCTTTCCCTTGCATTCCTAAATACCACACTCCATATTAATGTTTTGTTCCAGCCATTACCTGGCCTCAATCTGGGACCTCAGCCATTGCAATTAATGAGAGTTTCTGTTCTATTCCTAATTTTCAAAGCTTTTGCTTTTAAAGACAAAGGAAAAAGAAAGTTGCCTTGAGCTGAAAACCTAAGGAGGCTTTAGGCTCTGTACAGTCCTGGGATTTTTAGTAGATGAAACAGCTTTAAAAAGCCAGAAAAAATCTGTTTATGGCCCCCATTTTAAATTTAAGGTAGATTGCCCTGACACCTTCTGAGGGAGGATGGATTGACAGCTGAATTATTATTCCTCCTGTCCCATTCTCCATCTGGGAGATAAGATCTTCTTCCCTGGGCTTTTTCTAATCTTGATTCCATCACGGATTTTTTCATCACCAGTCCTGGTGAATCACTTTCACTTTGCCCAGCAAGAGCTGCCCCAGATCTGGGGCAAGGTGGAAAGAAGGGAGCAGATTAAAATCTTGCTGAATTTGAAGGTCCTGGAAGCCTTTGGCACTTTGCTTTCAGTGATCCTGGATCCACTGTAACAAAAGGCCCATTTTAAACCCAATATTCCTATTTCAGGCAGAGCTGGGGGATTTTCCTCTGCTGATCCTCAGATGTGTTTTCAGTCCCTGCTAGGTGACTCCCTAATTCCAGCCCATTTAACAGCCCCAATTTAAAGAGCTCTGACCTGCAGACAGCAGGAAAAAGCTGCTTTTAGGGAATAAAGAGGATTTTTTCCCTTCACCTCTGCTTCCCCAATCTCCTGTGGCCAGGGATCTCTGCTTCTCCTTTTTCTGGGGCTGCATTTTGGAGCAGCCCAAGCTCAGGGATCAATCTTGCTTTGAGCTGAAAACCTAAGGAGGCTTTAGGCCCCTCCCTGCAGCACAAATTCCCTCCAAAGGAAGGAAGGTGAAAAAGGCAGTTCAAAATCTGTTTATGGCCCCATGAAAAGAAAGCTCTGTTTGGTTTTTCCAAGCTGCTACAGAAACCAACAAAGGTAGAAAGGTAAAAATGAAAAACGCAGAAATACTGGGGCTTGTGTAATAAAGAGAGATCCTGCCTGAAGAAACAGTGGTTCTGTTTTGTCTTTCCCCTGTGCCCATTCCCAAAACTCTCTTAAAACTTTCCCAAAATAGGTCTGAGTCAGTGGCCTAGAAGGGGCAGAAAGTCTGCCCTGACAAGTGTGTGGGCATGGAAGTAGAAGCACCAGGTGTGACTGTTCTTCCTTCACCTCTCAGAAAGCTGGGGGGTTTCATTCACTTTGCTAAGGGCCTTCTGCTCTCTTGGGAAAGATGCAGAGCAGGCAAATGGACTACAGCAGCCATTCCAGCCTTAACGAGAGCCCTGAGTGGAAGAGCAACTTGTTCCACTGATCTTAAAAAGGCAGAAATGAACAAAGGGAGGAAGTTGGAAAGGCAGAAAGTGCAGAGGCTGGCAAGCAACAAAGGTAGAAAAATAGAAAGGTAGAGAGTCAGAACCAAACAAAGGTAGAAAGT